>NC_081829.1:53198163-53540663 GCF_030867095.1 Alligator mississippiensis
ATGGATTTGGAGAGGCATCCATCAATACAAATTGCACATTGCAGAACAACCTATAAAAGAAATTTCATTTTCAAAGAGATGTATGGCAGAAGGCAGGGCAGGGTGGCACCTTATAGACAAACTCATTCAAAAATGTATGTAATAGGAGAAGATTTTATTCAGAAGTGAAAACAATATTTTCAAAAATTACACTCAGACAGACACACATGCACTATATTTTCCTTTTCTTGAAACAGGAGCAAAAAGATGATTATAGGATTTGAGAAAAAGGAAGGCGGTTACAGTACAACCGCATTATAACAAACTGTGTTTATAACAAGCCTCTATTTTTTAGAATATCAACAGTAGGAACAGTTCCCCCCGGCCCCACTGTGATGATGCAGCAAATTAACTAACCCTATTACGTTGAACATCCTCTTTTAATTAACTTTTCCCCAGGCATTCATTATGAGATTTTGATGTATTCTTTGCAAATGTAAAGTTTGATACATCAGGCCAGAAAGGAAGTCAGTCTGCCATAGGTTAACAATATAATCACATTTCCTGCCAACCCCAAGACACAACAGACATTTATGATACTTGTTGTGTTCAAAACACTGGTATGAGCTACAGTAGCACTAGACTAGATCACTTTAGAATGTCTAATATCATTCTGTTGTTAACGATAGCAGCCATATAAAACTTACTTCTGGAGTATTTCCCCTGTTTGCAATTATAACGTGAGGAGAAAGAGCTCAAATTACAATCAGGAGAAATGGACACATAAGTAGTAATCTAAACAGTCTCATATGGGGGGGGGGGGGGCTTCCTTCAACCATATACAAAATGTTGAGGGCTGATTTTGATAAGGTTTTATTAAATAACCAGAAGTATCAGCATTAGGAAGACTACAACAAGCTATGCTTCTAGCACACTTCACCACAATACACTGAATAGAAGTTCATAAAGAGAGAACATAAGGATTATACAACCAGAGTTTAAAGTTACCAATAGAAACACAATTGCAAACTCATCAAAAATGGAATACCCTCGGAATCCAAATATCAGGGTATTAATATGCTTCAGTTTATGCAATTCATCCCCCCAAAACTCACATGATCATGATAAATGGAAGCAGTTCTTTATAACTCAATGACATAAAAGTAAAAAAAGATTAATATCCACATTTTTCTTGTGTAAATTAACTAACTAAAAACTGTTAGCTTGCAACTGATTATCTGTTCTTAGAGGCACAACCTTAGCAGTCTTACGATGGTACCATCATTTATCATGTAAGATAATCACTATGACATTTTTATATAATTCATCAGTTCCATGCTTTTCCTTGCAAAGACACATGTACTGTTTTAAAATCCATTACTTGGTAGATGAGCTCTTCTTTCCTTGTAGATTAAAGTCCTAATTCATTCATTTTAGACCTTCTAAAAAGGTCTGACTTTCTTCAGAGCTGACACAGTACTACCTAGAAGTAAATTTACTTTAAAAACAAACCAAAGTAAGATTAAAAGTAGTACTCCAATTTCTCCAAATTCATGAGCATGGGAGAAATGGACTAGCAGGAGCCACAAGTGCCAACAGAAGACAATATTCATTTTAATATAGCATATTTAGTAGGTTTGCAAAAAATATGGCTCATTAAATACACCCTCTTCTTTATCGATGTCCTAATACTTGAGGCTTTTTTTTTTTTTAAATAGTCATTTCAAAATTTACTTTTCACTTCTAGATGCTTAGGTCATTATTTGTTTTTCCTAGTTTTCTTTCTCATTCTGTCATAAAATCCAGATGTCTGCTTTATTGTTGTTACATTTTTTTTATTTTTTTTTTTTTTAAAACAAAGGCTTACATTTAGAGTATGGATGAGACGTTATGTTTGGTCTATGTGTTAAGTTTCTTTTCAGCAACACCTCAAATGGCTTGCTGGGGTATGGTATTGGTATTATGTGATATATATGTACAGCTGTAGAAAAAAAAAAAAAAAGAGAGTTTCCCCTATATCCTTAAAACATAATTTGTTATTTTAGTTTAGGAGATTTAACCCTCCTCCTCCTCCCCGCCCGCAAAGCAGAAAAAAAAAAATGCCTACAAGAAATTTAGGGCCTGCTCCAATTCCCTCAGTCCCCATTAGCATCCCACCATTCACCTTAACAAAGCTTGGACTCAGGCTTTAGAGTTGTCCATGTAGCTCAAAAGTAGTGAATTTGCTTAGATAGGAAAGATAAATAAACAACAGGTATTTGAGGAAGAATCTAGGGAAATCAACACTTTTAAAAAGATTATATTCAAAATAACCTGAAACTTAACAATGGACTTACATGAAATGTTGCAAGTGGGACTTGTACTGGAAACTAGAGAGGAAATATTTCCAGAACTGTCAAGGTTAGTATAGAAGGTGTTGACTTGACACACACCAGATCAACACTCAGGATCTCAATATTGCACTTAGACAGGAGGGTGCGATACAAAAATCACACACACACACACTCTATGAGTTCACATACACATACAGCAAACACGCATTTCTGTGACTGTGTGTGAACACTAGGGGGCGTTTGGGGTAACTTGGCGCTTGGGGTTACTGGAGGTCAAGGTGCCTTTGGGGTTATTTTGGATCAATTGGGGTTGGGGTTACTTGAGGTTAATTGAGGCCCTGTAGTTACTCCGGGCACCTGGTGCTGGGGTGAAAGCAAGGGAAAAAACCTGGTGGCAAGGAGGAGACAGGAAATGGAGGGGCAGAAATCTGGAAGATCAGGAGGCAGGTAAGTAGTAGGAAGGAGGAAACAGCTGGGAAACAGAGGCAGAAAGCTGGGAGATCAGGGCTAGAAACTGAGAGGCAGAAAACTGGGAGATTGGGGCTGGAAATGAGGCAGAAAGAACTGAGGGAGAAAGCTGGAGAATCAAGGAGGGTCAGGAGGTCAATGAGACAAAAACCCTAACTTGAGGTTTCAAAATAACAGTTTTATTAATCAGGCAGCACACTATACAGCCCCACAAAATTATTGGTTCCCACACACATACACTCTCACACACACACACAATGGAAGCAGGAGAGGAAAGGCTTGGTGGAGGGACTGGAGTCAAGGTGTGTGGGGACAGAGTCCAAGTCCTTTGCCTGGGGAAGGATAACTACCTATCCTGGGCTGCGAGTTGATCCTTGATGGCCAATCGGGGTCTTCTCCAGTAAGGTATTATCCAGAGAGGGTTGCCAGCAGGGCCTCTGGGTGGATAGGTGACATGGCACAGTGCTGGTCCAGATAGAGAGGGCATCCCAAAGAGGTCACACTCTATCACCCCTTTTACAGGGGTGGGCTACCTATGTCTTCTATAGGAAGGACATGTCCAGGCATGCCCAGTCCTGTTCAGGTGGATACGTACAGATCCAGGTGTCCTCATTAACTGGTGGGATACAATGGTGGGGTTGCTGGTTTCTGTAGGGTCTTTGTCTTTCAAATGTTGGGTTCCTGTATGTTCTTTATCTTTCAAATGCTGGGTTTTGTCTCTGTTCCTGGGTGAGGTCTGTGGTTCCTGGATGAGTCAATGCAAGGCAATGGTCGGGTCATTGAGTTGATGGTCTGGTTGTTACTGATCATTGAGTAGAGGCCTGCTACCATTATGCCTCGAGCAAGTCTTATTCATTCCCATTCATCCCATTCTTAGGTTACCTATGACTACTTATAATGAGAGAGGGCAGAGAGAAAGTAAGAAATTGTTGGAGAAGGGGAGGGAATATATTTAAGTTTAAAAAAAGAAAAACTGGGGGTTTGCTACAAAGGCATCAAAATCATATTTGAAGGAAAAGGTAACCCAGTATGGCTGCCCATTTGAAAAAAAAAAAAAAAATAGAGCAAAAGAGTATTTAAATCCAGATTTAGATTATTTGTGGTTAAAAATAATTAAAACAAGCATGAAATACTTCTATTCATGTTAAAGATTAAAAAAAAAATTCAAATCCTCAGTTTAGGGGTAAAGCTATCCGAAAGTTCTTCTTAAGAATAATGAAAACAAACGTTTACATTAAAAAGCCCTGAAAGCATTACAATCACTATTCTTCAGGGTATATACAGTTAAGATCATTTCTTGAGAATCAGACAGTCATAGGATCATAGACAAGTAGGGCTGCAAGGGACCTCCAGAGGTCATTTAGTCCAACCCCCTGCCTGAGGCAGGATTATTCCTATCCAGACTATCGTATGCAAATACATTGTCTAAACTCTTAGCTAAACTATACAATCATCTTGGTCCATATTTTATTCTCTGTAGGAAGAGAGAAAAGGTATTTTCCCTCTTTTGTATGGCAGCCCTTCTAGTTTTTGAAGATTGCTACCATGTCCCATTAAGCACCTTTTTCACGAGCTGAACATGCCTAGCTCCTTCATCCTCTCCTTTTAAGACCTGCCTTCTAAGCTCTTCATTATCTTTGTTGCCTACCTCTGGACCTTCTCTAACTTCCCCATATGTTTTTTTTTTTTTTTTTAAATATGGAGCCCAAAATCTGCACAAAATACTCTGGGTAAAGCCTAACCAGTCCCAAGAAGAGGCACCATCAAATCCCATATCTTGCACCTAATGCTTCTACTGATGCATCCCAAAACCACATTCAGCTTGTATGGCTGCATCATCCTGCACTTATTTATACTAGGCCTGTGCAACACCATCCCTATTGTACTGTTGCTATCCAGCCAGGTTTCACCCATTTTGTACTTGTATTTATGATAATTCTTCCAAAAGTGTAACACTGTGCATCTGTTAGTATTGAACTGTATCCTCTTAGCTCCAGCCCAGCTTTCCAATCTGTTGAAATTCTTCAGAATTGTTCTCTTGTCCTCCGTGTTCAAAATCCTTCCCAGTTTCTTTTTGCCTGCAAACTTGCTCAAGTAGTTTTCTATGCCAGCATCCAAATCATTAATAAATATGTTAAACAGCCCATGGCCCAGGACAGAGCCCTGTGCAACTCCACTCCAAATCTGACATTCTGACATGTGACTATTGATCCATATGTCTTTCCACCTTATAGTTGTTTTGCCCAGCCCATGTTTCTCTAAGTTGTTCATGAGAGAGTCACATGGGCCTTGTGAAAAGCCTTGCTGAAGTCCATATAAACTATATCCGTAGGGTAACGGGAGGGACATCAGGGTTGCCGTGCTCTCCCCTGCCACCTTCTTCACTGTGCCAAGCGGCCGTCTTGCACCCTCCGATTCTCACCCGCCACGTCTTTGATTTTATAGATTTTATAGGGAAGCTACCTTCTGTCCTCTTGGCCACGGTTCTCCTGTCATGAGTGTCCCATGCACCCAAGCCTTACGGGCTATGCATGGCTCCTACCACCCCAATACCACACCCCAAGCCTTGCAGATGTAATGGACATTGTTCTGTCCCTCTCTCCATCTTCATACCCACTATGGTACTCGGGCTCTCTGCAGTCCTGTCTCTCTCTGTCTCTCTCTCGGGCCTTCTCAATACGCCGCCCTCTCTCGCTCGGGCTCACCACAAGGCTGCCCCCTTCTCTGGGGCTCACTACACCCGCACTGGGGCTACTCAACAACGCCCCCTTCTCTGGGGCTTCTCAACTGCCTCTCTCTGGGGCTGGGGTCTATGTACCCTGTATGCAGCGTCCTCTCTGATGCTGGGGTCCCCACACTATTGTGAGTCCCCTATGAGGCCTCCTCCATCCCCTAATAGCCTCTCCCAAACCACCGGTGATAAACAAAAAGTAACATAAACACAAGCCCCTGGGCTACAACGCAAACATAAGCCTCCAGTCAAATTACACTCAGGCCTACCAGGGTTCTCTATCCCACCATGGTGACCAACGCTGCTCTGGCATCCCAGCTCGGCTTCTCTTTTCTTTTCTTTCTAGCAAGGAGCTCCTTCTGTCTTGGCTGCTGGTAGGAAACTGCCACCTGGCCTCCTGCCTGTGGTTTATATAGGAGCCAGGCCCTGCCCCTTCTTGTCAGCTGGCTAGGCAGGTGTGGATCATTAGCTCCCTCTAGTTGCCTCAGCAACCGGCACCTGAGGAGTCTTCCTGGCTCTCTCAGTAGCAGGTACCTTCGTGCCCTGCTACACACCTCCCCACTTAAGATTTCAACTCACCAGGCCGTCTTGAATCTTCTTCTGCTGTGCATCTTCTGTCTTTTCTTCTTATGCTTTTATGCTGACCCACCGACACTTCTGACGCATGGAGGCAGAGGTTTTCAGCCGCCTCCAACTCGCCTTTTACCCAAGGCGCATCATGTGGGATTTTACGGGAGCTGTCCCGCCACGAGCAGTCCCCCGACACTAGCCGACCTTGGTAGGTTGCAGTCCCTGTCAGTCGGGCTCCCACCTCCCTTTTGGGGTTTCTTCTCGTTTCTGACCTGTCCACCCCTGCAAACCTTAGTCTCTTTCTCCAGGTAGGTTGTGTGGTCTCTGGCTTTTCTAATACTCTCTGGAGCCCCTGAAGCCTTTTCCAGATCTCCCACTGTCTCTCCAATGCTTTCTGGGCATATTCTTCCCTCCAAAACTCTATCTTCCCTCAGCCAGTAGGCCTTCCTTTAGGATCTTTGTAAATTTTTACATAGGCCACTCCTCCAACTGTTGTTTCAATGAATTTCCTTAACGTCCACCACTGGACCTGTCTCGGGATGTTATTTATGTATACTTGTAGTCTTCTCTCAAGCTTTGGTCCCACTTCGGGTGGTCATTCCCTCCTCTGTATCTCTGGCTTTTGGACCTGGCTTTCTTTTCTCAGTCTCACTGACCCTTTTTCTCTGGGACTTGTCTCTGACTCCTTTTGTCTCAGGCCTTGTGTCACCTGTATACCTCCGTGGCTAACCTGCCAACACATCTCGCTCCTTGGGCTAGCCTACGCACTTCTCTCTGCTGTCCCTGCAGCTCTCGTGTCCCCTTCCACTACCTGCCTCTGCCTGGGTACTGTAATTCCTCCCCTGGCTCGAGTTTTACAGAGCTCACCCAGCTGATGTCTTAGGCGGCTCATCTCCCTCGCATGAAGCTTCACCCATTGGTCCCATCTCCTATTCCAGCACTCCAAGAGGGCTGGTAGGACCTCTTCTTGTAGGGCCGTAGGTTTCACCCCTACCGATCCCTTCTCTGGGTTGCTTCTCTCCGATTGCCCTAACTCGGTCTCTTCTTCTGGATCCTCTGGTCCTTGGTCACCAAGGAACTTTATTTGTTCCGGAGGCTTCCGGACCCCTAGCCGTATGGTTGTTAGTTGCGTCTCCACTTACCTCAGGGACCTTTTCACCACTTCCAGTTCCTGGTGTTGCTCTAGGCATTTAGACTTCGCCGTGGTCACACATTCCACCAGCTGGGCTCCCAGTGTCTCCAGCCTCTCTTGCATCACTTCTATCCACTCCACTGCTTGAGCCTCTGGTCCTCCTTCAGTCTGGGTTTCTGCACTTCTTAACTCTGGCCCCTCCGGCTCCTCAGGATCTTGGCCTTTTGCCGCTGTCTGACTGCTGGCTGCCCGTAGCATCTCATTTTCTGCCTCTAAGGCTTGAATCTGCTGACTCAGAATCTGTATTTGCTGCTGTGACTGCTCCCTCTCTGCGTTAGTCACAGCCTCTCTAGCCACGTTATCTTCTATGATGGATTTAAGGAACTGTACCTATTCTCCCATGCGGTCTCTTTCTACCTCCACACTCTGCAACTGAGACTGTAACCTCTCAGTCTCTTTTGTCCCAGCTTCTAACTCTCTTTCAAGGGACAAGCTTCGATTGTATAGGTCCTCATAACTTGCCAGGTTAGCTTTTACTTTCTCCATCTCCTTTGCAAAAATCTTGCCCATTTCTTTTGCTTGGGCATGGCTTTTAAGCCTCAGCAACCAGCACCTGAGTAGTCTTCCTGGCTCTCTCAGTAACAGGCACCTTAGTGCCCTGCTACACACAGTATTCTAAGCACTTGGAGAAGAAGAAGGTGATTGGGAACAGTCAGCATGGACTCATCAAGGGCAAGTCATGGCTGACCAACCTGATTGCCTTCTATGATGAGGTGACTGGCTCTGTGGACATGGGGAGACCAGTGGATGTGGTGTGCCTTGATTTTAGCAAAGGTTTTGACACGGTTTCCCACAACATTCTCTCAGGCAGGCTAAGGAAGTACGGGCCAGATGAATGGACTGTACAGTGAACAGAAAACTGACTGGAGTATTGGGCTCAGAGGGTAGTAATCAATGGCTTGATGTACAGTTGGCAGCAGGTATCAAGTGGAGTGCCCCAGGGGTCAGTCCTGGGGCCAGTTTTGTTCCATGTCTTCTTTACTTCCTAGAGGATACAAGCTATGAATAAAACAAACAAACAAACAAACAAACATCATAAACCCATACACTCAACACCCACTCTTGGGAACTCACACTGTCTCCTGCTAGGGCAAACTCCTTCTCTGTTTGCCTACCCTGTTTGCTCCTAATGCTGTTCCCAAGGGACTACTTTTTATAAGACTGCCTAACCTAGCTCTACCCCTCAGTTAGCTAAACCAGCTGTAAAAAGAGCAAGCCCTGTCAACCAGTCACTCTAGGGAGGGACAGTGAGCACAGAAAACCACATATAAAAGGCATTAGGTAAATACTTGAGTACCAACAAATAGGCACACAAATTCACTAACTCCAAGAAAAGCCTTCTCAAGGGAGTCCCACTACCGAGCTGTTTATCTCACAACTGCCTTTCTGCTTACTCGTGAATAATCGTGAATAGAAGCAGATAGAAAGCATTTATACGTTACAACTTTGAGAAAACAATCATGATAAAAATTGAAAAATAATACCCAGCTGGAACAATTAAAAGTCAGTTGTGACATAATTATAAAACTGAACTTCAAATTTCAGCAGGTTCTATCTTCAAAAATTAAAGATAATCAAGAATAAGGATGTATAATTATGTGGGATAATTTCATAATGCGTCTGATGTGTTTGTGTATTAATACTTGCAAAAGCAAAAATGTCTTAAATCACAAAGTGATAGATCCCAGTCAGAACATGATAAATCTCCTATGATTTTGGAGACAAACTCCTCTCTCTTTCTAGAGAATTCATGACTAGATTCCACCTAGCTCTGGTACATTTATGATGTGGAGGCAAGCAAAGAGCTTTTCTCCTCCTTATGTGACTCCCACAAGTATTGGCTAGAATTACAGGCTGGATGCAGAGATTCAGGGAGGTTAGATCGAGTTAAAAATGGCCACCCAATCTAAAGTAAGTCAGATGTGGGGACTAGAGAGAGTGGGCAAGCAGGGTCCTGGTGGAGACTGGGGGGGGTGGGGGTGGGCTGCAGGGAGATTGGGTGTACACAGGACCTGTGGGAGCTCAGAGGGCTGAGTGAGTTCTGCAGGAGGGATTGGGGGGATCAGGGGGCAGGTCGCATCTGTGGGGGGGATGCTGGGGGACAAGCAAAGTCTTCAGGAGGGATTGTGGGGCTTAGAGGGACAAGCAGCATCTACAAGCAGTCTTGGGGACTAACAGGTTGTTTATGGGGGACCAGGTGGGAAGTGGTGTCTGCAATGTGGATGGGGGGGTAGGTGGGGTCCATGGGGGGGCATTGCTGAGATCAAGGAAGGTTTGACAGGATCAGGGAGGCTTATGTAGTCTGGGGGGAGCTTGGGAAATGAGGGGTCTCTCCTCCACCCCCAGGGCTAAGGGCTATTTTTAGCCCCCCCGCCACTTCAGTGAACCTACCCCACCATCCCTTCCACCACTCCCCCCACCCCATCTTACTTCCTCAGCTCCCAGGACTGTTGAATGCTGATAAAACCAGCACCAAAAGTGGCTTGAGGGATGGGGCTTTGGTGGACTCAGGGCAGGAGGAGGGGTAGCTGGCTGGTCCACTCGGGAAGGGTTTGTCTGGCTGAGAGTGGAGTGAGAGGCTAAGGGGTTAAAAATAGCCCAATGCCAGGAAGGCAGGTAAGAAAAGTGCAGCCCTAAGCCTGGAACCAGTGGCTGGACTTTCCCAGCTCTGTGAAAGTACAAACATTTGGAACATTTAGATTGGTCTAAAAATGGCCAACCCAATCTAAATTAGACTGTCCCAGAGGCAGAGTTAACTTAGATCAAGTCAGCCATTTTTAACCAGTCTAACGTTCCTGGAACTTTTGTACAGTCTGCACTTAGAACAACCTAACTAAGGATCTAAGTGTAAGGTCCACACCTGGGTGAACTAAGTTAGATAACGTGCCCATTTTTAATATGATGTAACCTCTCCAAACATCTGTATGCACCCTCAGAGTACATGTACACCAAAGATGATGGCACAGGTCAAACAGTAGTTTGATTGAGGGGTTTATTCTTCCTGGATCTCTGTGTGTAATTATGTACAGTCTTTAAAAATATAGAGCTGTTTGCATGCATTCTCTGGAGATATACTGAAGCAGATTGTTCCTGAAGCTCCCATTGATGTGCTGTGGCTCTATATTGGCTACAACTTCCACTGAGTGTTTGATTTCTAATAGGAAAAGATAAAATCCAGATAATTTATCTTCCCTCTACTCTACATTTTCTGTTCTCTAGTCTCTCTCCTTTATATTTGTTCTGAAGTTTATATTACCACAGTTAGTCTATTAACTACATTACTGAGAGCAGCAGTTCCCAATCTGTGGTATGGGTACCACCAGTGGTACACAGACAACCTGTCAGTGGTACATGTTAACAGATTTATTTTAATTAATTTATATGACAAAAAATTGCTGGTGATACTTAAGGTTAAACTGAAAAATTTGCTGGAAGTACTTAAGGTTGTATCATTTTAAACTGGTGGTGCACAATCTGTCAGAGTTTGGGATACACTGCCTGAGAGGGTAATTTACTGCACCCTGCATATGCAAGCCACTGGTGGGAGAGTTGTCTCTGTAATAACCTAGGATTTTCACAAATAAACCACAAAAAGGTTAAGAAACTATATTTTATGTCAGTGTTTTTTCAGCCTTTTTATTGCTTAGTTATTAGAGTATTAACACTGTATAATGCTTACAGGTGTTCATTATTACTGTATTCTGTCTCTAATCTTCAGAGTTACAAAAAAACAACTATTTCTTCTGAACAGTCATCTACGTTCCCATTCCCCCAACAGGCACACAGATGCATAGGTATTTGAATACAGAAGCAAATGTTATCTCAAGATAAGCTCTTCCTACTTTTATTAGCTTTTGTTGTGATCTCCTAGAAGAAAAAATAAGAGACTGAACCAGATCCTGAGCTAATATAAATGGCCATGATAATTTACACTAATTGATAATCTTTACTGACTACAGACTGTTCTGCTCAACATTGAGGAAGAAACTGAGAAATGAAGGGACTTCAAATCTGACTCCTGTTTATCTCAGCTGTAAAGGTGGACTTTTCTCCAATAAGGTCTAAAGGTATCATTTTGACTGAGCATGAGTAATATGACAAAGTATTGTATAAATCAGGCAATGTATTAAATTCAATTGAAATTAAATTTGATCTTTAACTGATTTTTCTTGTAGGTGTAAGAGCTTTATACAGCACATAAATAGCACCACTGCAAAAGATATGATAGCTAGGTAGTTTTGCATCTGTTGCAGAGCAGACAAATATAACTTGTGATAAATGTTGGGGTGATATCTTCAATTGGACCAACTTTATAGTTGGGATACTTAGACAAGGTCTTGAATGAAAGACATTTTGCAGGTGCATTTGGCTTGTTCTGGTCATACCTGATGAAGAACGTCTTACATTCAAAAGCTTGTTTAACTCTATCCCAACTATACAGCTAATTCAATAAAAGTTATGACCCTAATAAATCCTTGCCTCTCATATTTCTGGACCATCACAGCTACAACATCACCCTTACACCACCACAACTTTGTAATCATGGGTGTCTGGTTCCTCTTGACTTGGGGGGGGGGGGGGGGGGGGGAAGCCTGACACCAGTCAGCAACCTGGGCCGGGGGAGAATCCCCTGGCAGCTAATCCCACTGACCGAAGGGGAGAGGGGTCCTTCTAGAAGTGGCGTAGCCATTTTTGCTGGAGGCCCCACTCCCCGGCCAGCACTCTCAGGGGGGGCACTGGTGCTCCCACCTGCCCCACTGCCCTCTGGCTAAACAGGAAATGTGGCCTGACGGGGTACACTGGTGCTTTCAGGGGGTGCACGTGCACCCCCATGCACCCCCTATGCATCACCCCTGTTTGTAATGAAAAGTTTGAATTTAATAATTTTCTATCCACAGGAAGCATGAGAGAGAGAGTCATATTCTGCTCTCAGTTATACTGGCATGGATGAAGAGTAATACTACTACTGACATATTTTGCTGGTTATTACTTTTGTCTGTTTGCTCTGTGATGACTTGTTAAGAATTTGTGAAGGCTGCCAAGAATATGGGATGTACAATTTTAATTTACTATAATACAATTCAGAACAAACTAGTTAACATTTGAAATATACTGGACTGCACCAACATAAGGGCCCAATCCCACTACTAACAAACTGAAAGAGATTTTTTCCATTGACTTTGGTTGGGTTAGGCCCTAATGATAGTTTGATCCTTCAAATGAGAATTCCTTGCCACTTCTTATTCTGGACTTTTAAATGTGGTATTCAATTATTTAGTCATTAAAACTGATCAAAATTTTTTCAATACATGTTTTTTTGAAATCCCCATTTTCCAAAAGATTTCCTGCAAAAAAAAAAAAAAAATGCGCTTCTAAAAAAATGAAAAGACAAATGTTTCAGTTGAAAACCAATTTTTTTGATTCACATGGGCCTACAATATTACTTGGGAGTTACACTTCATCCTAAAGGACTCTCTATATAACCAGGGCTCCCTTTATGCACTATGGACAGTTATTCCTATATTTGTTCACTTCTATCACAAAAAGGGGAGGAAGTTGCACATTATGGAGAGATGGAGTCAAGCCAGAAAGCTGAGACCACAGAGGAGAATGAGAATGTAAAAGACACGGAACAACTTCCATGGGGCAAGCAATACCAGCCAGAATCGAAGGCAAGTTTCTATTTCACTATAGCTTTGACAACTTTTAAAAAATTTTCAACAGAAAAACACCCTGAATTTTCTGGCCAGCTTCATACCTTTCCTTCATGTAACCCTATGCACAGAACAGTAACTCGCATTTTCCTTCCTGAAAATTGCTAGTTAATTTCACAGCTAGTTAGACTCTGTGCTCTAAGTTCAAGCTTTCTTTCACACTAAGACTAAGTACAGACAGTCAAAAAGCCTGAGGGGGAATCGATCCAATCTTTGCAGATTTCTCTAAGATGCGTAGATTACACTGTTAACAAACAGAACTCATGTTCACTCTTTGGTAGGGGAAGACAAGCAGATGCCTGCACTGGCTGAGGCCAGAAAGCAGAGGGCATTCTTTCATGCCTCCCAGCTTGCTGGGCATTACTGAGGAAAAAAAAAACCACGACTTTGATAAGCTCACTTTTCCTCCTTTGCCCAAAGTAACTCAGAGTAATTCAGGGCACTGATCTCTGTTTATACAGCTGTACCCTGATGTTTCCCAAAACAAGCTGTTACACTCTCTCGTTTCTAAGTTCTTCACTGTTCCTGGAAAGGCAGGGAGAGAACCAAGGTTTCTACCTCACTTTCCAATCACAAATTCTCTGCCACTGCCTGAGCAGATGTCCAATAACATACCTTGTCTCTTTCTGTGCCACCTCCTGCCTCTATTTTCCAGTGCACACAGGATCCCAGAGTATCTGTCTCACGTTCCTCTAACTGTCCCTGATCTCTCTAAAACTGCACTGCCTAGATAACAATCTGCCTTGCCATAACCTGCACCTGTAACCTTCACCTTACAAACGCCACAGAAAACACACAAAGCTGCTCTTGTCCTTTCTCCACAGAAGACTGTAACTAGTCCCAATGATCCTAGAGTCAAAGGACACTGTTCATTCACACAGCCTTAGCAGTAGAGAGATGACTTTCTCTGCTTTCTAGCTTCCTACTTCAAACAAAACAATAGGTTCTTACTTAATCCCAAGTGGACCACAGCATGTATCCATGTCCACTACTCTACCTGACCTACACAAACAAAGTCTCCTGGTCAGCAGTAACAAACAACATCTCCTGCACAACACTTACAACCCTAGTCACAATTACCAAACAGCTCTACCTTACTACAAATCTCAGCTACCCCTCTAGAAAGGGTCACTCTGCATCAACAAATTCCCTGATCAGTCAGGTTACTGCCCTTGTGTCCCAGTGGAGTCACCAATTGCTGGCACTGGATTTGGACACAGACCCTATACCATTGTTCTTGGTGAGCACAACCCTCAGACCGGCCACAACACCTGCCAGTTGATAATAGGTGAGTTTATTGATACAGAGTGATAACAAAAAAGCAACAATACAAGCAATCAAACAATTGTATATCTATCAATCCTAGGGCTGTCATCAGAGTCAAAGTACATCTGGTCAGGATGCAGGCTCCACTCTGAGGCTCTCTCTCTTAGGTGTCAGCAGTCTGGAGGTAGGATGCTGAGGCCCACAGCCCCCCTCCAGTGGGGTGCATGAGACAGACTACTGGTATGCCCTCGGTCCATGGTGGCCTCAAGGACCCTTACCAGGGGGACAGGGACAGGGATGGGGATGGAGACCCCGCTCAGGGAAGAGAAGGAGGAGGGACAGCAAGGAGGGACAGGGAGGGAGGGACAAGAAGAAACAGGGAGGGATAGGATGGACCAGTGGGACCCTTTGTAAATCTCAAGTCTCTGCTTTGGTGTTCTCCTTCCCCCTTGATGACTCCTGATGACTCTTCATTCGTGGCTATCTCTGGTTAGTTGTCTCTCTGTGGTCACACATCCATGTAGCCTTCTCCTAATTTGGTCTGTCCCCCCAAAACTGGGACTCAGCCCCCCACTGCTCTGGGGTCTTCTAGTTGGTGTCCCTTATCTTATTTTATGGGACAGTATGTATATACTTCCTTGGTTCCCAGGCTATGTGTCTTTGTTGTGTTAGACAATCTGTGATCTCATGTTATGGCATGCCCCCCTCAATTCTCAGGCTGTGTCCATCCATTGGCCTTGTTGTGCTAGATAGCCCATCTGCTTTCAGAGCTATATGGAACTCTGTGTGTGAAACCCAGGCTCTTAGAAAACCAATTAAGCCCTGCTGCCCATCTTGACCCCTTATAATGTATATATCTGTACCTATAAGCCAATTCCCCCCCAAAATAGGCCTTTATATACCATTTCTAAACCAATATGCGTCATAGTGGGGTTTCCCCTTCTGTGGGATTTGCCGTACCGTGCTGGCTGTGCCCTACTGTGCTGTTTGTGCCCTACTGTGTCCTACTGAGATGGCTGTACAGCCCTTCCCCCTGCAAGCATCTGCCTTTGACCTGCAGGAAGTCAGAGAGAACAAAGCCCCCTGCCCCACTCTCACCCTCCCCCCCCCCCGAATCTGGGATCTCCCCATCTGGGGGGGACCCCACACTGTGGGAGGTTAACCCCATCCCCTCCCAGCCAAGTCAACTCCCTAAAATGAAGGATTGGACCCTGCCAATTGATGGAATCCCCCAGGACAGCCCAGCACATCCTGACAGACCCCAGCACCAGCAGCAGTTGGCATGATGTGCTAGGCAGCTCAGTGGCTTGTGTGGGGCAGCAGGGATGGATCCAAAGAGGGAAGGATCAGGCCTTGGTGCCTGGTGCAGACCTCCTGGGCTTCCCAGCATGTCTTGCTGGAGTCTAGTACCAGTGGCAGCTGTTGGGATGCACCAGGTGATAGTGCCTGATCCTTCCTCTACGGAGTACTCCTGTTCTTGCTGTCCTCCTGTCCTGTACATGCTGGTACAAGATTTCCAGACCACCCAGTGAATCTTGCTAGCTGCTGCTGGTGATGTGCTCTCATGGGATGTGCCTGGCAGCCTAGGAAGCCCATGCTGGGCAGCAGAGCTTGATCCATCACTCTATGAAGCACTCCTATCTCTCCTATCTTCACCCCCTCCCCAGCTCAAGTCCCCCGCAGGGCTCAAGGGGCTTACACAGGGATGTGGGGCCTGATCCTTCCCTCTGTAGAGCATAACCATCCCTGCTGCCCAGCGCAAGCCTCATGGCCACACAGTGTGTCTCAGAGCCCATCACCAGCAGCTGCTGGCAAGACATAACAGGCAGTCAAAGGGGCTTATGCCTGGTCATGACCAGGTTATGCCAGGGGTTCAATCCTTCATTCTTTGGAGCCATCCCGACCAGGCAGGGACAGGGTAAATCCCCCTAAGGCATGGGGCTCCCCACAGCTGGCAGACCACAGCTTGAGGGACTGAGACTGGGGTGGGTACTTTATTCTCCCTTTCCACCCTGCATGTCAGAGGCTGAATCTTGAAAGGAAAAGTGCTGTACAGTCGGCCCAAAACTGCCCAGAGCATGGGCCCCCCCCAGCTAGGGAGACCTCAGCTCAGGAGGCTGAAACCAGTGCAGGGGGCTTCACTGACCCTGCCACATGGATAACAGGCAGAGACTTACAGTCAAGGCTGTGCAGCTGGCCTGGCAGGGCAGGGACTGGGGAATGCCCTCCCCCACCCAAGGCACAGGGATCTCCCCAGCTGAACAGACCCTAGCTAGGTGGGGGAGGGATTCATTCCTCCCTCCCCCCTGTGGGTCAGAGGCAGAGATTTGCAGGGGGCAGGGCTGTTCACCCTGTCCTGAAATTGCAGGGTTGGGGGAGCAGAAGCCTCCATGGCACAGGGCTCCCCACAGCTGAATAGATCTGAGCCTGTGGAGAGCCTGGGGCTCAAGCAGGGGCCTTTGTGTCCCCACCTCCCCATCCACTACCTCACAGGGCTGACAAGTGCAGGCAAGATATAGGGTTGGAGAGCACAGGCTTTGTTGGTGTTGCTTTGTGACAGCCTAGGGGCAGGGTCAGCCAGGAAGTATCTTGCTAGGCTCCATACCCTCACACTCTGGGCTCCTAGCCTCTGGGCTCTGTGGCCCTCACTAGGCTTCATGCCCACACTGGAGCTCCTCATCTCGGCCCCCCTCACTGGGGCTGCCCCATCACTGGGGATATCCACCCTTCTCTGGGCTTTACCATTAAACTCGGGGCTCTATGTACTGCCACTACCAAGGGGGAGGTAACTACTGTGCATGGCCATCAGACCAATGTTTCCCGGCCAATGCACCAATGTAACGGGGTGGGGGGCTTCTCGGGCCACTCAGGTCAGATCTGAGCCACCTGCCTGTTCTTACCCTCACAACTCCACTGCAACCAGTAAGCCTCAGGCCTCTCAAAGATCTGACAAGTCTGGGGTTTCTCAGTCCAGGACTGTGCATGCATGCAGTGGCTGGAGGTTATTAGGCACCTCCTACCTGCCTTTCACCAGGAAGGTTTATAGTCCTGGCATTCCCTGGGGCTGCCACACCACTGGCAGTCCCACCAAGCTTCGTTTCACTGGTAGTGTGCAGTTTCAGATCATGCCCAGGACATGGAGTCTCCTTCTTCCCCATAGCCCCAGTCCATACCTCCAAGTTCATCCTGGCATGGGAGCTCAGCAGTGGGGCTGTGCGAGGCTTCGGACAGAGCTTTGGATACAGAGAAGCTTCAGACACTTTGGCATCTGAAGCAGCATGTCTGGATTGAAGAGTTGGCCTCATTAGGCTTCCTGAAGTGGTTTGGAGCTTCCAAAGCACTTTGGAGCCGCCTCAGAGATTGGGCCACAGGGTATAATGGGGAAACAATAAAATATCTATAACTTTGCTGTTTTTTGTCCAATTTGCATGAGATTTTCAGGGGTGGTAGACTCTGTGGAGAGCATGAAATCTGCCAAGCTTCAAGAATATCGGTGCAGGGTTTTGGGGGAAACTGCACCCCAAATTCCTGAAAGCAAAACATGTTATGCCTAGGAGTTACAACACAGGGGGTGAGAACTGCAGGGATGGTAGCCTCTGCTGAGCCACAAATCCTACCAAGTTTCAAGAAGATTGGTGCAGGGGTTTGGGGGGAACTGCACCCCAAATTCTTGAAAGCAAAACTCCTGTCACACCTATGTGTTACACCACAGGAGGTTCAAAACAGCAGAGCTGGTAGCTCTTGCTGAGGCTACAAAGCCTGCCAAGTTTCAAGGAAATCAGTGTAGGGGTTTGGGGGGAACTGCCCCTCAAGCTGCGGACAAACAAAACTCATGCCATGGGTGACACTGCGTGTGTTAAGGTGCAGCGGGGTAATAGCTGCAGGGATGGTGGCCCCTGCTGAGGCCACAAAGCCTGCCAGTTGTCGAGGAGATCAGTGCAGGTTTTTTGGGGCCCTTTACCCCTAGATGCTGACAAGCAAAACTTATGACAT
Organism: Alligator mississippiensis; assembly: GCF_030867095.1. Taxonomy (NCBI): domain Eukaryota; kingdom Metazoa; phylum Chordata; order Crocodylia; family Alligatoridae; genus Alligator; species Alligator mississippiensis. Next base: position 53,216,410 of record NC_081829.1, read on the forward strand.
GGGTGCTTGTAGGACTGACTGTCTCTGTCTTGGGGTGTGGGAGACACTACTGCAGGCCTGGCTGCTAAACTAGTGTTACCAGTTACCAATCAATATCAATTATGGATTCACTCAGGGACCAGCTCAATACACAGTACCTAGCTAATGTAGCCAGTTAATTGCCATCAATTAGCAACTACAAAACCAGGCTAAGGAGAGGAAAGAATCAATACAGACAATCAACTGTCCCAAGACAGACAGTCAGTCCCACACGCAGAGTCACCCATGTCACGAGTTTTGCTTGTCCGCAGCTTGAGGTTCAGTTCCCCCCAAGCCCACACACCTACCTCCTTGAAATTTGGCAGGCTTTGTGGCCTCAGTAAGAGCTACCATCCCTGCAGTTTTGACCCCCCTTTGGTGTAACACACAGCCGTGACATGAGTTTGGCTTTCAAGAATTTGGGGTACAGTTCCTCCTAAACCCCTCCACCAATCTTCTTGAAACTTGGCAAGCGTCATGCTCCCAGCAGAGGCTACCATCCCTCCAAGGTTCATCCAAATCATACAAAAAACAACAAAGTTATAGATATTTCATTGATTCCCCCATTATACTCTATGGCCAAATCTCTGAGGCAGCTCCAAAGCTTCGGAGCCATGTCGGATGGATCAAAGCAGAAACCCGTTCCAGAGTTCTGGATCATATCGCTGACATCCAAAGTGGCTGGATCCAATGCTGGATTGGATCACTGCCGACTCACACAGGCCTACTCAGCAGAGAGATGTTCTTCCCCTGCTAGCTGTTGAAAAATGAAACTGCCACCTCTAGCTCTGAGAGCAGGACATTAAATGGTTGTGAAACCAACTAAAGGAAGGAAATAGGTGTGGAATGAGAAAGCTGGCACTTGCTCCATCTGTGTGTGGAGGTTGGAGAATCCCAGCAGCAGGAGGTTCAAATTCAGGAACACCAGCTGCTCCACCAAACCAGGATCCAAGGAGGTGTGCTGAATATTCTCTCACTTGGAACACTGGTTGGTGGACAGGACAGGTGTTCCAGGGCAAACGTGGCCAGATCCTGTCACATCTGGCTGCAGTTGCCCAGTAGGCTCAGGGGTCCCATTTCAGTGGCTCCACAACCTTGGCAAGATAGGTAACCAGCAAGGCCTCCATGCTACCTGCTGGATGGTGGGGTCTGGTGCCTCTGGACCCCAACATGGAAAACATGCTCTTGGCCCACATTGACAGTGGCTGTGATAGAGAAGATTGGCTAGTGCTTGGTATTGTAGTGCTGGCACAGGACAGTGGATCCCCCTCTTCCACGTCCCCCCACCTCTGCCCTTCTGACTCCCTGACTTCACCAGCACCTCTGTCCAGTGATTGAGGGTTTTGCTGCTGCAGATGCTCCCCTGCACCCTTGGGTCTCACATGGCTGCCAGCATGTGGACTGTACTGGATTGCAACAGATCCAGCCATTTTTTGATGCCCTCCTTTTTGCAGGGTTGCATGCATGTGCACCCCTGCAAAAAGTGCTGCTGACATTGCCAGCAGTGCCTGCGTGCAGTTGCCGCTTGCCCCCCATCCTCCTCACCACTGACACTGCCAGCAGCATCTGCAGGTAGTCCTGCCTAGTGCAAGGAGAATTTTCCTGCCTAATGCAGGGGGACTGGACCCAATGATCTACAAGGCCCTGTCCAGCTCCTAACAACCTATGAACCTATGAATCCGTGGTCGCTGACCACCAGTTGCTGCTTGCCAGCCATTCTCCCCACCCATCACCAACAGCACTGTAGCTGCCTGCAGGAGCTCGCTGCTCACTACCGCCATGCTCCTATTGCTGACAGTGCCACCACCACGTGTGGCAGCTCACCGTGCTCCCCCCAGCCTCCGGGGACATGCGGCATTCATGCCAGCATGAGTGGGGAATAGGGTGTGCTGATTATCTAAAAATTATGGTTAACTGAGAGTTATAATCAAGGAACAGTGCTTGTAGTGCAAATAAATACATTACAGTATAACATACCATATAAAGATGTCACAGGAGACAACAGGAGGGGGACACGACAAACCAAAAAAATGAAATAAGAAAAAAAACCACTTACCCGCAGCAGGAGCTGTAGCAAAGCAAGAGCAGAAGGAGGAACCCACATGGCTTGTCAGCCACATCTTTATTCAACTGAGACCGGCCGGTGACGTCATCAGTAATCACCTTTTTCCTCCCAAGGTGGAGAATTACCTTGCATTTTTTGGTGTTAAACACCATCAGGTTCTCATCCACCCATTTCCTGAGCCTGTCAATGTCAGCCTGGACCACCCTCCTGTCCTCAAGTGTGGAGGCTTTACCCTAGAGTTTGGTATCATCGTCAAACTTGCCCAGTCCACTTCTGGTACCAATGTCTACATCGTTAATGAAGATGTTGAACAAAATAGATCCAAGGACAAAGCCTGGAGGGACCCCACTGGTCAAAGGGGCCCACAACGATTGATGCCCATCGACCACCACCCTCTGGGTCCAACCACAGAGCAAATTCCCCAGCCAGTGGATCGTGGTGGACCTGAGGCCACAGTTAGCCAGTTTTGCCAAGAGGTGATCATGGGATACCAGATCGAAGGCTTTTTTAAAGTCAAGATATACAACATCAATCTCTTCCCCTTGTCCAAGTGATAGGTCACCTGGTCTTAAAAGGAAATAAGATTGATCAAACAAGACCTACCTGCAACAAACCCATGCTAGCTATCCCTCAGGATTTTGCCATCAGCCAGTCTGTTGAGAATGGCTTTTTTTTTAATCTTTTCTAACACCTTCCCCAGGATACAGGTCAAGCTAATGGGCCTGTAGTTTGCCAGATCCACTTTCCTCCCTGTCTTGAAGATAGGCACCACACTGACCTTCTTCCAATCTTCAGGCACTTCACCAGAGTGCCAGGAGTTCTCAAAGATCCATGCCATCGGCTGAGCTATGATGCTAGCCAGCTCCTTGAGAACCCAGGGGTGTAGATTGTCAGGGCAGGCTGACTTGAAGGTGTCCAGCCTCTCAAGGTGTTCCTTCATGAGGTCAGCATTGATGGAGGGCAAGGAATCCCCATCACCTGGGCCTCCCTGTCTCGTAATGGGCAGGGGCATCCCATGGGACTGGTGAAAGGCTGATGCAAAGTACCCATTTAGTAGGTTGGCTTTTTCCTGGGTGTCAGTCATCAGTTGTCCCATCTGACTTAACAGGGGTCCAATGTTGCCCTTGCTTTTCCTCCAGCTCCCCACATATCTAAAAAAGGACTTTTTATTACCCTTGATACTAGTGGCCAGTTGGAGTCCTGTTGCAGCCTTGGCTTTCCTGACTCACTCCCTGCAGGTCCTGACCAGTGCAGAATATTCCTTCTTGGAGGTGGATCCCATCCTCCATCCTTTGTAGGTCTTTCTTTTAAGATACAGGAGATCCACTAGTTCCTTGCTGAGCCACGGGGGCTACTGTGCCCTTTTTCTGCCTTTCCTCTGAGACAGAATAGCCTTAGCTTGTGCATCTAGGATCGCTCCCTTGAGGAGCAACCACTTTTCCTGTACTCCCCTCTCCTTGAGGTTGCGGTCCCTTAGGGCCTCACCAACAAGCCTCCTGAGCTTGTCAAAGTCAGCTTTCCTGAAGTTGAGGACTTCTGTATTGCTGACTGACTTGCTATCTTTTTGGCAGATGGTGAAGGTGATCAGCTCATGGTCACCGTCACCCAGCTTCCCTGCAATCATTAGGTCACTGATGATGTCATCCCCGGTTGCCAGTACCAGATCAAACAGTGCTTTATTTCTCATTGGCCCATAGAATTCTTGTGTCAGATAGCGCTCACCCACGCATGAAAAAAAGCTTTGCAACTGCTCAAATTTGGCTGAGTGCTCTTCCCACGAGAAGTCTGGGTAGTTGAAGTCTCCCATGACAATCATGGACCTGGCGCATGAGGCCTCAGCCAATTCCCTGGTGAACTCCTGGTCAAGCTCTTGATTTTGGGTGGATCCCATCCTCCATCCTTTGTAGGTCTTTCTACACCATTGTGTGCCCTGTGCCATGTTCCCCATGGATTTTAACCTAGAGGGTCTCCAGTCATCCACCCTGGTTGCCAATATCAGCTTGCAGGGATGCATAGCTCTCCTTGACATAGAGAGCTACACCCCTGCCCCTTTTGTCCACTCAATCCCTCATGTACAGGGTATAGCTGTCTATACCTGTGGCCCAGTCATGGGTGGAGATCCCCCCAGGTCTCCCTATGACATCATAGTTATTTGTGTTAAGCAGGAGGACAAGTTCCTCCTGTTTATTCCCCAAGCTCCTGGCTTTTGTGTACAGGCACACAAGTGTCCCTTTGTGGGTCCTTGCCTTGCCTAAAGTTCATTCCAGGGCTTGGGCAGGGGTGGGTTGCCTTGAGTGCCTTGGCCTGCTGGCTTTGCAAGGGTTGCTCAGTGGGCCAGCAGTGGTGGTAGTCCCCCCATCCCCCAGTGGGCTTAGTTTAAAGCCCAGTACAGCAGGTCAGCCAGTCTGGCTGAGAAGAGCCTCCTCCCCAGCAAAGAGAGGTGGAGGTCATTCCTTCCCAGCAGCTCACTTCCTCCCTCACCAAAGAGTGGACTGTGGTCATGGAAGCCAAAGCCTTCCCAATGACAGCAGCACAGCAATCTTTGGTTCACTACCTCAATCCTCCTCTCCCTCCTCAGCCCATAGCCCGAGACTGGGAGGATCAAAGAAAACACCTTCTGTGCCCCCAGACACTTTAGCCCTGCTCCTAAATCCCTGTAGCACTTCATGACCCAGCTGGGAGCACTCTGAGCCATGTCATTGGTGCCCATATGGATAAGGAGCATAGGGTAGTGGTCAGTGGGTTGGAGGAGTTTAGGGATTCTCTCTGCAATGTCTCAGATATGGGCTCCTGGGAAGCAGCAAACTTCCCAGGCGAAGGGGTCGGGGTGGCAGATTGCCCCCTCAGTTCCCATCAGGATGGAGTCTCCTATGACAAACACTGTGCGTTTTGTCTTAGGAAGAGCAGGGTGGGTAGCTACAGTAGAAACTGTGTTGCCTGCGGGAGATCTGTGGCATCATATCATCTGGATAATGGGGCTCCCTCTGCATCCAGAAATTTGGCAGTGGGAGAGTGGTAGCACTGCTCCCCGCCTCAGTTGCCAAATCTCCATACCCATGGGGAGCCTCAGGCCCTGCACACTGGATACAACACCTGATTCCAGTGTTCAGGGCTCAATGGTGGCAGCACCAGGCCCCAGGACCAAATCTTGGTGTGATGGATTGGGAGGAGGTGACACCGGACGACTGGGACCAAATATTGGCATGTGGAAGATGAAACGAGGCAGTGCCAGCCCCCAGGATCTAATTCTGGTATGCAGTGCTGGATCCCCAGACCCCAATCCTGGAGCACGGGGCAGGGAGGGGGCAATGCTGGGCCCCACGACCTGATCTGACCTGCAGAGAGATGTATCCAGCTCACAGACGGGCTCCAGGGCACTCATATGGCCTGCAGGACCAAAAAGTTAAGCACAACTGTATTACAGTATTTTATCATATACCACCAGCCACCAAGTAAAACACACACCTTGTGTTTGGAAGGTAGAATGTTGGAAAAAGTATTTTTCCAGTCCTGGCCTAGAGTTGGATTTTTTATTGAGAGTCAGTCCTGTAAGATGGCTGCCAACTTCTTTCTGGGACAGCAAACAGGAGAAATGTAGTCCAGCATTAACATTTTCACAGCCGTGCTCAAATTGGCAACCTTATTTTGCTGCTCATTTGGCTCTCAGCCAAAAGCTCTTGCCAACTTGAGTGTCTGTAAGAGCGTTAATACTGGACTCCACCCCTCTTGCTTGCTGCTGGAGAGAGATGCTGGCAGCCATCTTACAGAAGTTTCTCCATGCATCTATTCCTGCACTCTTCAATTCCAACAAAGAAAAATCAGTTTCCCTGCTTAAGATGTGCATCCCAATTTTTGGAGACCTGATTTTTTTTGGAGGACAGATGCACACAGTACAACAGTGGATATGGCATCCTCCTGTAACCTACATTTTATATAGACTAACATAAATTAATATAATTTCAGAAGCTGAAATGTTAGATAAGACTATTTTACTTGCATGAAATCTATTTTGCAAAATCAATTAATGCAACCCAAATCAAATGAAAAAGTTGTAGTAGTATATGTTTCAACAGAATAAATACAGTACACGTTTTTAACGGAAGCCCGCCAAATCATTTAAATATTGTAGACTGATGTTTTAAATCAAGGGTTCCTAACATACATCTCCCAGGCTAATGGGGTCTAGAGCCACTGAATCCAATCTGTGGAACTGGGGACTTTCTACTCACCTTGCTGCAGCCAGAGAGCTTTGAATGTGTCATACCACAGCTAGGCAGTTTGGGAGAAGGAGGGCTATGCATGTACCATGCCACAGGTGGGGAGCTAAAGGGGGTGCTTTGTGGGTGCTACACTACAGCTGGATATAGAAGGGTAGAAGAGGTAGCAGAGGGCCAAATCGGGAGCACCACCCCAACTGAGACCCAAGCCAGCTTGATCCAGACCGTGACTTCAAGACCTTGCTCTTTTAAATCTATGGAGGTTTTTTCCCTTTTTATTGAATGAAACTCTACAGTACCATTAAAAAGATTGCTAAGATGATTATAACATTAGACAACAATGAAAATCATATATTTTAATGCCAGAGTGTCAGAGACTCTTTCAAATAGTTTTGTATCTTTGACATCATTCCGTGGCTTCAGCATTAATAACACCTTAGCAAATATTGTTGGCTTAAAGTTAGAGCTGCTACTGTTGACTGTAAGGGAAAAAAAACAGCCTGGAGGCAGCAAAGCATTCATTAACTTTACTAACATTTACTATTTACTTGTAGGGAAAAGTCATTGTTCAGCTTGTTTAAGAAAATGCAGATTTTCTCTGTATCTTCATTTTGTCCAGATGTGAAATAACTTTTTGCCTCTAAACACAATTTTTAGGGAGCAGCGTCAGCATTCCAATACCAAGAAGAGTGTTGCTCGTTCATGAAAATTTTGCCTCTAAACAGTTCTAGTTCCATAGTCACTGGATCATATCCAACAAAGACGACAAATAATTTAAAGAAGCATACAAGCTGCCTTATGACAGCCTGTGTATTCAAAGAAACAAACCTGAATTGGATAAATGGGCATAGTTCTGAAGTCATGTATATTTGTTATATGCTTTTGCAATTCCACTAACATCAGTGGAACTATCCTGGCAAAGTCCAAAGCAATCCTTGATCCTATGTGCTGGACTTACCAGGACAGCTAGAGAATAGTACAACACACATTCACTATAAAAAGAGAAAAGTACATTTTCCCTGACAAAAAAATGTATAGCTTCTGGAGACTGCTGGAAATGTGGAACTGTTACAGTATATGTTCAATTTAGGGTGTACTTTAAGTATATCTTAACACGAAAGCAAAGCTTATGTGATATGAAAATATTTTTGCATGCCTCATTGGGAATTTTTGTTAAACAACAGTAACTTATAATGCATCCAGTTTTCATTAAGCTCTAATTAAGAATATGTAAAAATTGCGACCAGCTCCTGACCCTAGAACATTTCTGTGTGTGGCACAATTCAGGAAAAAGAGAAAATATAGTTGATTTTATAACAAATTTGCATCCCCCACCAAACATGAAAATCCTAAATGCTCAATAAGACTTCTTTACCTCATGACATTGTCCATTTAAACCATTATGACTTTGGGTTTGTTTGGGTGCTATACTTGGATTTATTTTTTTTTAGGGGGAAGGAGGGCAAAGCCATGTTTTGACATCACTTATATAAAGATGACCAATGTTTGTATCAAAATGATATTCTAGAATATTTTTTTAGAGCCACACCAGACTATGCTGTAGGAAAAAAAACAACAACAAAGTTTGGGAAAGGTTCAGGAAATAAAAAATAGTGTTTTTATTTCAGGGTTACAAATATTCATAGTTTATCACATGCCCCAGGATATTTGGTGTTTTGAATTCAAGTATCAGGTCAAGGAGAAAAGGATTTCTTGAGAACCTCATCTTCCTATGTTTTTTAAAAGAGAAAAAAAAGAAAGGTTCTCACTCTCTTGGTTGCTGAAATAACTTATCATGAAGTATGAGCTAGGTGAACCGTAAAAAGTTTAAAGAAGAAAAAATAAATCTATTTATTTTGTTTCAGTCTCATGACTTTTAAGTAATTATTCTGTTTTTTAATGTTTGGAGTTGACAGTAGCATTCTCTCCATCCTAATTTAACCTGTTGTGTTACGACATATTACGGTTACTTCTTTTAGGAAGTAGAAAATCTTAACACAAATTGATCTCCCATTTGTTTATTATTGGGTTATAAGTAAAAATGCACTGAATGCAATTTAAATAAGTTTACAAGAGAAAATAAAAACCAGCTAATCATATTTTGAGAATTAGCATACCTGATACAGCAAGAAAATCATCAATACTTGTTATGTCATCCACAGCTTCTGTGAAAACATGTATATGATTCTCCCATGTGCTTTTGTACATGTCCATGTTGTTTTTTAACACCTGGCTTTTTGGCCTGACAGAAAGAGCCAAAGCAGCATTGATAACCTGCAGAAAAAAAAAATTACATATTAATTTCACCTGAAATAACTGAAATGCATAAGCTATTATAAAATAGTTTTTCTTTTTAAGCATTAAAGTTATACAATCTTTATGTATAATTCACAGTGGGAATACTAGCATGATACTTTTAGGTCAATAGCCCTGTTGAGTTCTTGGATTTAAGTTTAGTTGTAGTATAACTAAGGAGGATAGCAAACAAACCTTTCCTTTTTTAAATTGACTTAGGCAATTCTATTTAGTACAATGCCAACCATTTTTTCAGGCATTAATACAAAGAAGAAAATCTCATTCTATTAGGTATTAATAAAAAGATGCTTTTTCTACCTAAACTTGTTTTGGGTTTATAAGACTATCAATAGTGATCACCTACATTCAAAGGGAAGCAACATTAATTCTTTGAACATTAGTCCAAATGGATCACGCAGACAAGACTGAATATGCTTAACAACACTTGTTACAACTGTATAAAAGTTTAAACCTGCTTTTTCTGAACTCTGCAGACAAAGGAATGGGAAATTTGCCCCAATAAACAATGAAATATTCATAGTTTGCCATCAGAAGCCAACCAATTTCTAGCACTGAGAGACACCATAATACTGGATTTTAAAATTGTTGCCCCTTTCTAATGCCATTATAACTCCCCTATCAGTTGATTAGTCTTCTCCCCGATGCAACTTTACTGAAATCATATTCATTACTATTTTATACATCAAATTTATACATATTTCTAACCATTCATTTTAAACTTATCATTCTCCTTATACTATATTACCCCCCATTGAGCAACAATACCAGACAGCAACTCATAGATTTGAAAGCTGATATCTGATGCATACGAAAGAGAGATATTACCACTGTACTGTATTTGTCAAATACATTAATCACACTAGAGATTAAAGTAAAAAAATGTCAAAACACAAAACTGCTTGAGGGATAAAACAATATAATAAATCATACCTTACATCACACTAATACCCAGCATTGGCAATGTACATCATGGAACACACATGACTGGAAAAATATTCTCTAATCTACTCTACTGTGATCATCTGGTTGGAGGAAAATCTGGAAACTGCAAATTTTCTGGTTCTAAATCAAATGCATATGCCTTCTTGCTGTCTAATCTTAAGCGGATTTCTTAACCTTGAAGTGAAGCATAAAAATAATTTACACTAAAGCTGGTAGGTAGCTTCATTCCCTTTTTTTAGTGAGTTTCAGTATTCTTTTCCCTAGACATCAAGAACTTCTGAGATTAAAACAAAATACATATAACATTATCATCATTACTATTATCAATATTCAGGAAAAAAACCCAGAATCCTGAAATATGCTTTTGGCCAGAAAAAGTCTCCCATTTTACATGCAAATACATTCCAGGTAGAGGTAATTTGATCAAAAAATAAAATTACAACATGCTACAGTAACTCAACTAGAAGCAGAGAAAAGTATATTACCAATGTATGTGGCCTTATGTACAATATAGCTCTGACATATTATATAATAGTACATTAGGGAAATGATCTTATAGAACACTCAGTAAATGAATAAATGTTAAGAGATGCTTCTTATGCACTTATGATAGAGTGAAGATATCTGGATCACTTAATGCAATTATTGAACTTTTATTTGAAGATTACTGATTTTTTTTCCAATGAAAACATTTCTACTTTGATTTCGCAGGGCATGTCCAGATGAGCACACACGTGCCTCTTGCCCTGTCTCAAATCCCTTTAAGAGGGGGAAGAGGCATGTGTAGGAATGAAAAAATGTTCCCCGTGCTGCAAGTTTCAGCACCAGGGCTCAAGTGCCAGTAAGTAAGGGGTTGGGGGGGGCTGCAGAAGGGGGGAGAGGACTATGGGGGGGAACCCACTCCCCATCCCTCCCAGCCCCCTGAGGCCCCCAATCCCTGCCACCCCACCCCAGTATCCCAACAGTAAAAAACAAAACAACCCCCCCCAGCACTTACCGGCAGTTCCAGCTGCCATCAGGGTCACTGGGGGCCCACCCAGATAGCACGGGGCAGAGGGACAATCCCAGCAGCCCCAGCCTGAAGCCTCCTGCTTCCTGCTTCCCTGTGCTGCCCAGGAGGCCTCTGCCAGAAGGCCCCAGAACTACCCCCCACCCCCGCAGCCCCTGCTTCTAGGGTAAGTAGAGGATTTTGGGGGGGGTTCTTTTTTTTTTCTTTTTTTTTTTAAGTGACAGTGCCTGGGGTTGGCTGGGCAACCATGGGGGCCTAGGGTGCAAGTGGGGGATGGGGACAGGCAGGGCAGCAATTGGGGGGGTCAGGGGAAGAAAGGTGGGGCTGGGTGAGGCAGCCATTGGGGAGCTGCAGCAGCTGGTAGAGGATGGGGCTGGGTGGGGCAGCAATCGGGAGGGTGGGGTGAGTCATGTGGGCCTTGCGGGGGGGTAGCTTCTATGGGGGCCATTTGGCCCCTGTTGGGGGTCCGTAACGCCTGTGTGGGGGGCATAGCCCCTGTGAGAGGAGCACAAATGCATATACATGAATTCATGAAACTTGTATTTTCAGTTCACTTTATTATTATGATAGAGACATGGTAGGCTTCCACATTGCTTTAACACTGTAGATATATCTATAAAACAGTGCCCAAATGATCGCTGTCTCTGTCTCACTCTCTCTTTATAGTGGTGGGTTTTTTTAATTGTGGAGAAACGTGGATTTTGTGGTATTTTACAAAGTGACTTTGAGATTCTTTTTATCAGGGATTTTTCAGTTTTCTAATAGGGAACACCACAATTCCTGCTAGGGAGGCCAGTGGCAGGACCCTACCTGCTCAGAGCTGGCACCTTGGATCCAGCTGGCTGTGGCTGACCTCCTGGCCAAATGGGGCCAGGAGGACATGCTTTGACAGTTCAAAGCAGGCCACCACACTGGGAACATTTTCCAGGCAATAACTGCCCAGATGGCCGGGCGGGGGGCACACATGGCAGTAGTGCCACACAAAGGCCAACTCTGCAACCACAGCCCACTGGCAGCTGGCCCAGAGGGGCAGATGCCTCTACTGGCTGTACAGTCCCCATCCGGGTCTGGCAAGTGTGCAGCAAGTCAAAGCCAGGCAGCAGCCCCCACTGTCAGACTGCTGCAGTGGGTAAAGGGTGCAGGGAACACTCAGGGCTGCTTTTGCAGTCCAGATGGCACAAGGGGTAGTGTTCCCACATACCAATTGGTTGGGTCCCAGAAGCTCCTGAGAGTGAGTAGACTTGAGCTACTTGCCAGGACAGATTTTTATACTGCTGGGGACAGCACAGGTGCTGACCCTGGGCTCTAGATTCCCCTGGCAGCAGATCTGGGAGGAGCCAGGCAGGGTTATTTTGCCCCAAGTGGCACAATTTGCTCCACAACAAGTTCCTGTAAAAGCACATACAATGAGGCAAAAAGCCCCAGCTCAAATTTGCACCAGTTCTGTTTGAGCTTCTGCAAGTGCACGTGCTTGCATGTGTGTCTGCACCCACTATTGTAAAGCAAATTCTACAAGAAAAACTTGCAAATGGTGAAAAGGGGGATTTTCATGTGAAATGTGAATCCCAACTTTCCCTTTGTTCTCTTGCTTATTACTTCAAGTTTCTGAACAGAGATATTTTTGTTTGTTTCTATACAGCATACTTTCATAAGCAGTTAAACAATAAATGCTTATCAAACTATTAAAACATTGTGAAACAGTTATACATTTTTAGAAAAGGTACCTCAGCTTCTACTGAGTGCAAAAAAAATGTATGCTAAGGGAAAGAAAGCCAAAAAACTGAGTAGTTAGTCTGAAAGATTCAAATTTTTTTTTCAACTCATCACATCCTCTGTTTACAATTCAAGTATTAGCCAATAATAATATCCTGATCTGCAGGATTTTACTATCAGTCAGCCCAATTTAAAAAAAAACTTGTTGAACCAAACACCCTGACAAACACCTTTTGTTTTTTAAGTCATCCATAAAGCTGTGCCAACAATGGTCTGTCCAAGACAAGTGCAGATGGAACCTTAACCGACTTCTCTTTTTCCTTTTTGACTATAATTTGATTATTTAAACATGCTTCTAATTCCCCCCTCTATATTTAACACACTACTTCAGCACATGTCTGTTGCTATGGGTATAAACAGATATCACCAAATGAAGCAAATTATCTGTGATGGGATATGTTAGGGTTGGGCCTCTACTGCCCTCAGAAGTGGCTGGGGCCTGATCTTGTGGGACAACACTTGAGGAACTGTGCTGCAAACAAAAGAACCCCAGGTTTCCCACCTAGCAGAAGAATGCTAAGGATTCCATGGCAGACTAACTAAACAGTTGGAAAAAATGTTTTCAAGCTTTCAAGCACAAACAGCCTTCTTTTCAAGCATAGGGAAAGTCTGCTGGTGTTTTGTGTATTTTCCTGGGTGGAATAGAAGCCAGTATGTAAAATGCAGGTCTGTGAAAATGCAAATGTGTGGCAGCAAAGGTCAAAGGCCATGGGAAACAGCAGGTGTGAGACAGGTAAGTGGGAGAAGGAAAGGGGGAAATGTTGACCTGGTGACAGAATGTAGCTGGTAAAATATAGAAACGTTACCTGGAACTATTGGATGGAAGGCAGGTTATAATGTCCCATAAATCCAATGTCTACATTTAGTCCATGATTTTTTGTATCTGGTAGATTATGAAGTGAAGTTTGTAGGCTCACCTGTGAAAGGTATTTTGTAAATTCCCTTTGAGGATTAGAACTGAAAGATTGGAGAGAGGGTGGTTGTCTTATGAGAAGTGTACATCCAGAGGTAATTGGCTATTTTTGTCTTTGATAGATTTCCTCTGTGTGTTAATTCAGGTATGCAGTTGCTGTTTGGTTTCTCCTACATGTTTTCCATCAGGGCATATAGCGCACTGGATGAGAGATATTACATTTCTGGAGATGCAGTGTAAGATCCAGGAATGATGATGGTTCTGTTGTGGGGTGTAATAATTGTGAGAATGATGGAGATGTGGTGGCAGGTTTTTCATTTCTTGCCCTAGCATAATCTGGATCCATTAGGTGTGCTTTGGGCCATAGGAAGTTTGTTTCTGGTGATGAGGATGGTGAGGTTCGTTGCTTGTTTAAAGACTAAGATGAGTGGTTATGGAAAGATCTCTTTAAGAATTGGGTCTCCTTCTAGTATAAGTTGCAATTGTTTGAGGATTTTCCATATGGGTTCAAGAGAGGGGTGATGTGGGGTTTCTCCATTTGCAGACATACACCCGGACTTAGGATGCATCTCTGAAAATGAGGAAACCCTGAGCTTCCCTAGTAGCAGACTAGTGCCCAGGGATCCCACATTTGTAGACACATATGCTCAGGGAATCCTAAGTGGGACACCTAGACAGGCACTCCCAGGGCTTCAGGGACTTAATCCTGTGTGCTCCAGGAATGGGAATTACTGGGGCATGCAGGATCTGGTCCCTGAATTCCCAGGAGCACCTGCTCGACTACCCATGTTTTCTTGCATTAAATAAAAAGATGGCCGCAGCTATATAGCAGCACAAATTCATACTATTAATGTCATGGACACAAATTTTGGGCCCTTGTGGTATAACAAAGGGCTATTTGTTTGCATGGCCTTTGTGCCACCATGAAAAATACCCTATCAGTTACACAATCCTATCTGATACACCCTGCTAAAATTCCTAAAAAGACCACATTTTTATATTTAATGATCTGACAATGGCTTTCTTACATACTGGTATGCTTCTATCTTTAACATAAAGCAGGGGTTCATAGATTTCAGAGACATTAGGGCTGGAAGGGACCTTGCAAGATCATCTGGTCCCGCCCCCCGCCCAAGGGGCAGGAAGTCTGCTGGGGTCAAATGATCCCAGCAAGATAAGCATCCAAGTGTATTTTAAAAGGTGTCCAGAGTAGATGCTGCACCACTTCTGGGGAAAGTCTATTCCAGACTCTGGAGACTCGGATGGTAAAGAAGTTTTTTCTTACAGCCAGCCTAAGACAGTCTTCCCGGAGTTTGTGACCGTTAGACCTTGTCCTCCCTTGGGGTTCCCTGGTGAACAGATATTCTCCAGTTCCTGGTGCATACCACTTATATACTTATAGGCTGCCACTAAGTCCCCCCTGAGCCTTCATTTCTTCAAGACGAAGAGTCCCATACCTCTCAGCCTTTCCTCATAAGACTTGTTCTCTTGTCCTCTGATCATGTGCATGGCTCTCCTCTGGACTGTCTCAAGCTTCTCTACATCCTTCCTAAAATGCAAAACTGGATGCAGTACTCCAGCTGCAGCCTCACCAAAGCAGAGTACAGTAGGAGGATAACTTCCTGGGTCTTGCTTGAGATGCATCAATAGATGCAAGTCAGGGTTTTGTTTGCTTTGCCGGCTGCGGCATCACACTGGTGAATCATGTTCATGTTGTGGTCAATCATGACCAGCAAGTCCCTTTTAGTCATGGTGCTAGTGACTGTAGCACTTCCAGGCCTGTAAGTATGATGTGGATTCCCCTCCGCACCCATCCCCACCCCCACATCTTCATTGCTAGAGCGCGTGTATTTCTGTCAAGGAATACACTTGATTTAAAATGTACACATTTTTTGAGCTTTAGAACAAAAGTTCTCAGATCTGGGTTCCTACAAGTTCACCTTACTAGTGTTCCTGGAGTCCAGCAAGAGTACGAAAGACAGTATAGTAATGGAGAAGGAAGATCTAGAGAACCAATATTTTATATATGATGGCTAATGCCCAAAAAACTAGTAAAAGGGAAAACAAGTAATTTAGCATCAAACAATCCACAACTAATATTTAGAACATAATACCACAAAGCAGTTGTTAACTTAAAGGTTGCTCATGTGTATTTTATCACAACCTCACAGGCACTAAGAAGCCACAAGTCATGTTAATAGTCAAGACAATACAAATTTCCAAGGATAAATCCACCACCATCATTACACTCACTAAAATACCGTGTGCAGTGCTGGGTTGTTAATTTGCATTATTACATTTTTTTCCAAATATTGAGACTCATCTTCCAGTCACGTATTAATATGTTGATATCCCACTGCCTTTAAAGCTTCCTGAGTCAGTGGACTGCTTAAGCAGCAGATTTAAATTTCCATTACACTGCAGTGGCTCTAAAGAAGGCTGTATAGCACAGACTCTTTTTGCAAAGAGTTAACGTAGATCATTGAAGAGGTTGTTAGGGGTTTTTTTTATAAAGATAAGTGCTTAGCATTTTTATCTGTTATAATATTACCTTTGGCACTAAACAAGCACTTTGAATAAATATTTCATGGAAGGTATGACAGGTACAGAATAGTACATTATGCTAATACCAGCCTTAACTGCCTTCTATTTTCCTCAGTAAATGTAATAATTTCCTTTGCTCCTGTATCTTTATTGTTATTATAATATTAATATTCTTTAAAAGCAGTAGTGTGATTTCTCTTGATAACAAATGTTATCTACTTTGTGTAACTCAAGACCCCAGTAAAACATACTTGGAATATTGACTCTTAGATTCTGAGAGTTGCTGCTGAAACTAGTGGTATTCTGTTCCTTATCCCCATTTTTATTTATTTTCACAACCCCTTTCAATATCCACATTAAGTTTTCTTTGCTAAATTATCTATTTAATTAGTCTCGCTTCAACAGGAAGAATAATGTAGTTTCCTTCTGCTGAGGCACATTTTATTTGATGTGACAATTCATAGCTTATGGTGATGACCTGTGATTTACAGCCTGAATACTCATTTATGTAAACTATTTACTTAAAAGGGGCAGGGTCTTGTAAAAAAATTCTCTTCATTCTCTCCCTCTCCTTAAATATATCCTTCTTTTAGATTATGCAGGAGCACATAGTGTTCTCATTAGTACCCAACACCCTCTAGGTCCCTGTACAGGCTAAAAACCCCAGAGCACAGCTTAAGAGAAAGCAAGACTTTAGTAATGGAAATGCCACAACATAGTACACTGGATTTGTAGTGGTTCTGGCGTAGCTTCTACTTCTCTGCCAGCAGACAATGCACCCTGTGTAACAGACAAAAGATGTGCTACCGTGGAATCAGGAATCTTTTGTGCAGCCCAGATATTTTAATCCTTGATCCCTCTGACTGGGAAATTATATTGTCCATAGTTTCTCTCTACAGAGCACAGATTGTACCAAGAGAAAACTTGGTATATTGGGGGTTTTTTTAGTTATTTTAAATATTGAAAGTCAAATGTCTTCTGTTCTGTTCCCTCATTATTGGCTTAGGATAGGATTTATGTCACCAGCTGTTGTTTCATAGGTACAGTCCATAATGACAGGGATTACTGCTTATATGATTCATCCTACTGTACCCTTGGCAAACTTTTCATTAGCCAGAACACAATGAATCATGAGAAGGATGAAAAATGTTTAAAATACCAAGCAACAAAATAAATAAAAACAAGGAACATTCCATATTTGTGCCACTTTAAACCAAGTCCTTATAATATTCCCAAAATTATATCAAGAAAATGTGCACTTAGGACAACACAGAAAGATAACATCAGTTCTTGGGACACAATGAAAAGAGTGTGGGGGGAAGAGGAAAAATAAAAACACCCAAACAAACCAAAGATAAATATCTCCATCAGAGCCACTTCTATCTTTGAGAGAAATAATCAAGACAAGGCCTTCTCATCCTGCAGACCTTTCTGTCTGGGAAGCACAGCAATAATACAGTCATGAATGCTAAAGAAAACCATACACCGGTTAGTAAGGTAACTTAATGAACCAATAAAGGTTCATACATTTGCAATGGGAACATTACATTTGGTATTGGTCAGCTGCTTATTAACTCTGTGTAAGTCACATATTTAGTATAGGCAGGGCTAAGAACACTGCTTATTATTAAGACTGCATACTTTCCACTATAAAAAAAATGTATTCACTTGTTTATGACATTGCCATAATACAGTTTATATTTCATTTGAAACTTGAATTACTTAAAACATTTCCAAAAACAAAGCTACGGAAAATGTTTTGCCTATATAAAGGTATTCTGGCTACAATGTCTTTGAAGTCCTAGTAGTTCCACGCCCAGGGTAGCTGTGACTCCAGTTACAGTAGTGCAGTCAGCCGTTGCTGCAGCAGTGGCTATTTTTGCAACCCTTTCCCCAAAAAGGACACCCGGGGTGTTGCCCAGGCCATGCACCTCAGTTATGCTACTACTCTGAAGCAAAGCTTTGAAGTTTGACATGGTAAGAGTCTTTGTGCCAAGGATATGCTTTTTGCCAGCCCCATGAAACCTGCCCAAAACTGAACAAATTATAAGCCTCTAAAAATTTAAATTTGTACATGCTTAATTAAAAAAAAAACTTTTTACATTTTAGTAACCAATTCTCTCAATATTTCATCCACACTGGAATCAGCCTAGGGCTGAGCAGGATTTTACTTGCAATTGCATCTGTGTCTCTTATGGGCTGGATGCCTGTACTAAGAGAGATTGCCTCTACTTCTCTCTCAGTGACCTGCCTGCTGAGCCTAGGCTGTTATGAAAAAAACAAGGGTGTGTACACATGTACTAAGTTGACTTCAAATAAGGTGAAATAACTAAGTTGACTTAACTAAGTTAAGCATACACATGTACAGCTCCTTGACATGGTAGCAACCGTCTTGTGAGCTAAGTCAACTTAACTAATGTGACTCAAGATAATATACCTTGGGTATATTTGTGACACCACCTACTACTAAGAACTACAAGAAGATCCTACTCCCCTTTTCACCATGAAACTCAAAAATACCATCAAATAATTTCCATTAGAACTACAAGAAAAATTACAGACCTTGATCCCCCCACTACCTTACCCAGGGACTTTTTACATGCTCCCTAAAATCCACAAACAAGGGAAACCTGGCAGAATTATCATATCCAACCATGGAACACTAACTGAGGAAATAACAGGTTTTGTCAAATCAATCCCAAAACTGCTTGTCACCCAAAGAGCAAGTTTTGTCCAAGACACTACGGACTTTCTACAGAAACTTAAAAACATAGACCACCTTCCCAGCAACACCCTCCTAGTCACCATGGATGTTATCAGCTTATATACCAACATCTCACACCAGAATGGTATCCAAGCCTGTCTTACATACCTATGAGAGCAAGATGATAACTCAGAGTACATACCCAAAGATATTACTGACCTTATACACTTCATCCTCACACACAATAATTTCACTTTTAATAACCAACACTTCCTCCAGACCATGGGCACATCTATGAGCACCAAAATGGTCCCACAGTATGCCAACCTTTTTATGAGTCACCTGGAAGAAGAATTCTTTAAGGACTGCACCACAAAACCCTTACTATGCTTAACATATATTGATGACATATTCATCATTTGGGCTGAAAACCTGCAATCTCTGACTGAGTTCCATCAGAAATTCAAAAATAATCATCCCTCCATCTGACTGTCTCTTGAATATTCCAGCACCAACATCTCCTTTTTAGACAGATGATCAGTATCCAGAATGGTAAAATACAGACCACGTTATACAAGAAACCCACAGAACAACATGCACATATGCACAGAAACAGCAATAACCCTAAACACACCAAGAAAGCTGTGATATACAGCCACGCCCTCAGATACCACCACATTTGCATTGAGAACACCTGGGATTGCCACCTCACTAATCTTAAAAAGGATTTAATTCAACAAGGACACTCCTCCAGAGAGATAGATCGCATGTCTGAAAGAGCCACTCAGATACCACATGAAGAATTGCTGCAGTACAGAAGAAAACCCCCACACGAATCGCACACCACTGGTTATGACATATCACCCCTCCCTTGAATCCATACAGAAAATCCTCAAACAACTGCAGCTCATACTAGAAGGAGACCCAATTCTTAAAGAGATCTTCTCAGAACCACCCATCCAAGTCTTTAAACAAGCAATGAACCTCACCACTCTCATCACCAGAAGCAAACTTCCTATGGCCCAAAGCATACCTAATGGATCCAGATCACGCCAGGACAAGAAATGTAAAACCTGCCACCACATGTCAATCACTCTCACAATTACTACATCCCACAACAGAGCCATCAGCATTCCCAGATCTTACACCTGCATCTCCAGAAATGTAATATATGTCATCCAATGCACCAATTGCCCTGCTGGAAAATAAGTAGGCCAAACAACGATTGCACACCACAATGAATGCACACCAGAAATCTATCAAAGACAGCAATACCCAATTACCTGTGGGTGCGCACTTCTCACAAGAAAACTGCTCTCTCTCCAATCTCTGAGTTCTAATCCTCAAAGGGAACTTACAAAACATCACAGACAAGCCTATGAACTTCACTTCATCAACCTCCTGGATACAAAAAATCCTGGACTAAATGTAGACATTGGATTTATGACAGATTATAACCTGCCTGACATCTGACTCCCCAGGTACCTCTCCACTATTTAGCTGCTACATTCATCCCCCTTCTCTCACCCCCCTCCCCCCAGCCCCTCTCTCACCCACTGACTCCTCAATTTACATCTTTACTGGCTGCCTGTCTTGCATGCATACCAGCCCAGCCTCTGGTTTCTTTACTATTTATTCCATCCAGGTAGAGCACACACCAACTGCAGAGAGTTCCTCAGCCTGACGAACGGTTTTTAATCCTGAAAGCTTGCTAAGAATCTTTTTTCCAACTATTGAAGTTGGTCTAATAAAAGATATCAGATTCACCCAAAGAACCTTGTCTGCCTATGTCCTTAGACCAGCATAGCTACAACCTACACCCCTATTATCTTGCTCCACACTTAAGCTGACTTTGTTCAACATACATGTGTACGCTCTAACTGTACAGTAAACTTTAAAAAGTTAAGTCAGCTTTACTGTCAGAAAGTTGGTACATGTGTATGAACTCAAAGGTTGCATCCAGATGAGCACAGACATTTGGTTCCCTGGGGACAAGCAGCAGGGGCACACATTGTGTGATCTCCTGCGGTCAACCCTCCCTGCCTCAGGCTACAAGGTCACAGTGCAGGGAACACCTGAATATGCAATGTGTAGCATTGCAGATGGGTCTGCAGCACCACGTACTGCATAGCCACATTTGTCTAGACATAGCCAAAGTGTCTTATTCAAATTCAGCATGAACAAAAATCAGATTTCTGAGGGTTAGGAGAGTAGATTGGGACAAGTCTGGTGGTGGAAGATTAAAACTGATTACTCACAGCAGAGACAAACTAAAGGATTTGGAGGATGATATGACTGATTAGGTAAGACCATGAGAAGAGTTTAGCACTAGATGTTCAAGGAGACTGAGAGCCATTAGGGAAAGGGGAACCTATCTGACCTGACTTGAGAGCAAGTTGAGACCTAGAGCACTTGAGGAAAAGAAATGGGAACAAGAAGCTAATCAGTGACAAGTAAAACGTGGACAAGAAACACAGAGAAATGAGAAATAAGTAATCAGTGGGGTGAGGACTACTGACTGGGGAATGACTGAAGAAGGGGAGACAGAAAAGGAGAGAGAGATCAAATAAAGAGCTAGAGCAGGGAACAGGAATTAGCTAGGCAAGGAGAATTGGAGTAAAGAGACGGAATATTGGAGAAAATGGGAATAGCTCAGCAAGAAAAGTCCAATCAGGAGAGAAAGAGAATGTGACTGAAACAAAACTAACAAACACAAGCATTGTGTTATGGCAATGTCATTAAAATAATGATATTTTAGGCAAGGATACTGGGGTTAGCATTAGCAATCTGTGGAGTGGAGGCTGGGAGCAACCAAATTATAAGAATGGTGCTAGGGATGGAAAAGAGTAGTTTGAAAGGGAGAGGTTGAAAGGTACAAGCAGAAGTATTCATGCTTCTGAAGAATGAGCAGAAGCATCTGTGCATACCCTTGCAAAGACTGGAAAGAAACCCAGAAAGTTTTAAGTAAGCCATTTCTCTACTGTCAAGAAATATCTGTAAAACTCCCTTGCAAAACATTTATCTTCCTGTACTGATACAATCTACATGTAGATGACAGCCAAGTACTGCTATCCATGGCTCCACTAGCTTGAGGGCATGTGTAATAGATCTACAGGTTCCATTCCTACCGCTGACCAATTAAATGCTACATGACAGAAAATCTTGGGGAAAGGGTTCTGTTTTTTTCACCTAGGAAATTACAGAGAAAACCATTTAAGATAATATTAAAATACAAACACAAGCACTCAAAAATTTGGAAACACTTGGACAACCTTAACTGTTATTTCTCATGTGTGTTTGTATTATGAACTCAGGCCCAGAACACACCGAATGGATCCAGACCATGCCATGACAGGAAATGCAAAACCTGCCAACACATCTCCACCACCCTCACAATCACTACACCCCACAACAGACCCATCAGCATTCCCAGATCTGACAGCTGCACCTCCAGAAATGTGATATATCTCATCCAATGCACCAAATGCCCTGATGGAAAATACGTAGGAGAGACGAAACAACAACTGCACACCAGAATGAATGCAAACTAGAAATCAATCAAAGACAGGAATACCTGTGGGGGCACATTTCCCACAAGAAAACCACTCTCTCTCCAATCTCTCAGTTCTAATCCTCAAAGGAAACTTACAAAACACTTCCCAAAGAGATGAGCCTATGTCCACTTCATCAACCTCCTGAATACTAAAAATCATGGACTAAATATAGACACTGGATTTATGACACATTATAACCTGCCTAACATCTGACTCCCCAGGTATCTCTCCGCTATTCATCCCCCTTTCTCTCCCCCACACCCCCAGCCTGTCTCTCACCCATTGACTCTTCAATCTACATCTTCACTGACTGCCTATCTTGCATGCATACCAGCCCAGCCTCTGGCTTTATTTTTCATTCCATCCGGAAAGAGCACACAACTGCTGAAACTTCCTTAGCCTGATGAAGGGTTTTTGAACCCGAAATCTTGCTTAATTTTTTTTTCCATTTAAGTTGGTCTAATAAAAGATATCAGATTCACCCAAAGAAACTCCTCTGTTTTTGTATTATGATGCAGTCTTGGAGTACAGCATCACATTCTGGGCACTGAATAAGACCTCTGCCTTATTCTGTGCACAGAATGAATTATTGCCTGGAAATAAATTGGGGTTATTCAGTAAAGTGAGCCACTATCTGCAGGACCCTTACTTTATTTCCTAGAGAAATTAAAGAGTGGAGAATGAACGAGGCAGGGAATTGCATGGGGCAAAATAATGGTCTCCAGGCAACTGAATGCAGCCCCAGTAAACAAGATTTTCTCCCTACCCTTGTCACAATTCCCATGAGATAATGGAAAAAAAGTCACTGAAACCACAAGTTTCACATGTAGCCATTAACTGTGTGTTCATTTTCTGGATGCCTGCTATAAGATCCAGAGGTCAGAACTGCAGAGAAGCTAAGCACATACATCTACAACAGCATTTAGTAAAAGTTTTGTTTTAAACAGAAGTGCTATATAATGTTAAATACCATGAAAAAATGCACAGCTTTGTCATCTCAAACTGAATGCTCAAAACTAGCTTTTAATCATGATTTTAAACTCCCCATCTATAAAACAGGCATGATATCCCTTCATCTCAGAAGATGGGTATGATAAATAAAATGTTTATGAAACACTCAGATACTATACATTTGTGCTATAGTAAAAACTGATAATAAAATTTATAATTATTTTGAATGCCAAACTTAAAATACTATATTGTACATAAGACATGGTGCCAACACAATGGAAAATGAGGAAAATATTCAAGAGCTACTCATTCAATGAGTACTGTCTACTCTATGCATCAGATGCAAGGAGTCTTCTGGAGAAATTGAACATAACCATGTAAGTAAAGACTATTACAATGCACACAGTAAAAAATAGGATGGGGAGAGGGGAAAAAAGCTTACCCAGGGTACCTTAATTCTGCTACTCAAAAACTCTAACCGGCATATTGGAAATTATCCCTGCCAGCAGTACTGAAACAGTGAAACCCGTTTTAGTCTGTTTTTGTGCTGTACCAATCATCCTACTAAAAATAAATCATAGTTCATATTGATCCAAGTAATTTTTGCCTTGAAGTACAATAACAAAAAAAAAATCTGAAATAAGTGGTAGACTCTAGATAAATACCTAATGATTTTATAGTAAAACTATGTTGATGCTTGACCCATGAAATAGCTTTTGGTGTTTCTGACTGCCTATGATTAGAAACAGCCTACACAAAGACTGTTTTTAACATTAATTTTTTTCCCACAGCAAAGAATTTAGTGACCTGTAAGCAAACTAAATAAAAGGACAGGCTATATTAGTAGGCAAATATTGATCATACAACTTGCCTAGAGCAATCCTGCTTCATCCTATTGACAATTCTATACAGAAAATACATATGCAATTTGGACAATGACACAATTGCATAACCTAGGGGCTGATTGTAAGAGTATTGGAGATGGTAATTATCTTTCCTGGAAATAGAATCATACAGCTACCTCCCTAGAGACAGGTCCAGTCACTTACTGGGTATTTTGGCATTGGATGTACAGCAAAGAAATGACAGGGCTACTATCATCTGGGCATGTGGACTAGCCTCTACGGATATTGTCAAGCATATTTTACTTTTGTCTATAATGACAACTTCCAACTCCAACTTGTGCCTAAAAGCTTGCAAATAAAGATTTTTTTGTTTGTTTGTTTGCAAAGATCTGGTTGATCTAATAAAAGATATCACCTCTACCATACGTTCTGATTCCTTTTGCCTCTGGACCAATACAGCTACAACCTGGATACCTGACATATGGAAGATATCAAATTTTTGCTGATTTTTGAAATGCAGACTTCATAATTTTACAAGGACGTGAACCCTTCTCATTCTGATTTCTGAAGCAGGAAAAATCCAGACCACTCTTTGGGGATTGGATGACATATAGTTTGAGGTCTCTTCCGATGCTATGAGAAATTTATGCTATGTATTTTCAGTCATGATTTTAGTGAATACATAAACTGGCAGGGCGCATCCAGATCATCCTGCACATGCCTCTTGTAGCGTCTCAAACCCCTTTGAGATGCTGCAAGAGGCACATGCAGGAACACAAAAAGGTTCCCGCCACTGCAAGTTTGCAGCATGGGGGCAATATTAGACCACTGGATATCCAGGGATCAAAAAAAAAAGGAGTGAAAAAAGCAGGGCAAGGCCCGGTCTTGGACCGTGACCTGAGGCAACTGGAGGCTGGGTCTTCCACAGAGACAGTCTGGTAGCAGCCAGAGCATCTTTGTGGTTGCCCCTCGCCCTGGTGTTGCAGGACAGGCAATGTGCCAGCCACATTATTTTTGTTTTGTTTCTCCTCCTTACAAGGGTGAATATTTTTCCAAATCTTTCTGATCTAAAACAATGCAATAAAGGGAGAAAAAGTCTGCATAGAAAGTACAAATGATCTTAACAGGTTAATACTGCACGTGAAACTAATACATCCAAAGACACACTTGTATCAGACTTGTACAGTGTTTAAGTTGTGGAATATAGGACTCATTATATATAACCCCTTAAGAGAGATTTGCCTTTTTGAGATAATTATACACACGCAAAACATGTGGCCATTCATTGCCAATTTATGCATTCACTAAAATCATAACTGAAAATACATAGAATAAATGTTTCATAGAATTGGAAGGGACCTCAAACTATGTCATCCAACCCCCGAAAAGTGGTCTGGATTTCTCCTGCCTCAGAAATCAGAATAGGAAGGGCTCTGAGAAATTAAGTATCTTAAAGATCCCATTGTAGAGTTTTCAGCAAATCAATCAACATTTGGTTTGACATCTTACAGAATGAAAAAAAGGTTCCATCCTCAAGTCCTATAACAAGCAGCACTAACATTCCACTTTGCTTGTAAACTGATGTAACATATTTATGAGCCAGTGCAAAGAACAATTACCTCTACTAATAAGGTTTGTAGGCATGCTGGTTGTATTGAGTTATATTTAGAGATACTCTTGGGCTTCTGGGAGAAGGATGAATATTTCTCCAGTCACTCAGTCCTGACCTAAGTCATCGTCTTCATCATATTTGGATCTACAATCTCCAGAAGTTTCTGCTAGGCATAAAAGCCACAATGGGTAGGACATAAGTTACATATAAACTGGTTTAAGTGGTCAGAAACTGTTTTAAACCTGTAACACAAAAAAAGTTCAGTGCAAATAAATCACTTTCAAAAGGGCCAGAACTGGTTTAAGATAAACCTGATTGGATGTAGTATGAGATATAACTGGTTTAGGTCAAACCGGTTTATAGAACTTCTGTCCCAGATCCTTTCCTGGTTCAGCTTAACTCACAGTCCCTCAGCAACCCAGGATGCTTTGCAGCCCTGGGCTATGCTGTCTGTTCCAGTGGAGCAGAGATTGCCTCGCCCTTCCACTCTCTATCCTGCTGCCTGCCTGCATCTGCCAGCCCATAGGGATGGGTGCGGAACAGAGTGGGGGCAGGGAAACAGAAACCCAAACCTCCTAGCTAGGGACTACACAGCACATAAGGGGAGGGAAAGCCCCTGTTGTGGGGGCTTCTCAAGACTTGACAGCCCTCCCCCTTCCCAGAGGCTGATTAATTCAGTGGCTGCCACAGGAGGGAGGGAGAAGGAATCCTCCCAGCCAGGTACCTGGCTACACAGCCCAGAATGGCAGCACCAGGGAGACCCTACCTTGGAGGGCTTAACCCACCCCCCCAGGTCCCCCAGCCCTGGGCAGCCCCAGGAAGTAGGAGGATTTTTTCTCCTCCCATTATCCCTCCTTGCCCTAGAGGGCATGGCAGTGAGACATAGTGGGAAAGAATAGAACCTGTACAGACCAGTGGGGAATGTGATGGGATCGAGCTTGCATGGCACAGTGGTGGGGGGTATCATAGATTCATAGATGTTAGGGTCAGAAGGGACCTCAATAGATCATCGAGTCCAACCCCCTGCATAGGCAGGAAAGAGTGCTGGGTCTAGATGACCCCAGCTAGATGCATATCCAACCTACTCTTGAAGACCCCCAGGGTAAGGGAGAGCACCACCTCCCTTGGGAGCCCGTTCCAGACCTTGGCCACTCGAACTGTGAAGAAGTTCTTCCTAATGTCTAGTCTAAATCTGCTCTCTGCTAGCTTGTGGCCATTATTTCTTGTAATCTCCGGGGGCGCCTTGGTGAATAAAACCTCACCAATTCCCTTCTGTGCCCCCGTGATGAACTTACAGGCAGCCACAAGGTCACCTCTCAACCTTTTCTTGCGGAGGTTGAAAAGGTCCAGGTTCTCTAGTCTCTGCTCATAGGGCTTGGTCTGCAAGCCCTTAACCATACGAGTGGCCCTTCTCTGGACCCTCTCCAGGTTATCCGCATCCCCCTTGAAGTGCGGCGCCCAGAATTGCACGCAGTACTCCAACTGCAGTCTGACCAGCGCCCGATAGAGGGGAAGTATCACCTCTTTGGATCTATTCGTCATGCATCTGCTGATGCACGATAAAGTGCCATTAGCTTTTCTGATGGCTTCGTCACACTGTCAACTCATGTTCATCTTGGAGTCCACTAGGACTCCAAGATCCCTTTCCACTTCCGTGCTACCCAGCTGGTCATTTCCTAGGTAGTACTTGTGCTGGACATTTTTCCTCCCTAGGTGCAGCACTTTGCATTTCTCCTTGTTGAATTGCATTCTGTTGTTTTCTGCCCACTTGTCCAACCTATCCAGGTCTGCTTGCAGCTGTTCCCTGCCCTCCAGTGTGTCCACTTCTCCCCATAGCTTTGTGTCATCCGCAAACTTGGACAGAGTACACTTCACTCCCTCGTCCAAGTCGCTGATGAAGACATTAAAGAGTATCGGTCCAAGGACCGAGCCGTGTGGGACCCCACTGCCCACACCCTTCCAGGTCGAAACCGACCCATCCACCATGACTCTTTGGGTGCGACCCTCTAGCCAATTCGCCACCCACCGGACTGTGTAGTCATCCAAGTCACAGCCTCTTAACTTGTTCACCAGTATGGGGTGGGATACCGTATCGAAGGCCTTCCTGAAGTCTAAGTATACGACATCCATCCCTACTCCTGTGTCCAGGCGTATCGTAACCTGGTCAAAAAAAGAGTGTCCAGTGCAGAGGTGTGGACTAGAGCCTATGTGGCCCTTGTTCATAAGCCCCTCGCTCCCCAGGTTCTTAGATGGACAGCTCTGATGTAAGAGGTATGTGCATGGGGTCCCACTTCATATGCATGTCAAAAGCAAAATAAAAGATGCATAAGGCACGAAATGTAAAAGCTGATGAGAAAATGGCAGTTTTTGGTAGTGCTGGCTTGAAATATTGCAACAATTTAGGAAGACAGACAAGTTTATGTTTTACAGTTTTATCTATTTCTGGAACTGTGAAACAAAAAAACTAGAACAGTGTTTTCAAACTGGTCTGAAGACCCCTGGGGGTGTGCAGACTATGTCTAAGGGGTCTGCAAAAGATGACTATGATCAATCAAAGTATGTGAATAACCACACTGACAATTTAAAGGGGTCTTCACCTCCATTCAAAATTTCCAAAGGGGTCCACAAATGAAAAAAAAATTGAAAACCACTGGACAAAATAATCATGAAAACATTGCTAGCAGTTTCATACAATAATTAACTTTTACACCGAGAACTGCAGCTAAAATAGGGTTAAAAAAGAAAAGGCCAGGAACCATTAGCAGTTCCCTGCTTTATTCACCAACGGATCTCCTGCTGTGACTCAGCCCTTGTCCTACCTAATAGATTTCCCCCTCTAAAATTAGAGTTAGACTGGGGTGGGCAAAGTCTGGCCTGCAGGCCAGATCCATCTGGCAGTGGATTCCATTTCCCAGCAACCCACATCTCATCACTGGGACTGGTTTCTATGGACACCCCAGTAGCAGCTGCATTGTGATAGCACAAGGCTGGGGTGTCCATGGAGACCAGCCCCAGCAGAACTGGCAGGGTGTGCGGTGGGGCTGGGAGCTGCTCTGGAGGTGCTGGGGTTTTGTGGCAGTGACAGCATGGTCTGGAGCTAGGGCAGAGCCCTGATCTGCATCCGGCAAGCTCCAGGCAGGAACATGCAGGCAGCAGATCATGGCTTTATCCCAGCTCCAGACCATGCTGTCATCGCTGCAAGGGGCCAAGGCAGAGCAGTGATCTGCCACCTACACGCCCCTGTCTAGAGCATGCAAGTTGCAGATTGCAGCTCTGCTCTGGCTTCCAACTATGCTGTCATTGCTGCAAGATCCCAGAAGCTCTGGAGCAGCTCCCCACCCTGCCATGCTTCATGCCAGCACTGCTGGAACTGGTCTCCATGGAAACCCCAGCCTTCTCCTATCAGATGCAGTCTAGCACAGCTGCTGCCAGGGTCTCCATGGAAACCAGCCCTAGCCATGCAGGCAGGGGCTGCTGGGAAATGGAGTCTGGCCACCAGCCGGATCTTCCATTTTGCCCACTCCTAAATTAGACTCTATAAAGATTGGCCTTCTTTGTGCAAAGCTATTTTTAGAGCTTTCATAACAACAGATGAAATTTTCAAACTAATTTCTTCCTCTTAATTTATGCTATTATTTCTCCCCTTTCTATATCCAAGGGTTATTCATTAAAAAGAAAAAAAAGCCAAAAGGTAGTAGCAAACTATGTACTGTGTTTTAGAAGAAGCTACAAGTAGAGATCCTATTTGCCCTTGACAAAATTCTGTAGTGACTTACATAGGAGTGGAAGAAACTCACCAGAAGGAGAAATACAAAGTACTGCACCTAGGGAGGAAAAATGTCCAGCACACCTACTGCCTAGGAAATGACCTGCTTGGTGGCACGGAAGCAGAAAGGGATCTTGGAGTCCTAGTGGACTCCAAGATGAACATGAGTCGGCAGTGTGACGAAGCCATCAGAAAAGCTAATGGCACTTTATCGTGCATCAGCAGATGCATGAAAAACAGATCCAAGGAGGTGATACTTCCCTTCTATCGGGTGCTGGTCAGACCTCAGTTGGAATACTGCGTGCAGTTTCAGGCGCCACACTTCAAGAGAGATGTGGATAACCTGGAGAGGGTCCAGAGAAGGGCCACTTCTATGGTTAAGGGCTTGCAGGCCAAGCCCTATGAGGAGAGACTGGGGCACCTGGACCTCTTCAGCCTCCGCAAGAGAAGGTTGAGAGGCGACCTTGTGGCTACCTATAAGTTCATCACCGGGGCACAGAAGGGAATTGGTGAGGTTTTATTCACCATGGCGCCCCCGGGGGTTACAAGAAATAATGGCCACAAGCTAGCAGAGAGCAGATTTAGACTAGACATTAGGAAGAACTTCTTCACAGTTAAAGTGGCCAAGGTCTGGAATGGGCTCCCAAGGGAGGTGGTGCTCTCCCCTACCCTGGGGGTCTTCAAGAGGAGGCTAGATAGGCATCTAGCTGGGGTCATCTAGACCCAGCACTCTTTCCTGCCTATGCAGGGGGTCGGACTCGATGATCTATTGAGGTCCCTTCCGACCCTAACATCTATGAATCTATGAATGAATCTATGAATCACATGTGCAATATGTTGAGGGAATTAAAATGTAAGGAATTAGCTCTGGGAACAGCCTAAAGAAAGCAGCAGATATTCTTATGTAGGAGATCACTTAATATGTTCTCTCACTTCTGCCATAGAATTTTGCCTAGTGAATTTTTTTTTCCATTTGAATGTTTTTGTTAGTTTGTTTTGGTGCTTTTCCATCCCAGTGACCCATTTTTCTCTTTTCACGTATATTTCTCTCTAAAATATTTAGGCCAATCCACAGTGTTCAAGAGAGTTCAGCATTAGGTAAAGAGAGTTTGCCTATCTCTAAATCACAGAAAATGTAACATTCTGTTGTGCCTCCAGTATTTAATTACAGTTTGCTAGGTAGCTTCTTATGAGAAATCAGCTGGCATATTTAGAATACTTTTCTACAAATCTTAAGCACTCCACATATTGAAACCAAAAAAATGCCTTTAAGGAAGATGTCCTTCCAGGTTTCACAGTAATCATTACTAGCAATGAAGCATCCACAGATTTCAAAATGATATATTTTAGTTTTGAAAGGAAAAAAAAACACATTTGTACTAGTATATATTCTCAAAAACTTTTCTCAAGATGGAATCTAGCAAGTAGCATAAATGGATATAGTTACAATAGGAGATCTGAAAAGCAAAAGAGGAAAACTCAACGGCAGTCCCTGTATATGTTGAAAGACTTCTTTTTTTTAATTCCTTCTTTCTAGACATGAGTTTTTGAGCTTCTGTCAGGTTGGAAATTGATTACAAAATCTGGTTGCCAGTATGTGTGCAGGGGATATTTTTCACATCCAGGAGGAAGGAATGTTCCACAGATAAAACCAAAATACCATATCCATTTTGCCTTAAAGCTTCCATAGCAACATTACAAACCACATGGTAAAGATATGGTACCGATCTTCATATGAATATATTCTAAAATGCTGCCATTAGGGCATTGTCTCCAAAACACTGCTTTGGAATGCTACACAAAAGGCCCCCATGCATCTATGCTGTTTACACCACTGTGAAATTCTCCAAATCCTGTTCCCATCCTTCACAGCAGTGATGGATTGGCTCTGTTATAGGTGCATCCATGGAATGAACAAGATTTATTTCTAAGCAAATATTTAGGAAAAGTAACTTTGGACATGGATTTGAGAGGTAAACTTGGATCTGTCCATTCTGCAGTTGATCTGTCAGTACTGACAAGTTTGTTCCCTTTGAACAAGCAGAAAGAGAACAACAAGAACTCAGGGATTTTATAGATCTCTCTTACTCATACCAAGTGCTATAATTCCCATAGAATCAAACAGTGTTTGCAATAATTTGATCACATAATGGAATTGAGCAACTGACTATATCAAATATGGCCATTAGTTCCTAATCATTCTTTATTTTGATATCAGGTACTAACAGACAAGGTACAAACAACACCTTCAGATCTAATTATTAATTAGATCTGAAGCAGCTTTTCATTCTCTTCTTAGGTTGCCCTTTTATGAGGAAGTTAAAACTTTGTGGCATTCATCCTGTGTTATGCTTTAGTCAATTTGACGTGATCAAATTTATGAGACAAGGACTCAGGCTCAAACTCTGTAATTCTTAGTTACAATTGTCCAATTTTCATTCACTATGCTGACCAAAAAAATAAAATTAGATTTATAACAAGTGCCCATCAAGTAATGAAAAAGTTATTTTACTCAAAGCATATTGGTCCAATCCTCCACTAATATGTTATTCTGAGAGTCAAATTCCATTTCAATTTGAATCTAGCAGGGGGGTTTCCTCTTACTTTACTCGTTTTCCTAGGTTTCCTTGCCAGTCTCTCAGACTCTCAGAATAATGACTAGACTGAATGCAAAATGAAATATCTAACAAATTAAATGTAATGAGGAGGCAAATTGTTTTGGAAGATCTGATGAAAATCTATTAAGCCAAGTCAAGCCATCTTCTTAACTGTATTCAATAAGCGAATTTAGGACTCAAGGCTGATAGCAGATAAACATCCCTAGAGAATTATGTCCTTAAACCTTCACTGATTGAAACAAATATTACAGCACAGGTGGCTGAGATTTGCTTTTACATTGCTGGCCTACAAATTCCTTTCATAGGGGGACCACCATTATTGATGCAGAAACTGTTGGATTTCAAAACCAACTGGGAGCTTTATGCTCATCTAGCCTGACCTTCTGAATAGCATAAGGCCATGGAATTACAACCAGTCATTTTTTCATGATGCCTAATCATTTGAGGTTAAATTGGGTCAATATATTTCATAAAGTAGCCAATCTTGAATTCAGGATTTCAAGTAACAGGAAATCCAGTACATTCCTCAAGGTATGTTGTTTCAGCAGTTAATCAGCTTATTCTTAAAAATGTTATTCTTGCTTTTGCTTTGAATATGTTTGACTACAACAGACAAGCGTATCTTCAAAAGACAAGACCTATTCTTCATAAAACTGTTTACTGGTGTTCTGGATATTACCATCCTCCAGTTGTTTATTTGTTGTCTCAAATCCAGGCAAATAATGAAATGGTTAGACTAATATCAAGACAACAGACATATACATTATCCAGATCATCCTGTTTACACTAAATATTGACACAAAACTAGCTTTCTTCCAGGCCTCTGGAACTTTTCCATATTCCAACATTTATTAAAAGCTAACAACAATGGCCCAGGGTGCCCTTGTATTGGTTTATGACTAGCTCTAACCTCACACTCATTTGTGTTTTGTCTTCTCTACTGAAACCTCCAATAAAAGGGGTCACTCAGTGCCACTCATGATCATGGTTTGTGTTGTAGATACTTGTCAACCAAAACTGTACTTAGATTGCAACACTTTTCCCTGCTGAGTAAACATTATATAGGTGGGGATGGCCATTTTTGCCTACCTTTTATCCAAAAGTATTTTTTCAGCAAATTTTGTCAGAGAATTTCCCCCATCCAGTAGCTCAAATGCACCTGTTTTTAAAACTTCAAACTTTGCTTACCTGGAGTCTAGAGACTTTTATGTACTTGAATATTTCTGATTAAATAGTACTATGGTATTTTCAAAAAGTTTTGCACATCATATTAATGTGTATACACTGTATTAACATCAATTACATTAATATTATAAACTTCAGCACAACTATTAAATGAATGATTTCCAGATCTACACAATTCTGAAAACATACTGAAGAACTTAAAATAACAAGTCAGTTTTAAAAGAGTAGATAAAACATTTCTGAACACCAGGACTTAAGGTTTGAGTAAGCACTGAAGGCATGAAGAAGGTCGTTACTGCCTCTTGCTCCCTTATGTGGGCAGCCATCCAAATACTATATAATATTAAGAACTAATAACGTCAGTCTCTGTAATATAATAAGTGGTCGTCAGAACCTAGATGCCTAGCTAGTGACAACCATCTTGTAGGCATCACAGAATTGACTACTTTAAATAAGATTTTAAGGAGGATAATGTAATGGCTTTGTGGACTTTTACAGGGAATCCCTCCCATGCATAAGGGGTTGTATCGTAAAAAGTACAAAAGGAAACATTGACTGATAAATAATAAATACTTTCATTACTGGAAAGGTGGTGCTGTGCTTAAAAGTAGAAGTTGAAGTTAAAAGATGCCTACCATCTGGCCTGGGAGAGGACCTTTATGACCCTAACTATTAAAGTGGCTTAAAAGTGAAGGCAAGATACTAAAGGAAAGAGCTAAAGAAGAAATGCAAAAAGTAGAGAATGCAGTTAGTACAACAAACTGGGAAGATAATCTTTGTGTCAGTATTCTGAATGACATGGGGAAGGAGACAAAATGGCATTTGTCAAGGCCAGAAAGTCATTAATGATTTGGATGGGATCAAGCCCATGCCTAGCAAATCTGTAGATGACACGAAGTTGGGTGGAGTTGCAGAGTAGAGCTACAACCCAGAATGATCTGAACAAACTGGAGAAATGGTCCAAAAGTCAATCAGATGGCTTTCAACAAGGACAAGTGAAAAGTCCTGGACCAGGGACATAATAGCTACATGCAACAATACAGACTGGGGAATAACTGGCTTGGCTGCAGTACTGAAGAGAAGGACCTGGTCTTGTTGCAAAAATTGCCATCAGCAACTGAGCTATATTAACAGGAGTGTCACTTGCAAATCAGCGGAAGTGATTCTTCCACTCTATACACCCATGAACCCCACCCCCATTTACCATGGACAGCGCCGGGGGCTGGGGGCAGCAGAAGCAACAAAGAGACGCTTTGGCCGAAACCAGAGCATCTCTTTTGGAGGACCGACTCCTTGCTGTCTCTGGGCACAGTCTGGGACCATTCCTTGCTGCACTCTATTGCAGATAGGCTTTTTTAGACCCCTGGATATCCAGGGGTCTAATTTTCTCCCTGCACTGCCTCACGTTTGTTCCCACACATGCCTCTTGCTCCGCCTCAAAGGGATTTGAGGTGAGATAAGAGGCATGTGCGCGCTCATCTGGACATGCCCAAAGAGTCCAGAAGCAAGGGTGAGGAGGTCAGAGTTAGGCAGCAAGAAAGGCCAGGAACCTTGGCAAACCAGCGCTGAACATTCTGGTTACAGGGCCCCACCAGCTGGAAGCAGGTGCAGGAAAATCAAATTTCTTCCAGCTGCTGTTACTTTCCCCAGCTGACAAAGGCATGGAAGTAACATCAGAGCCACTCCTGCCCCACTCCAGCTGGACTGCAGGAAGCAACCACCTGGCATGCTGGGCTCAGCCAGGGACAATGATGCCAGTGCTGGGGGAGGAAGGGGGGCAGTTCTCCTTCCAGCCTCTATTCCCACCCCATGGGGGATCAGGCACTGGAAGGAGGAACCCACCCATCACTGCAGTCTGAGGCCAAGCCTGGCATGCTGCACAGCCACCACTCTGCTAAATCCTAGATCTGCCCCTGCTATAGCCTAGTATATCAAAGTTAGTAAAGCTGAGAGCACTTATAGCAGGCTGCCAGAGCTCAATTACACACTCAAAAATATATTAACTTTGTTTTCTAAATAAATGTGCCCATTTGGGTGCTCTATTATAATCTCAACAATGTTCATAATTTAACTCAAAGTATAACTTAGGGACGTTAAATATACAAACACTTAGCTAAGCCCTCTCAACTGTTCCTGAACTCTCAGCTTCCCAAGTCATTTTTCTCAGTTGCTCCTCATCTTTATGATCAGTCTCTGAATCACTCATATAGATCTAAACTGTTAGATAGATAATGTTATAATTCCAGCCCTAATAGAAAGTATTTATTTTGAAGGTGAATGTGCTATAGTTTGTCTGATGTGCCAACTTTCAAAATAATTTATTTTGCTGATAGTGAAAAACAAGGGCATTTTAGCAATACATTTTATTGGATCAATTCCATAGTTGGGAAAGATGTTATACAAGCTTTCAGGCACAAAATACCTTTTTTACTGGTTTGAGAAAGAAACGGGTACAACCTAGCTAAGTATCAGATAAAACAATGTCTTGTGTTCAACACTACATAGGAAAGAAACCAGGTACTTAAAGGAATGGAGCAAGGATATAAACTAGGAGCAAGGAAAAATGAACAGAAGTAGATTTAAAGCAAGAGAAGTGTAGCTGAATTATGTAAGACAACATGACCAGACCATTCAGAGGAGAGACACCAGTTTGATTATAATTGATAATGAGACATGAAACTATCCTTTAGGTGTTGTCTACGGTGCTTAGTTTCCACTAAACACTCCAACTCCACTTATGTTGGTAGTGGCTTTATCACACTGTACTTGAAAACTCTCTTACCCTAGTTAACTTATTTTATCCTGTCTAGTCTCTGCACATAATTTGTTCCAGATAGCACACAGAAATAATATCTCAAAGGCAGCTACCACTTCAGAAGTGAAAAGTTATATAAAATTACAGTATATAATCCAAGTAAAGTATTCCTGAAGTGATACTCCTCTGTAAACTGCTATTCATATTTATTCAAAACCTTGAGGATTTAGCCCTCACAGTATTTGTATTTTGAAAATGAATAGGAAGCTAAGACCAATATCCACCAATAAGCTCATATACCTCTTTTTTTTCCCTCTGCTGACTAGATTTTGTTAGTGTTATTTACATCAAACCATACTTTACCACTGTACTTATAGCAGGTTGCTAATCAGCCAGAGTAAAGATAGCAAAAGCTGGTCCTAAATTAACAAGAGCATGTTCTACAGCTATTCTTGTAGAGCCTTGGATATTTTCATTCTATCCTTCCGATACAGATGTGCCCCTTTGATATTGCCACTGCATATGCATTGGTTGCCACGCATGTGTCATTCTCTTGGACGAGTCATGAATGAAGGTAGATGTATGCATGTAATATCATCTATGCTCAAAGTGACTTATATATTAAAAAGCCTAGCGTAGCACAGTTCCTTCAGGCTCAACCAAGGGGAGCTCCTTTTTTGGCTCACCTGGAACAGCTGCAGCTGTTGTTTGCAGATAATGGTTCCAGTTCAAGTTTCTGCCACAGCAATGTGCTAGATGCACACACAGCAGGTTCAGTCACTGGATGGGGACTGTGTTAATTTGTTGTCTTCTCTAGTGTCTCATCAGCAGTTGGCAAGCATAACAGCCAGAAAAGTGGCAATTTAAAAGAATTGCTCATGTTCTTAAAGTGTGTAAATGCCAGCAAGTCTGGTGCTCTAATTTATGTGCTGAGCTAGCACATCTAAGATGTAAGATACATAATGGGGAAATGCTGACCCCAAACACATTAACTCATAGTTCTCTTAAAACTATTATTAGAGTTGCATACCAAGCATACATATACAAATAAGACCTTATTAGAAATATGTTCTCACTATACCTTAATATTGTTACACTTGTATTACACCTTTTGAAAATTGGCAATTTGAACTGCTACCCTTCATTTAAAAATAGTTGCATGATAAATGCTTGAGTGCTTTTCCTCCAAAACAAAGGCAAACATAATGCTGCTCACAACACAAATGCTCTGGTTGCAGAAACTTCATTTGGGCATTATTTTGTGTCAGGGTACTGTCTCATTGTTACAATGAAAGGAAACAGTCTCTGGTCATTTGAATCCAGCTCTGTTAAAGAAATCAGGCCTCAGTACAATGTGCTGTAGACAAATAAAATTGCATTAAAAAGTTACCCGGTTCAGTCATCAAGTTCCTAACTAGAACCTACAATAACCCATGTTTTGGGGGCAGATAGGGGAATAATCTTTAACATTTACAGGGCAGCAGGTTTAATGCACAATTTCTTTGCCAGGCCCATCAGCATCTACACGTATACTGCATTGCAATAATGCACAGTAAATGGCAAATATTTGGGTTAAAGTAAAAAAAAAAACAACCTTGTTCATTTTATATTAATCCCATTTTGGTCATATAATGTAACTACCACCTGTTTGGTTTGGTTTTGGTTTCATTTTGGGGTCAGGTCTCACTAGCTAAGCAGGGTTCATTAAGATCATACTGCAAATAAAGAAATACTACAGAAGAGGCACATCTACACATGCTATTAATGTGAGTGAATAAGCTCTGGCACAGTTCTCACCAGATATTGCTCTTGGCCAGTGTGCTTATACTTGCACCCAGGAATGCAGCACATTGACGCTGGCACAGGGCCCGGGGGTCAGCCTGTAAGCCCAGAGATTTCCCCCCCACCAGGCTCAATGTGCTACAGAGGGGCTGGCTTGGGCAGAAGGAGGGGAGGGGTCCAGTGAGGGACTAGCCAGCAGGCAGCCACCACACAAGCACCCTCATGCCCGAGCCAGCCCCATCAGTGTCTACATGTATGTTGCAGTGCAGTAAATAATGCTGCCACAGAATGGTACTTGTCTTTAAAAGTACTAACCTACAACACAGTTAATTAGTTTACTGCAGAGTAATAGGGTCACATAAGTGTGGGTACATTCAGTGGGTACATTCAGATGAGCCCACACATGCTTCTTGCAGCATTTCACACCTCTTTAAGATGCGTC
The DNA here is from genome assembly GCF_030867095.1 of Alligator mississippiensis. NCBI lineage: Eukaryota > Metazoa > Chordata > Crocodylia > Alligatoridae > Alligator > Alligator mississippiensis. Next base: position 53,254,421 of record NC_081829.1, read on the forward strand.
AAGAGGCACGTGCAGGAATGACAAAATGTTCCCTGTGCTGCAAATTTGCAGCACACAGGCAAAATTAGACCCCTGGAAATCCAGGGGTCAAAAGAACCTGCACAGAAAAATAGTGGGGCAGGGCACAGTCTCTGACTATGCCCTGAAGCAACCAGAGGCTGGGTACTCCATAGAGATACTCTGGATGCCAGAGCATCTCTATAGTTAGCCCTCACCCTGGTGTTGAAGCATGCTACATGCCCTGCAGGGCAGGCAGTGTGCCAGAAGCAGAGACCCAGGCTCCACTGCCGGTTAGTAAGAGGTTGGGGGGCTGGAGGAGGGGAGAGGGGACCAGGGGGCTCTGCCAGGAGGCCCTGGAGCTCCCACAGTCCCTGCTGAGTGTGTAGAGGCTTTTATTTTTTTTTTAAGTGCTGGAAGCTGGGGTTGGGGGAGGCAGCCATGGGGGCTGGGGATGCAAGTGGGGGATGGGGCCAGGTGAGTCAGCCATTTCAGGGTCTGGGGGAGTGGGGGGGGGGGGCTTCATGGGGCAGCCATTGGGGGGGCTTCAGGAGCTGGCAGGGGATGGGGGCCAGGCAGGGCAGCAATACAGGGGGCTGGGGGAGCAAGCGGGGGTGGGGCAGGGCGTGTGTGCCCTTCAGAGGAGGTAGCCCCTGTGGTGGGCCATGGTCCCTGAAGAGGGGTCCATAGCCCCTGTTTGGGAGCATAGCCCTTGTGGGGGGGGGGGGGGGCACAGCCCCTTGGGGGAGCATAGCCATTGTTGAGGGGCCATAGCCCCTGTGGGGGGAAGACAAATATATATTCATGTATTCATGAATTCATGAAACATATATTTAGAATTCACTTTATTATTATGATAAAGAAACTGGTAGTCTGTAGGCCTGTGAGAGTAGGCAGCTGTTCGATCTGGCTTCGGATGCCAGTGATCCAATCCAGAGCTCCAGACTGGGCTCCCGCTTCGATCCTGCTGAAGTTGCTCTGAAGCTTCGGAGACGCCTCAGATATCTGTCCATAGGGTATAATGGGGAATCAATGAAATATCTATAACTTTGTTGTTTCTTGTCTGATTTGGATGAAACTTTCAGGGGTGGTAGCCTCTGCTGAGAGCATGAAGCCTCCCAAGCTTCAAGAAGATCAGTGCAGGGGTTTGAGGGCACTGTCCCCCAAATTCTTGAAAGAAAAACTCATGTCACGTGTATGTGTTATATCACAGGGAGGTGAAAACTGCAGGGGTGGTATCACCTCATGAGGCTACAAAGCCTGCCAAGTTTCAAGAAGATCAGTGCTTGGGTTTGGGGGGAATTGCACCTCAAGCTGCTGACAGGCAAAACTTGTGACATAGATGACCCTGTGTGTGTTAAGGCACAGAGGGATGAAAACTTCAGGGGTAGTAGCCCCTGCTGAGGCCACAAAGCCTGCCAAGTATCAAGGAGATAGGTGTATGGATTTGGGGGGAACTGTACCTCAAGTTGTGGACAAGCAAAACTTGTGACATGGGTGACACTGTGTGTGTGTTAAGGCGCAGGAGGGTGAAAGCTGCAGGGATAGTGGCCCCTGCTGCGGCCACAAAGCCTGCCAGCCATCAGGCAGATAGGTGGAGGGGGGTTTTGGGGTCCCCCATCCTTGGGAATGTGATGGGCCCGTGGGCCCCTGCACCTCTAGCTTCTGACAGGCAAAACTCGTGACACAGGTGCTTGTGCAATTGACTGTGTCTGTCTTGGGGAGTTGATTGTCTGTATTGATTATTTCCTCTCCTTAGTCTGTGGTTTTGTAGGTGTTAATCCTTGCTAATTAACGCATTGACACCTAATTAACACCTACACAACCACAGACTGAGAGGAAATAAACAATACAGACAATCAACTCCCCAAGACAGACACAGTCAGTTGTACAAGCACCCATGTCATGAGTTTTGCCTGTCAACAGCTAGAGGTGCATGGCCCCAGAACCCAGAAGCCCTGCACCTATCTCCTTGACAGCTGGCAGGCTTCATGGCTGCAGCAGGGGCTAGCACACCTGCAGCTTTCAGCCTGCTGCACATTAACACACACAGTGTCATCCAAGTCATGAGTTTTGCTTGTCCACAGCTTGGGGTGAAGTTTCCCCCAAACCCCTGAACCTATCTTCTTGAAACATGGCAGATTTTGTGGCGTCACCAGGGGCCACTATTCCTGCAGTTTTGACCTCACTGTGGCTTAACACATACACGTGACATGAGTATTACATTCACGAATTTGGGAGCAGTTTCCTCCAAACCCCTGCACCTACCTCCTTGAAATTTTTCAGGCTTTGTGGCCTCAGCAGGGGCTAGCAGCCCTGCAGTTTTCACCCCCTGCATTGTAACACATAGACGGGACAGGAGTTTTGCTTTCAAGACTTTGGGGTGTAGTTCCCCCCAAACCCCTATACCGACCTCTTGAAACTTGGCAGGCTTCATGCTCTCAGCAGAGGCTACCACTTCTGCAAGTTCCATTCAAATTAGACAGGAAACAACAAAGTTATAGATATTTCATTGATTCCCCATTATACCCTATGGCCGGATCTCCGAGGTGGCTCTGAAGCTTTTCCAAAGCAGTTTGGAAGCTGTGAACCACTTCAAAAAGCCTAAAGAAGCCAGTGCTTCAATCCAGACATACTGCTTCAGACGCCAAAGCATCCAAAGCTTCTCTGGATCCAAAGCATGGTCCAAAGCCGTGCACAGCCCTAGTAGTCTTCCAAATTGCTTTAACACTGTAGATATGTCAGTGAACCATTGTCCAACTGATCACTGCTCTCTGTTTTACTCTGTCTCTTTCTCTGTATACAGTGGTGTTTGTTTTAATTGTGGAGGAACATGGATTTTGGGGTATTTTACAGAGTGAGATTTTTTTATCAGGGATTTTTCAGTTTTCCAATAGGGAACACCAGAATTCCTGCTAGGGAGGCCAGTGGCAGGACCCTGCCTGTTCAAAGCAAAAAAAAAGCCTCTACTCAACGAGCAGGGGCTGTGGTGGCTCTGGGGCCTCCAGGCCAAGCTCGCCCCCGGGCAGCACAGGGCAGTGGGGAACAGTGGGGCCTGGACTGAGTCTGCTGGGGCTGTCACCAAGCCCCGCAGTATGCAGGATGGGGAGCAGGGGGCTGGGGTGGAAGGAATAGGGCAGGATCAGGGGGCTGGGGAGGTGGGTAGGGAAGGGATCAGGGGGGCTCAGATAGATGGGGGTGAGGCCCTGCAGGGCAGGGATCAGGGGGGCTGGGGGAACAGGCAGGGCTGGCAGGGATCCCCCCCATGGTCCCCTCCCCCCTCCTCCAGACCCTCAACCCCTTATTTACCTTCAGTGGAACCTGGGTCCAGCTTCCTGCTGCTGGCACGCTGCCTGCCCTGCACAGGCAGGCAGCATGCTTCAGCACCAGGGCGAGGACTAACCATAGAGATGCTCTGGCAGCCAGAGCATCTCTATGGAGGACCCAGCCTCCAGTTGCACATTTTTTCTGTGTGGATATTTTTTGACCTATGGCTATCCAGGGGTCTAATTTTGCCCCTGCGCTGCAAATTTGCAGCAGGGGAACATTTTCTCATTACTGCACATGCCTCTTGCAGCATCTCAAAGGGGTTTGAGATGCTGCAAGAGGCACATGCCAGCTCATCTGGACATGTCCTGAGATGTTACTACAAAACTATTTAGTAGGGATCCATGTTTTCCATTTCCCATGGAAAAATGGAGTAAAACACAGATTTCTCATTTTAGCAAAGAAACCCATGGATTTTTCAGTTTTGCAATGAGCTCTCTGCAGGCTGGCAGAGTTCCAGCCTGCAAGAGGATGTGGGGGAGTGGCAGGAGGGTGATCAGGCAAGAGTCACCACATGCATGTATATGTACATGGCCACCAGGCAGCCTGGAGTCCAGCTCCTACGGGTAAGTTGTGGGTGGGGAGGGACTGAGGCCCCCACAAGGAGGAAAGAATGGATTTGGGCAGGGCTGGGGATGGGCCTGGGGCTGCTGCCTAGCTGGGTGGTGTGTGGGGCTTGGGGGTGCACACATGCATGGCCAGAGGGCCCTGGCAGGGAGCAGGAAGGGGCCACAGGCAACTTGTCCAGGGAACAGTGGGGAGAGGCCTGCTCCCTGCCACTGTGCACACTCCTGGGTGGCAGTGGGGACCCATGCCTCCCAGATCTGTGCATGGGGTTGAGACAGGTGTGGATTGTGCACTGTGGGCTTGGGCTCCTGCCCTGCTGCCTTCTCCTCCGGGCCTCTGCAGCCTAGCGGGTGCTACCTGGCACTGCAGGTCACAGAGCAGCCATTTAGGAAAGCTGTTTGCAGCTTTGAGCTTCACACTGCTCTGGCAATGTGTCCACTGCACACAGCCCTGCACCATGACCCCCATGGTACCCAAACACACAGGGGACACGTCACCAGGGCAGTGTAGAGCTCGCAATGGCAAGCCACTTTCCTGTGCAGCTGTGCTGTGCCCTGCAGCACTGGGTCACACCTGCCAGGCTGTGGAGGCCCTGTGGGGAGGGAAGCAGGGTGGAAGCCCAAGCCCGCAGTGCACACCTGTGCCTGCCCTTGCCCCTGCCCTGCACATAGATCTGTGGGGGAAAGGTCCCACCTGCCCCCCCAGGAGTGCACACAGTGGCAGGGAGCCGCCCCCCCCCACCCAAGCCCACAGCAGGCAAACAGCGGAGTGGGAGCTGAACTCTACTCCACTGCAGCAGCTGCTGTCTCCTGCTGGGAGCAGGGGGCTGAGAACCCGGGTCCCTGGACCCATGGCCCTGGCAGCTGGAGGCCCCCTCCGGCAGGGCTGGGGAGCATGGGGCTGTGAGTGGTGGGCAAGGGGCACCGGCAGGGCTGTGGGTGTGGGGGGAGCAAGGGGCACAAGCAGGGCTGGGGGCACTGTGGGGGGGCCTTTAATTTTATTCATGAATTGGGGGGGGGGGGGGTTAGAGAATTTGTGATTTTTTTATCAGAGAATTTGCAATTTTTTTACCATGGAAAACTAGGATCCCTACTAAATAGGCAACTCTGCAGTAAACATCTCATATAGATGCACCCAAGGTAACATTAGCTATTCACTAGGGAGTTCAAATAAGAGTTCTCCCTCAGGTTCTGCAAAAAAGATATTTGGCAACAAAAGCAGCAGCAAAACTGAAACTCAATTTGAAAAAACGAGATGGGAAAGATAAATGTAGCCCAAACCTTTTGGGGTCCTGCCCTGACAAACATTGTAAACAAGATGGGTTACTTTACTTGGTGAACAAGTTAAGAGGCTGTGGCTTGGATGACTACACAGTCCGGTGGGTGGCGAATTGGCTGGAGGGTCGCACCCAGAGAGTCGTGGTGGATGGGTCGGTTTCGACCTGGAAGGGTGTGGGCAGTGGGGTCCCGCAGGGCTCAGTCCTTGGACCGATACTCTTTAATGTCTTCATCAGTGACTTGGATGAGGGAGTCAAATGTACTCTGTCCAAGTTTGCAGATGACACAAAGCTATGGGGAGAAGTGGACACGCTGGAGGGCAGGGAACAGCTGGACAAGTTGGACAAGTGGGCAGAAAACAACAGAATGCAGGTCAACAAGGAGAAATGCAAAGTGCTGCACCTAGGGAGGAAGAATGTCCAGCACACCTACAGCCTAGGGAATGACCTGCTGGGTGGCACGGAGGTGGAAAGGGATCTTGGAGTCCTAGTGGACTCCAAGATGAACATGAGTCGGCAGTATGACGAAGCCATCAAAAAAGCCAATGTCACTTCATCGTGCATCAGCAGATGCATGACGAATAGGTCCAAGGAGGTGATACTTCCCCTCTATCGGGCGCTGATCAGACCGCAGTTGGAATACTGCGTGCAATTCTGGGAGCCGCAATTCAAGAGGGATGCGGATAACCTGGAGAGAGTCCAGAGAAGGGCCACTCGTATGGTCAAGGGCCTGCAGACCAAGCCCTACAAGGAGAGACTAGAGAAACTGGATCTTTTCAGCCTCCGCAAGAGAAGGTTGAGAGGCGACCTTGTGGCTGCCTATAAGTTCATCACGGGGGCACAGAAGGGAATTGGTGAGGATTTATTCACCAAGGCGCCCCCGGTGGTTACAAGAAATAATGGCCACAAGCTAGCAGAGAGCAGATTTAGATTGGACATTAGGAAGAACTTCTTCACAGTTCGAGTGGCCAGGGTCTGGAATGGGCTCCCAAGGGAGGTGGTGCTCTCCCCTACCCTGGGGGTCTTCAAGAGGAGGTTAGATGAGCATCTAGCTGGGGTCATCTAGACCCAGCTCTCTTTCCTGCTTATGCAGGGGGTCGGACTCGATGATCTATTGAGGTCCCTTACGACCCTAACATCTATGAATCTATAAATCTATAAGAGTAGAGAAAAAAACTGAATCATAAGGAATTTAAAAAGAGCATTTTCATTTCCAGAAAGTACCAGAAAATATTTTAACTAGTCCATTAAAAATGTTTTGATAGTATCCCTTTAACTTTTTACTTAATGCTGACCTGCAACTATAGCCCATCCAAAAGATGAACTAAATTTCCAAACAGAAAGAAACAATTCCTAAATGTATGAACAAAATTAATTTAAAAAAGATTAAAGTTGATTAACCATGAACTCTACCCCAGAGTGTCTATTTTTTGTAAATAGATTCCAATTAACAAGTACCTTGTAACCATGTTCTATGTTCACTAATGTTCTATACTGCTAACAGAGAATTTGTAACCTCACAAGGTATTTCCTTCTGCTTCTACCAGATTAGAAAATACATAATATACCTCCCACTGTTTCCCTTCAGAGTATAATGGAAAGCTTTAACTAAAATGTCAACTACTTTAGAAAATAAAAAGAATTAATATATTTTCACAAATTAAGTGCACAGTTGTTATGGAAGAAGTGTACGAAGTCATAATAAAATTTTTTCATGTTACATTAGAAAAATGATGGCACATCCATCTTATAAAATGCAAGCCCAATCAGAAATTCTAGCATTCATCAGGGAAATGATGATGCACTGTCAAACAATAAAATAATAACTGAATCAGTTAAAACATATTATACATCACTCTCAAATTACTGCTTCAGATCAAAATCACAATACTTTACCAAAACAGCTGCTAAAAGATGTTTGAATTCCAGATGGCACCAACTTTACACTAAACAAAACACAACTAATGATTTCATACCCCCCTCAAATAAAACAATAATCATAAGTCAATTTTTCGAATTAAATACAGATTAACCGGTTCTGCTATTACTTTGCACTGTGCTTTTCATGAAGGGTCAGTTATTGAAAAATAAGAAGAGGTACATGTTATATATTAATCAATTACTAAGAATCCAAAAAGAGATGATCTTGATATCATTAGTCATAGACAGATTTTAATTTCTACACTGTGATTGTAAGAGACTGGCCAAGCAGCTTGCAAGTGATTTACTAATATATAGGGACAGTAATCCCCCAGGATCAAACAGGATTTGTTTTTAAAAGAAAAAGCTAAACAATATTATTTTTTTTTTATTGATCTGGTCCCCTCAGCTAGAAATAAACTGAAACCCATGCATGGCTTTATTTCTTGATGCCTGCAAAGTGCTTAATAGTGTTAAAGGGACATGTTTTATACTACTGAAAAAAGTCTGTACTGTGTTTTATTAACATGAACTAAACTTTCCCTTAACACAGCAAACTTTCCCTTAAAATGAACTAAACTTTCCTGTAAACCAGCCAATTAATGAAATTAATGAAACACCCAAAGCAAGAATTTCCCTTTCATCATTGTTTATTCTTTGTAATATTATTTTATATAACTGTTGCCAAAGTCAAGTTAATAGGTGGACAAAGCTGAGGTGCAAATATTCAGCTACACAGAAATATTATATATCAGTTAGGATTTTTTTTGTTTCACTTGATGAATATCAAGAAGTTTGGCAAAAAACTGGCTTGTTGCTGAAAACACTAAACTTCATAGTGAGAATTGGACTCAGTGAAAAAGTGATCTGTATGTTCCTTCTGTCACATGCTTTCAGTGTAACTGCTTAAATTTCCTCCACCTGTTCCTCAACATCAACATGAGGTAATCAACACAGGTCCATTCAGGAAAAAGCTAGCACACAGAGCATTACAGAAATGAGCTGTAGTGCCCTTGGGAGCTCAGGTAGGAATTCTGGCCAAGGGAGGTGAAATTCCTCCAAGATCTCATCTGTGTGCAGACTCTTCATTCTGAATAAGCTATTCAACAACTTTGGCTCTTTTTTGCTGTTAGTGACCTGTTGAGTAAGTTTCCACCAATATATTAGCTTTTTAACACATTTTGATAATGGTGTCTATGAATTCATTGAAGCCTAAGAGTCCCAGGGGCACAGGACCAGAAAAGGGGGAAGCCGCACTCAGAGGCAAACCTCAGACCAAAGTAAAAAGAAAAGAAAACAACAACATACCTGTTATTGGGGCCAGGAAGAACAAGGAAATGCACAGTGGGAAACCGCCCGTGCGGTTTGCCAGCCGCACCCTTATCCAGCTGGGACTGGCTGATGACACAAGAAGACGCCACCCGGCAGAGATAAAAAGCGGCCCCGAAGGCGCAGGAGGAACGCCGAGGACCGGAGGACCGGCAGGGAAACACCAGGCAGAGGGTGTCCAGCCGCTGCAGCCGGCAGCAGCGGCAGCAGCAAAGGCAGCAGGGGCTGCAAAGGATCCCCAAGCCAGGGAAGACTGGTGGGATTGAAGATGCCAGTAGGGAAGCTGGCAGGGAGGCCAGCAGCGGCAGTGGCAGCGGCTGCAGCAGGAGCTGCACGGAACCCCCATGCCGGAGAAGCCCGGTGGGGATCAAAGGAGCCAGCAGAGAGACCGTCAGTGACCACTGTGAGAGCCAGTGTGGGAGCTCTAATCAGAGGCGATGGGGGCTGCAGCTCCCAGGCAGAGGTGGAGCCCGGAGGGGAAGAGAGAGACCCCAGCTGTGGTGAAAGCACGGGTCCCAGCCCAGAGGGCACACTAGCCTAGGGGCGTTAGGGGCTAAGGGTGTATGGGGCTCTCACCATGGGTGCTCCGTTTCCTTCGGGGTTCTCCCCACTTGTTCTTTTCTGTCACGCCTCTCTGGTAGTCATGTTGTTGGTTTTGTTCATTCTGTTTCACATTGGGTGTTTTAGGGCAAGGGGTTTATGGTCAGGGCATTGATAGTGTTCCCCTTTCAGGGCCTGTCTATTTCAGTCTCCTGGTGACGGTAGATTAGTGGAGCCCTTAGCACCAGGTGAGGGTGGCTGGGACCCTGTCAAAATGGGTAGAGACGAACCACGTAAGAACGCAGTGAGGGCTACTGCCAGCAGACACAGCAGGCTCAGGGCATTGGAGAAGACAAGCCCAAAAGCCGAGAGTCACCGGACCCTCCCACCGGGGTTCGGCCAGGGCCCTGGGTGGTCATCATTGAGAGCCAATGCGGAGACCAGGGAAGATACCAGTAGGGGATAACCGCAAAAAGACTCAGAGGCCCGTCTCAAAGGGTGGCGCATGGTCAGAGTATAGGGGAGGTTGGACCCCATGAACATCCGCCGTGGCAGGCGAGTTTGGGGGTCACCCTGAAGACAGCCGAGGTGCCCTCTGGGGTCTGCATGAAGGTCCCTGGTGAGCAAGATCAGCTGCTCGGGCGAAGGCGGCATGGGGGCGTACCATGGAGAGGAGGCGGGCACACTAAGGATCACTACTCACTTTGTTTTTTGCTTTGTATTTCCTATTTATAATTTATTGTTCATACAGTGTCAGTGGTCATGTGGTATTGTTTCTACTCGCTACCCAGTTGGAAAGCTTTTTCACTGGGTTTTCTTAAGGGCCATAAGTTTTTTCCTACAGAAAAACTATAGGAGCATACTAGCTCAGGCCCCAAGACAACTTCTCTATATTTTATCCAACAGCAAAGATTCAACAATTCTTCTGCTGCCTAACAGTTGGATACTGATTACATCTCTGAAGCATGAGGTTTTTGGTCTCTTCCAAAATCTGTTTTAATATTATTTATATTATATTAACTATTACGATTCTGCATATTCTTGCTATGGGGTTGCAAATTATGTCAAAACAATGTTGTGGTTCCAATTTTAACAATTTTGTTCACAAATGCTGTATTTCTGTCCTATTTTCCCAGCCTCGTTATAAAAAGTAAAACACTGAAATGATTACGTCTAATTCCAAATATTTAACACCACAACTGAGACTTAGGCCGTTAATTTAACTCAGCTTGTGTTTGATAACTACAGTTAGTCCAATGCAGAGCAGTACCGAGGGAAAAAAAATAAATCAGTGAGCTGAAGCCGAAAGATCAGAATATAAACATAATGCACACATGCATATTTCTAATTACATATATAATCCTATAATGAAGCATGCAACCAAAGACTTTATTGAAACTTTGTGTTTGCCATCCCCACAGTAGGATGACTCCCTATGTTTTGTCATTTCAGTATATTCAATAAGTGTTCTATTTCAGATTGGAAGGGCAAAAAATGCAATAAGTGTATATGCAACTTACATTTTTATATGAGAAAAGGCAATTAACAGATTGTATTAACTGAAAACCTCATTTCAAAGTCAGGGTTATAGCAGAATCATGTATTTGGGGGTTTCATTTTACCTGATGTGACACAAACACACAGCTAAGCCTGAGGAACAGAATAGAAATATTATGATAGGTCAATTCCAAGGCCTCTCACTATGGGTACAGTATTTACTAATGTATAAGCAGTATCTGAGCATAAGACAAATACTCCTCCCCCACACCTGCCAAGTTAAATTGTGTAAATATGAATCTAATTGAGATCTGGTCAACTTTTATTACAATGATTATAATTATGTTTCAGTATGTATCTTTATTGTCTATAATGCATCCTGACTTTAGACCTCATTTTGGGTTTAAAAAACATATTGTGGGTGCCTCTACACAAGCATTTACTAAAGAGCTGATTAATTAACTCCACAGTAAACATCTCAGCATCTACATGTGTCCCTATTAGGGCACAGGAAACTAATAAATTCCATAGCAGAGTAGTATTTGTAAATACAAGTATTAACCTGCTGCAGAGTTTTTTTCATGTGCAGCAGTGCATATGTAGACACTGAACTGGCTGGCTGGGGCACAAGGCTGCTTGAATGCAAAGGCTGCCTGCTGCTACCGCCCTACTTGAAGCACCTTTATGCCCTAACCAGCCCCTCTACAATACATTGAGCCTAGTCAAAGCAGCCCCAGACTGGATGGCTGATCCCACAGACTCCCTGCCAGCTGGGGCTGCTCCCAGGCACTGCAGTCCAGGCAAATGTGTAAATGGCACTCCCAGAAATTTTATTGCTGCATATTAACAGCATGTATAGACACACCCCTTGTATACCAGAGACTACAGTACATGTGCCCAGTTGAATATGGCCCGAATATCATCTGGGGCTCTAGATTTGATCAAAATATAAATAATCAAAAGGCAGGGAGATTTTTAATGCTTGAAAATCTAGGTGGTGTCTTGACTTAAAGTGCTGTTTGTTAGCTTTTCATGTTTCATATTAATATTAAATTCATTTACATTTTCAGTTCTTAAAACTTTCCCATTATCTACTCTATTTTTATTTGCTGAACTTTATAACATTTAAACATGAACAATCAGAAAATTGAAGATTTCTGTTTCAGTTTATTTCTTACTGGGCATAAGTAACTCAAATATTTGAGTCATGATTTTGCAGAGTTGCTTATGATATTATAATAGACACTGGGCCTATCAATATCTTATCTGGTATTTTGAAAAAAACACACTGTTAATTCCCCATTTGTAGAAGTCAAATTCTACAAACTTTTTTTTTTTATTTCAAGAAAAATACATATTTCTTGTTCACAAGAAAATACAGAAAAGGTCACAGTACTGTTCATTGTTACAAACAATTTTAACTAAACCTTTAAGATCCAGTTTCAGACCATATCAATAATTATTCTCCTTTATCTGGTAAACTAGCAAATTCACTAGCCTCTACTTTAGAGAAAGTGCAGTATGCTTGCCAAAAGAACATAAAGCCTTGAGCAATGCATCTGTGAATGCACATTTTGATTTCAACACAAGTAAACTGTTAAAAGTGAAGGCCAACTCATTTGCTAAAAATATTCACAGGCTCTCCTGACATATGAATCAGAAATCAAGTTACTCAAAGCCAGAGATAAATTACCTCTTGATTATAAGCTCAAAATTCAACTGAGCTAGTATTTATTATTTGTAGTGTTGTAAGTACTTAACTGCTCCAGTCAAAACTGGAATGACATTTTGTCGTCATCTATGTACAAACATGTTAACTAGGCCAGTTCTACAATAAGTACTTCTGCTGGGAATTTACACAGATGTAAAAATTACATTCCTTTTTATAGCTTATTTTGCTTACAGAACCTGCATAAAATATGCTGACAAAGGACTAAGCAGATTTACCAGCATAATTATTTTGGCATAGAGTGGGCAGTTAGTCACATTAGTCTGAAGTTAGCAAAGGCAGGGTAGAGATGCATCTTATAGAATAATTGAATCAGAGATGCATAAGATTTAGGATATATACAGTAGGCCTGTGCAAATAGGGAACTATTCGATTCAGAATCAGCCAATTCAGATGCCAGCAATTCGATTCAAAGATTCGGGTCACTTTTCCAATTTGATTTGGCTGAATCAGCTTCGGAAGATTCGTTGCCGATTCGGAGAGATTCGGCCATAGAGTATAATGGGAAATCAATGAAATATCTATAACTTTGTCCTTTTTGTGGCTGATTCAGATGAAACTTGCAGGGGCGGTAGCCTGTGCTGACGGTATGAAGCCTACCAAGTTTCAAGGTGATAGGTGCAGGGCTTTCTGGGAAACTGCACCTCAAATTCCTGAAAGCAAAACTCATGTCCATGTGTGTGTTAAGCCAGAGGGAGGTGAAAACTGCAGGGGTGGTAGCGCTTAGTGAGGCCACAAAGTCTGCCAAGTTTCAAGGAGATACGTGCAGGGATTTCTGGGAAACTGCACCTCAAGCTGCTGACAAGCAAAACTAATGACATGGGTGACACTGTGTGTGTGTTAAGGCGCAGCAGGTGAAAACTGCAGGCCTGATAGGCCTGGCTGTGGCCACAAAGCCTGCCAGCTGTCAAGGAGATAGGTGCAGGGGGAGTCTGGGTTCTGGGGCCCTGCACCTCTGGCTGCTAACAGGCAACACTTGTGACATGGGTGCTTGTGTGATTGTGTTGTCTTGGGGCACAGGGGTGTTAAAACTACTGCAGGCCTGGCTGCTAGGCCCTGCTGCAGCCGCAAAGCCTGCCAGCAGTGTCTGTCTTAGGGCACAGGGGAGTAAAAAAAAACTACTGCAGTACTACTAGGCCCTGCTGCAGCTACGAAGCCTGCTGTCAAGGAGATAGGTGCAGGCAGAGTCTGGGTTCTGGGGCCCTGCACCTCTGGCCATAGGCAGGCAAAACTCGTGACATGAGCGGGTGACACTGTGTGTGTGTTCAGATGTACCTTTCCTGGTGCTGGGGCCTCTGCACAACATGACAGTGTGCCCAGTGAGATCTCTTCCACCTACAGCCTCAGCTTGATCCACCACTGTAAATGGCAGCAGGTAAAAATAACTTAGTGACTCAGCAGTCAGCATCAGTAGTATCAGCAACAACTAAGGTAGCCAAACTGAACTGTCAGGTCCTTCTTTTATCTCAAGTAGGAGCACCTAGTGCACGCCTGTTAGGTGCGCCCTCACTGTGCGACTGTGTGTGTGTGTGTGTGTATTTGTTATCAGGTGCGCCATTCCTGGTGCTGGGGCCTCTGCACAACACAGCAGTGTGCCCCAGTGAAGAACCCTCCTTCCTTACAGCCTCAGCCCAGGGCACCATTTTACATGACAACAGATAAGACAATCTCGTGTCTTTTTAGCAGGGCAACTCTATAAGTAGAGAAATGTATTTTAGCAAGCTTTGGGGTTGAAAAACCCTTTGTCAGGATGAGGAAGCACCTGTAGTTGGTGTGTCTGCTGGTCCTGGATGAAAGTACAGAGGTACTTGGGGAGTCAGATGTCCAGCAAGTTGCAGTGTATCAAAATTCCGCTGTCTAATCTATACTGAGTCCAATATATACGTTATACCATAGAGAAATGCTAAGCTAAGCTATGCTGAACTATATCCTATCCAGTCCTTTCTAACAGCAAAAAGTAGCAGGCCACTGACTAGGAAGCCAGGCCAGTAGTCACAATACCCCAAGAAAGCTCAAGAAAGGGACAGAAAAGCCTGTACACAGAGGCTTTTATGCTGTTTCTATGTCCCTCCCCCCAGACTCTGTGATTGGAACAGCAGTCAGGGAGCAATCACGGTCACCAGCTAGCTAGAGATGTCAGTCCTTCCCCCCCTGCTCCCCCTCCCCCCCTTCTTCCCCTCCCTCTTCTAAGTTTCTGTTTCCCCATAAAGACCGCCTTCCGAATCTCCAAATTGCTGAATCTCTGCCCAATCTTTTCCAAATTGATTTGGAGGCTCCGAATCGATTTGGAAAGTTTTATGCTTCTAGAGATTCAATTCGGATTTGGAGATTTGGACTCTGAATTGGGCTGAATCTTCTCCGAATTGAATCATGAACTGAAGCTTCACAAAGCCCTAATATACAGCTGTTACATTTAGATTGACCAAACTAGGGTTAGGCTGATCAAAATGTCCATCAGTGCAGGTGTTCAGTTGGGGTTAAATCACCCCCACAAATGGAGGGCCTGATTTGAGGCAGTAAACTAACTTAGCTCAGGAACAGGTTAACCCAATCTGTAGAACACCTCTATGAGTTCAGAGCATAGCCATGGGGCTTGGAACAGATGTGGTGGATGCAATGAACGCTTTATGCACTCTTAGTGAACAAGAGTTCGCTTGATCAGGTGTTAACAGATACTAGTAACATTGATTGTCTGTACCCAAGTACAGGGGCTCTTTGAACATGCTGTGATTACAGCGTGTCAGAACAGACTCAATTAATCATGTCTGCTGGAGCATGGTAATTACCACACTCCAGCAGCCTCCATGTCTCATGAATTAGCATGTCTGCCCTTCAAAATGGCATTGGGGGCACTTGAACTAAAGCTCATTGAATGAGCTTTAGTTCAAGCACCCCCATCTCCATTTTGAAGTGCAGGGAGGCTGATACATGAGATGCTGTGGCACTTTAATTAGAGCAGCTCTCAGAGCCCATTAGGTTCCCAAAGGACTTCAAGATGGACAGACCTCTGTTCTTTCACAGAGCATCCTTAATGTCAATTATACTATTAGTCCTCCAAGGTGCTTTCTCCTACCTTGGAGGTCTTAAAGGGATGGCTGGATAGGCATCTGGCTGGGGTCATCTGACTCCAGCACTCTTTCCTGCCTAGGCAGGGGATGGGACTCGATGATCTGCTGAGGTCCCTTTCCACCCTAGCATCTATGAATCTACTGTGTAAATTTGAAATGCACATAGTTAGCCTTCTGTTTATAGGACTTTGTACTAAGGAAGGACTTATATCCAAGTATATAACCTCAATCTAATTTTGGCATTTGCTGCATAAAACTAAAGCGTTTAACTATTAATTAGTGGCAATAGCAGCCCCTAAAATAAATAATCATTGTGCAACTATACAGTAACTGAAGTACAACTATAGTCTCCAGGTATAAGTGTAACCTTGAATTCAACTAAGGCTCTCTGCAATTTCAGCTGCAATAAAATTCTTCAGGGAAATTCAAGTAAGTACAGTACACGTGAATGTTAGGTATTTTGTATGGCTTGGAGAGTCATATTATGAAAGATTAGTTTTTTTCCAGTAACAAAATATTAAATCTAGGAATTCTCTCATGTGTGCCTCATTATGGTTTTCAACTATAAAACTGGCACTATTCCAAACTGTCTTCATTTTTCTGTGCTTCCCTCCTGATGCCATATCTCCTAGGATTACTGTGTACTCTGCTAGTTGAAATATCATTGCTATTTTATATATTTTAGTGCAGCATGAACAAACTTAAGTAGCATTATGAGACGCAAAAAATTAAAACATGAAGATTAGAGTTATCTGTCAATTTACTGTGCAGTACAGGCACACATCTATATGTGCACACCCTGACTGCACAGTAAAAATGGCTAATCATGACTAAATTTGATACCTGAAAATGTATAGCCAGACACTGTCACTGATGAAGAGGCATACCGTGAGCCACCAGCCTTGCCAGCCCCAGACACATAATAAGTCATACACTGGAGGAGGGCCTTCACAGTCCCTGGCCCTGGCCCTGGCCCCATTCTCTTCCCCTGCTTCCTGCCCCTGGCCTGTCCACACTCCCCTAGCACCAAGTTCCCACCCCCTACAGCATAAAAGGAGGCAGGACAAAGTTCAAAACTTTATTCAGCAGCCCATGTCCCCACAGCTGGACAGGCATGGGCCTCTCCCACACGGAGGAACCTGTCAATGCCAGCGGTGATGTCCTCCTCAGCAGTGGGGGGCAAAAACATGTACTGCTGCCACAGGTAGCCCTCCAGGTGGCAACAGAGGTTGCAGAGAAGCCCAGGCTTGCCCCCTGTGCCATCATAGCTCAAGGTCCCAAACCAGTAGCACAGGTGTGCCCAGGATACCAGGGGGATCATCATCAAGAGGGCATAGTGGCTTGGACACCCCTCCACCTGCACAAACAGCTCATTGCACACCGCTTGGGATACTGTGGTAGCATGGGGAGGCCAGCCCTGGGGCGCTTCCCCATAGAGGCCCCCTGTGGGGAAGGCAGGGGGTGCAGCCATCCCCTTGCACCAGTTATCCAGCTTCAACATGACTGCCAAATGCTGGCAGCTATATGGCTGGAGTTTGGAGCTTCCCCAGCTGGCCACAGTGGCACATGACAAGGCTGGAGGAACTTGGCACTAAATCTAGATTTAGTGCCAAGTCCTTGCACGTGTAGACACCTGCCAAAAATTGCTTACTGTGCATTAGCTTAATGCACAGCAAATTTAGTTGCACTTAAATGCATATGTAGATGCACCCTATGTGTGTTTAATCTCAGTAAATTACCCCAGTGTAAAATAGTACTCTCCCCAACACTTCTATCTTACTCCAGTGTAAATTAATTTACTGTAGCCTAATACTGTTGCATGTGTGGATGGTGATAAGTTACTATGCAGCTAATTAGTCTACTCTGCAGTAATGCACATGTGTAGACATGGCCAGTGATACCACATTAACGGGGGAGGAAGGAGAATTCTTATCACATATCAAGTGGATGCACTTTAATTGATTTGTGAATCTGTTCTTGTTGTAAATGGAAGCTAAACTGCAGTAATTCAGCAGCTCTTTCATTCAGATGTTAAACTGCCCCAATTTAGCTTCTGTTTAATACAGGATAGAGTGGGCTTATGAAAACAGTTATTGTGGGTGCATCTCCATATGTAATGAATTCAAAGCAATAAACTCTGTAGTAGTTTGAGCTGGAGTAAACAATTCTTGGGTGCAGTGTCTACACATGAGCCCAGGACATCAGCAATTTGAGCCAGGACAGAGCAGTTTACACCAGGGCCAGGGATACAGGGGGTTAGCCCCAGGCTCCAAGTGGTGGCGTTGGGCAACAGAGGGCCTAGCTGGGGCATGAGGGTGCTGACAGTGCAGAGCTGTGCGGCTGGGTGGCAGGCAGGAGTCTAGGTCCCTGCTGGCTGGCCTGATGGGGCACAATTTCCAGTCACAGTCAGTGTTTAAACATGTGTTTAATCACAATTAATTACCCTGCCATAAGATAGTACTGTCTCTGACAGTACTATCTTACAGCAACATTAATTAGCTTACTGCAGTCTAATAGTGTTGCACATGTAATGAGTGATGCTTTTCACTCTGCAGCTAATTAGTCTAGTTCACAGTTAAACGCATGTGTAGACTCAGTCTGTGTCAGATGATTCATACTCATGAAGGGTAGAATTCCCCCCCCCCCCGCCCCCACCTCATTTTTATATAATTGTATATAATTGCTGTCGCTCTATACTCTGAAGTGAGATTATTTTGTTTTACGTCTGCCAGGTGGACAAAGCATCCAGGAGCACTCTACATGGAGCAGTTAGATAATATTGGCAAGAAAGTATAGAGTAGCAGCCAATTATTCTCTTATCATATGGTTGCACAGGTATAATAAGAATCTTATACAGCAGGTTCATAACAGTCAAGGCTGTCACTACACTTTATAGGCTTTGATAAAGGTAACAGTGGCTATCTCATCCCACAGCACTGAGCTGGAGGGCATAAAAGAAAATTGTTGCCTCCCTTTCTATTTCAATATTCTGCTCAAAACCCATTTACCAAAACCTTTCACAGAAAGCTCCAAACATGAACCAAGAGGCATAAATTCATCACAGTGAGACCTTAATTCTGAAACTTAATACAAGTTTATACAGCATAGTTAGTATTTCATTGCTATTCAATTTAATACTTCACTGGAAACATTTACCTATTAGGGTATAGTAACTGGAGGAGGTAAAGTCCCATTACTGTTCCCTCTGCATGTTTGCCAAGTTGACCTTTGAAGATCTGAAAGCATCATCATCAGAAGAGATGCACATGGGCCATACTCAAAAGTATTCTAAATTAATGAGTACTGCTGCAGTATAAAGGACTAATTTCTAGGAGATGCCACTGCCACTTGGAAATATGACTATAAGTCAGGGTTACTTGAGTTTTGGTTTGAGAAATCCAAGCTGAGAGCTGTGAGGGAGTGCACGACTCAGGTCACTGAATTCTATTGTAAAGGATTATCAAGGGCCAAAGTCAATGCAAAATCTTCCTCACAGAGGCTCCACCTATTTGTTTCCAGGCAACTGATACCAGTTTTCTAAGCAGCAGTTCTCAGTCTTGCCATGAAGTCTGACGAGTTAAAAGCTGTACAACACTTGCTAAAAAGCTTGTCTTCCTCAGTAATATATACTGAAGGACTCCTCTTATGAAGGCACTGTATGACTGTGTGTATTAGCTAGGACTCCTGAGTTTATTTACAAATCTGTGAGTATTATGGACCCTGACAGAGGCTATCTTAGAGATTGCCACAGAAGAAAGGAAGGGATTGGATGGGAGACAGCACAAAGCAAGAAAGGAGTGGAGACTTCCAAGAAATTATGATGTCTCTGTGGAAGAAGGAAGATGCAGTTGTGACTAAAGTGTAACAGGGCATTATGCAAATCCATTCACATCTGGTATTTTCATGAATAAAGTTAAGATAAGGAAACTCTGAGACAGGCAGAGTCTTTTTTTTTTTTTCTGGTCTCGTAAGAGTCTCTCTTCTCTTGGTCATTGTTATGACATTTTTTTCATATTGTCACAATGGGTAGGGGCATAAGTTACACATAAACTGGTTTAAGTGCTTAGAACCTGGTTTAAATCTGTAACAGAACAGAAGTTCAGTTTACATTAACCACTTTCAAAATGGCCCAAACTGGTTTAAAATAAACCTGGTTGGATGTACTACCAAACTTAACTGATTTAGGTCAAACCAGTTTATGGAACTTCTGTCCCAGACCCCTTCATGGTTCAAGTTAACTCTCAGTCCCTCAGCATCCCAGGATTCTTTGCATCCCTGGGTTATGCTGTCTGTTCCAGTGGAGCAGAGATTGACTCACCCCTCTGCTCTCTAGCCTGCTTCCTGCCTGCATCAGTCAGTCCATAGGGACCGGGAAAGGGGAACAGATGCCCAGGATGACCCTAGCCAGGGTCTAGACAGCATTTGTGGGGAGGGAAAACCCCTGTGGTGGGGTCTTTTCCACCCTTACTAGCCCTCCCTCTCCCTCCTGCCAGGGCCAACCAGGGGACCTGAGGGAACTCCCCCTCTCCCACTTCCCAGCTGCTAATTGCTTCAGCCACCGCCATAGGTGGGAGGTAGAAGCAGTCATCTGGGCTGGTTGCCTGCCCATGGAGATGAGTATGGGGGCACTGGGGAGCCCCTGCCTTGGAGGGTTTTCCCCCACCCCAGCCCAGGGACACCTGGCTCAGCTCAGCTCAGCTGCTGTGAGTCTCAGGCAGCTTTAGGGAGTGGAGGGAAATTCTCTTGCCCCTCTGCAGCTGGTTTTGCCTCAGCTGCTGTGAGTCCAAGGCAACACTAGTTGCAGGGGAGTGGAAAAGTTTTGCTCCCTGAGGCTGTGAAGGAACAGGGAGGGGGGGAGGGGGGAGTCATCCCTGAGATTAGCAGCAGCTAAGGCAAAAAGCTATGGGGTTCAGAAGGGGAAGAATTCCCATTAGCTCCCCAGGGCTGCCCTAGGCTGGGAGACCCTGGGCTGGGGTGAGAGACCCAAGGCATGGGCTCCCCTGTGGTCACATACTGAGCTGCACAGGCAGGCACCCGGTCTGGAGGATTTTTCCTTCCCTCCTGTGGCAGCAGCTGAAGCAATCAGCAGCTGGAAAGGGAAAGGGGGGAAATTCCCCTCATCTCCCTGGGCTGTCTGGGTTGGGGAACCCAGGCTGTGGGAAACCCCCTGAGAGGGGAAGAAGGGGGTTGGGGGCATGTACCGAGGAGACACTCTGGGAAACTTGGTTGGGATGGCAATGGCCAGTGGGCTGGAAGACATGCTCTAGCACCCCCTACCTACTGGCCTGGGTCAGTACAGTCCTCTTCTGCCTTTCCCAATTGAAAACTGAATGTCAGCTCAGTTGATTATTGGTTCAACCTACACAGCTTAGAGGAACCTACACAACCTAAACTGCTTTGCATTAATTGATTCTGCCTTGGGCTTTTTGACAATATGTACTTAGCCAAGCAGTATAAAGACCCTAAGGACCTTGCACTCAACAGTACAGAACAGAGCTTGCAAGAAGATGAACCAAGAGCTTTGTCCAACAATTTATTCTCCTCAGAGCAAGGTTCCCCGCCAAGCTGCATGCGTGCGTGGCCATGCACAATTTAATACCATGCCACACACTAACTTATTAACGTCACATACCCACCTGGAGAGGAGCTGGGCTGTGGCATGGCAAGATGAGGTGGGGCTGGGGCTGGGGCTGAAGCTGGGGGCTGGCGTGGGCTCTGCTGGCATTGGAGAACTGCTCTGCCAGATCAGTGCTGCTCCCTGCCTTTCAGCTGCTTTTATACCATGGAGCTGGAGCTGTGCCCCTGGCCTGGGCTTCGCCTGTACTGCCTACCTGCTCCGCCTTGTCTGGCAGCACTCCCTGGCAGCTGTGGGGAGCGGTGTGGGCAGAGCTGGAGGAGGGCCTGGGTCGGGCAGCGGGGACTAACCATGTCCTTCTGTGCCTTCTTTGGCAGAGATTGCTACAGAGGCCACTTTGAGCCAGGTGAGTGGGGGGCGCTGCCTGTAGGGCCCTGCTTCCCATAGGGGCTCAGGGCCCACAGGGTGCCCCTATGGGGGTCCCGCTGCCTATAGGTGCCCCTGCCCCCTATAGAGACCCTGCTGCCCCTAGGGTGCCCCAGCTTCCCCTGAAGGGGCCCCCACTGTCTAAAGAGTGTCCATGCTCCCTTATAGGGGCCCCCTGGGCCCCCATAAGACCCTAACCCTAACCAACTATCCCTAACTTGGGGTCCCCTGACCCCCAGTTGTCTTTCCTGCCTGGTGCAGTGGGGGCTGGACCTGATGATCTTGTGAGGTCCCTTCCAGCTCTTAAAATCTAGGAACCTTGTAGACAATATCCAGTGTCCATGCTCCCTTATGGGGGGCCCCTGTGCCCCCAGGGGAGCCACACTGCCTATAGGGTGCCCCTGGCCCTCATGGGGACCCTAACCCCAAGAATAATGGTGAGGATCCATTACATGAGGATTCTAGCCTATTAGGCATAGCATAGTCTGGATCTAGGATTAGCGAAAGGGGGAGGCGGGACCAAAGCTGCATGTTCATGAACTGAAGCAGCACACTCATGGACCAAAGCAACGTGCTCACAGATCACTACACCTTAGAGGGAACATTGCCTCAGAGCTCCCTGTCTGAACTATCCAAATGGCTAATACTGCCTCTCAACATTCCCCACCCCATTCTATAGAAAAAAAGTTTATATGCGTTTAATATATATATATATATTTAATGCCTTTGTGACCCTTCCTTTTGTCCCATGGATGAGCAAGCATGCTTTCACTGCTGTGAAAATTTAGAGTTAAGCACCATGACGCAATTTTGGGACATGTATGCACACTCCAAATACATTTATGCAGTCACCCTCGATCTTTAGTGGATGAGTAGATAAAGGAGGCCAGGAAACCTGGTTGTATTTTAAGGAAACCTTACTGAGGGCTCAGGAACAAACCATCCCAATGCACAGGAAGACTAGCAAGTATGGCAAAAGACCAACTTGGCTTAGCAGGGAGCTCTTCAATGAGCTAAAGCATAAAAAGAAAGCTTACAAGAAGTGGAAACTTGGACAAACAACAAGGAAGCAATTGAGTGATAGTTGATGCAGAAAAGACTGAAGTATCAATGCAACTTTTACCTCAGTCTTCACAGGCAAGGTCAGCTCCCAGACTACTGCACCTGGCAGCACTGTTTGAGGAGGAGGTGAGCAGCCAACAGAGGCAAAAGAAAAGGGTTAGGAACTATTTAGAAAAGCTGGATGTATACAAGTTCATGGGGCTAGATGGGATGCATCCAAAGGTGCTGAGGGAGTTGGCCAATGTGATTTTGATATGATCTCCCACAACATTCTTGCAAGCAGACTAAGGAAGTACAGGCTGGATGAATGGACTGTAAGGTAGATAGAAAACTAGCTAGATCATTGGTTCAAAGGGTAGTAATCAATGGCTTGCAGTCTAGTTAGCAGCCGGTATCAAGTGGAATGCCTCAGAAGTCTGTCCTAGAGCCATTTTTGTTTAGTATCTTCATCAGGGACCTGAAAGATGAGATAAAGTATACTCTCAGCAAGTTTTCAGATGACACCAGGCTGTGGGGCATAGTACATATGCTGGAGGATAGGGCTAGAATTCAGAGACACCTCAACAGATTGGAGGACTGGACCAAAAGAAATCTCATGAGATTCAGTAAGGACAAATGCAAAGCCCTGCACTTAAGACAGCACAGTCCCATGCACTGATACAAGCTGTGGGCCAACTGGTTAAGCAGCAGCTCTGCAGAAAAGGACCTGGGGATTACAATGGACAACAAGCTGCAGATGAGGGCACAACAGTGTGCCCTTGTTGTGAAGGAGGATAATGGCATTCTGGGCTGCATTAGTAGAAGTGTTTCCAGCAGATTGAAGGAAGTGATTATTCCCCTCTATTCAACCCTTGTGAGGCCACATCATGAGTCCTGTGCCTGTTTTGGGCTCCCCACTATAGAGTGGATGTGGACAAATAGGAGAGAGTCCAGTAGAAGGCAATGAAAATGGTTAGAGAACTATGACATATGACTTATGAGAAAAGGCTGAGGGAACTGATCGTATTTCATCTGGAGAAGAGAAGACTGAGGGGAATTTAATAGCAGCCTTCAACCACCTGACAGGTAGTTACAAAGAGGATGGAGGTAGATTGTCCTTAGTGGTAGCAGATGACAAAACAAGGAGCAATGGTCTCAAGTTGCAACAAGGGAAGTTTAGGTTAGATAATAAAAGAAACTCTCACCAATTTTAAGAGTAAAACATTGGGACAAGTTACCCAGAGAGGTTCTGGAATCTCTATCCTTAGAGGTTTTTGAGACCCAGCTAGACAAAGCTTTGGCTGAGATGATCTAGTTGGGGATGGTCCTGCTTTGAGCAGGGGGTTGGACTAGATGACCTCCTGCAGTCCCTTCCGACTCTAATTTTCTATTATTCTAATTCCTATAACTACCAGTAATACTACCTATAATAGTATATTATTATACTTGTATGTATATATATATATATATATATATATATATACTTATATATAAAAGTAATACTTCCTATAACTACCTACTATAACTACCAGTAATACCAAAGTTCTACCCATTTACCACTGAGCCCTATATTTTAGATCGTCTAAGACATTCCATTCCCTTCCCCAGGAATGACCACTTGGATCTCCCCTTTTCAAGGGGGCTTATCTGAGTCCCTTCCTCCCTTGCTGATGGGAGTGCCCATACTCCCCTCATAAGCCTACTTCTCCAAAACAGCAAACTGTCTTAATAGAGGGAATAAATGAATGAGTGATTCATTACCATGAAAAAAACCTTGATTGACATAATCCTCATACACAAAATATGCAAACTATATCCACAGGAGAAACGTTGCTTTTTAACTGTATTCCAAAAAGTGTTCCGCTAAATGGCACAAAACATGTAATTCTTTCCATCAGTTTGGAATATTTTCACATTTCAGGGAAATAATTGCTGTTTTGTTTGACTGTATTTCAGTATTAGCCAAGCAATAAACCACATGAAATAAAAAATGCAATCAAAATAAACATCCCTAATTATATGCATTATTCCTGAATCAGCAAATGCCAAGGATATAATTTGACCATAATATAAATGGTGTGATTGACTATTAGGATTGCATATAGAACATAGCTTCAGGTAAAGCATCTGTCTCAGTGCTAGTAGGAAAAGGGGAGGGAGGGGGTTTGGTTTTTTTTTTTAAATTAATTACAAGCATGCTTATTGGTGAAATATACATTGAAATAAAATAATAAATGTAAAAACATAGCTTTATCAGTAATGGTACAGTTGCTGTTTTTTGTAAACTCATGCTTCAACATAATATTGATGACCTATTTTTTCAAACAGGCAGAATATATGCTATAGCACATCTTCTTAGTATCAGATGAACCAGGGATAAAATATTCAATCAGCATAGGCATTTGGCAACTGTATTGCCACATTTTCCAGGGGTAACTTGGGTTACTTCCTATCAGATAAAATGTGCGCTGAAGGTTTAATGTCTGAGGAAATTACATAAAAACTGAAGCTAAAGTCTGAAAAAATAATATAGTGTGAGAATGATTCGTATTTATTGTTACAGAATGAAAGAGTGAGTGAAATATAAACAGAAGCATATGTAGGAGAATGATGCTTTTCTTATCAACTATAAGAACTCCAGAAAAAGATTAAAGTATCTGTTTGGACAAGCTCAATGGAAATATTCTTTAGGTGGGTAGTTCTCTATCACTACTCAAGAACAAAGAAACATTTAAAATGAAAAACAATAGGTAAAATAAATAACTCACTATCAAGAGCCAGAGACAAAAAATTAGTATGATTCAAAAAGCAATTTGAGCTTTACACAAATAATAATATGCAGCCACAGTAGAGAAAATAAAACTTAATAAGCAATACAAACAGTCACATACCAGGACATCAGAAAAAAAAACACTAAACCTCATAAATAAGGAAATAGATCATTATATTACTAGCAGTTAAGGAGATTTTTGCTTCCTCTGAAGCTTTTGGATGATAGAAGACGCAATAGCATATTTGTTCACACATATAACATACCCCAGAGTATAATTTGCACCTTGTTTTTGAAAGGCAGAACGAAGCAAGATTTTTCCAGAAAAGTTTTTTTTCCAGAATTATGGCTGTATGGAGCACGGTAAGAGCTTAAACTTCAGCTGACTCATCTTTCCTTTACTATAGCTGAAACCCTGCCTATTGCTTAAGACTTATCTCTGTAGGTGTACTATGCGTCTGAAGATAGCTAAGAATCTCTAGGAGCTATGAAATAGGAGTAGAGAAACCAGGAGCAGACAGCAAAATTCCCCTAAGAAAAGATATTTTGATTAGTGGAACATCAAGACCATTAAAATGGTAAAACAAGTGTTAATACCTCTGGAGTGAAGAACAATGAGCCATTAAATCAACCAACTCCCTCATCTGTGTGAATAGTAATACACATAGATGTTGTACTGTGAAAAAGGAATCAAAGCAAAATGCTTCTATCCTAGTCAGGAAATCCCCCTTCCTTACTTAATACACGCAATCACATTTTGGGAGACTAATTTTGAGGGGAAATGTGCATGTTGTATGTGAGAAAATAAAGTACAACTGTATTTGAGCAACTCTTCTGCCCTCTGGTGCAACTGATCTGACAAGGTAGTTCCTTTTTTCGACAACAACCAACTGTGGAAAAGTAATAACATAGTTGCTATATTATGAACTCTTGCTCTGAATAGTTTCTACCCTGAAAAATCAAACAAACATATTTTGTTTCTTATTTATGGCTCAACAATGATTATATTGTCTGAATGCCAACCAACATGGTTTTGTGACTGGCAGGTCTTGCCTGACCAACTTCATCTCCTTCTATGACCAGGTAACATGTGCCCTGGACAAGGGAGATGATGTGGACGTCAACCTAGTTCCCCATGATGTGCTCATGGTTAAGCTGGGGAACTGTGGCCTTGATCATCATACAGTCCGATGGCTAGGCAATTGGCTATGGAGTCAGACCCAGAGTACTAGTTGAAGGGAGCAAATCAATGTGGTACAGGGTGACCATTGGAGTCCCTCAGGGCTTGGTACTTGGGCCAGCACTCTTTAACATCTTCATCAATGATCTGGATTCGGGAGTCAGATGTGAACTGACCAAGTTTGCAGAGAATACCAAATTATGGGGGAGGGTGGTCATACCGCAGGACAGGCTAGGGATACAGGCTGACTTGGACATGCTCACAAGGTGAGCCGACCAAAACCTGATGGCCTTCAATGCAAAGAAGTGGAAGGTGCTGCACCTCAGTAGGAAGAACCGCCAGCATACTTACAGGCTCAGCAGTGCTACACTTGCTAGCACCACAACCAAAAGAGACTTGGGGGTCTTGACTGACCACAAGATGAATATGAGCCACTGATGTGATTCTGCGGCTGGCAAACCTAACCAAACTCTGGCACGCATCCACCAATCCATCTCAAGCAAAACCAGGGAAGTCAAGCTCCCTCTTTACTCAGCCCTGGTGAGACCACAGCTGCAGTACTGAGCCCATTATTGGGGCCCCCACTTCAGGAAGGATGTGGAGAAGCTTGAGAGAGTCCAGAGGAGAGACACTCATATGATCCAAGGCCTTGAGGGAAGGCTGTATGAGGAGAGGCTGAGGGACTTGGGACTCTTCAGCCTGGAGAAGAGAAGGCTCAGGGGGGACTTGGTGGCAGTCTACAATTACATAAGAGGGGTACATCAGAACCTGGGAGAATAGCTGTTCACCAGAGCTCCCCAAGGGATAACAAGGTCTAACGGCCATAAACTCCAGGAAGGCCGATTTAGACTTGACATAAGAAAAAAGTTCTTTATGGTGCATGTGTCCAGGGTCTGGAACAAACACCCCCCAGAGGTGGTACAAGCACCTACTCTGGACTCCTTCAAAAAACAGGTGGATATACTTCTTGCTGGGGTCATTTCATCCCAGCTGACTTCCCGCCTATGGTGGGGGGAGGAGGGGAGAGGGGGCTGAACCCGATGATTTCACAAGGTCCCTTCCAACCCCTAATGTCTATGAAATCTATTAAATCTATTAAATCTACAGCTTTGTATCTTAGGATTCATCACTAGACTCTAAAAGACCAGATGGACATTAAGTTATTAGGCCAAAAATTACAATTGTTTCACAGACAAAGAGAAAAGTCCATCTATCATAACAAGGCAATTACTAGCCAAGGATACCTAGGGCAAAGAAGCACCCTTGCTTTACACATTCTCTGAGATTGTGTATTAGCCATAGGATTTTTCTGTCCTTCTGAGCAGGAGAATGTAAAAGAAAATAGCACTATCCAAGCATTGTTTGTATACTTTACCACTTCCTGCATATAGCACTGGCAAGAAGATTATGTTAGTGAGGATTTCATCCAGTTCACCATTGCTACGAAGGAAAACCTATAGGACAAGGGTGAATTTACAGGACCAAACTCTGTCAGACTACAAAAGTGGGGGGCTGTTAATAAAAACAATATGCTGCCAATGCATTAACAAAATCCCAGAAGGCATGAACGCTACATGGCCAACAAAATCCTTATACACGTCCCTACCTACTTTTATTTTCTGTATTTCTGGATCTTTCATGGCAGCCTAAGCAGCTTTCTAAACTAATTGAAATAAGCATCCAGCCTTAACTGGTATTTCCATAAGTAGTGTTAAGAAGCACAGCTGAAGTATCATGACATGAAAACTAGAAAAAGAGTGTTTTCTCCACCAGAGCTAACCACAAAGCAGCTCTTTAATTCTTTGTATATTAAAATACCATATCAAAACAAAGAACCTGCTAATATGGAAATATTTGCCCACTGGAACATATGCAGATGACATGGAAACACATCAGTGATCATCTGTGTTGATAAAAACTCCACTACATGCTGTATGTTTGCCTATAGTTAAATGGTTTTCATCATTCTAAGCTCATTAGTCTCCTTTGGACTCACTGATGTCGCAGCAGGATAATATGCAACCCACACACCCACACATCAAAGCAACAACTTGCACATAGGATTTTTGAGAAAAATTATGTGGCCTCCAGCACTAGATTAGTGCGTTAGGGAAGCATTCAGAACAGAGAATGGAGAATCATGAATGATGAATGAGAGAGTAATTTTTTTTTAAGTTTCTATTTGTCCAGCCCATAACTTATCAGTGTAAATCTAAATGGCAGACCCCTGAATTCAAATTTGAATGTCAGATATATGCACTGCACTATGCAGAACTTAATAACTCTTAGCAATCTCTCTGCATGCGTAACAAGTCTGCTCCTGAGACATGGATCAAGCTTGGCTGGTAATGTATAGTCTTCCCTCTTTATGCAGCATATTGATGTAAAGTCTAACAACAACTTGATGCAACTGCAATAAAGTTACACTGATTTAAAATTCATTATGCATTCTCACAAAGCGAGAAAAGAGCTAGGAGGAGCACCGGCATAAGAAATAAACCTACATTACCACTAACAACTTTCACATTATAAATGGCTAGAGGATTGGAAAAAAGTGGACTGGCTAACTATATTGCCAATAAGATAATGGCTGGAGGCAATTAAGCATTCTGCCCTATTTCTGAGTCATTACAAATGTGGATTTTACTTATCTAGTTCAGAAACATCTCTGCAGCACTGCACTTGGTGACTCAAGAAAATGAATACTCTGATTAACCAACCACATTTTCAAATAATATGTATCCTTCTTAGAACCTAAAAACTTTTTCTAATCTTTAGAGAATATTATGATCTTAATAACAAAACATTAAACAGCCAAGAGAAAAAATGGTGTTACGGTTGCTCTATTTACTTGTTAGCAGCAGCACTATTTTCAAGGTCTTGTATGTGCTCAGTGGTACAAGTTTCCTGACAGCATTTGACTTGAAACTTAGTAAGGCAGACTGAAAAATTTCCCAGTACACGTGCCTAGCTATTTCATGACTATACAAATAAAATAACTGCTTTGTAACCTTAGGAAAATGTTGAGTAACCTTTATAATAGGAAACCAAGAAAAAGAAATACAACAGTCATCAGCAACCATAAACATGATTTTATTTCTAAAGCAATGATTTTAAAGAGGCTTGCATCACAAGCAGGGCCAAGGAGGTGATCCTCCCCCTCTATGTGACACTGACCAAGCCACAGTTGGAGTACTGTGTCCAGTTCTGGGTGCCACACTTTAGGAGAGATGTGGCCAGCATTGGGAGGGTCCAGAGGAGGGCCACTTGCATGATCTGGGGACAGCAGGGAAGACCCTACGAGGAGAGGCTATGGGACCTGAACCTATTTAGCCTTCACAAGAGAAGGCTGAGAGGGGACCTGCTGGCCATCTAGAAACTTACCGGGGGGCTGGGGACCAGCGGGGAATAGGAGAAACCCTGTTCCCCTGAGCACCTCCCGGAGTAACAAGGAATATCAGCCATAAGTTGTTTGAGAGTAGGTTCAGGCTGATCATTAGAAGGCACTACTTCACAGTTAGGGCAGCTAGAATCTGGAACCAACTTCCAAGGGAAGTGGTGCAGGCTCCTACCTTGGGGGTCTTTAAGAGGAGGCTTGATAATTACCTAGCTGGGCTCATATGAGCCCAGTATTCTCTCCTGCCGATGGCAGGGGGTCGGACTTGAAGATCTATTTAGGTCCCTTCCAACCCTACATCTATGAATCTATGATTTACCTGGATAAAATCCACGTGCACGCATCATAGACAAGTGTGTTGGTGCAGGTGATTTATGCACCATTCCGAGTGTAAGAAGACTCTGTCATTTCCTCCGCACCTAGCTGCATTGCTAGATCAACTAGAGAATGTGAGGAAGCAGGTTCTATGCTTCCTAGACACAACATGGATAGGTCCTGTATTAAAGAAGTAAAAGAGATGCAAAGAGAGAGAGAGAGAAAGAAGCTTCTTACACTATTCTTGCTTTAAGTATCTGCATAAGAAATAGGTACAAGCTGTCTCTAAGTCATAGATTCATAGATATTAGGGCTGGAAGGGACTTCAATAGATCATCGAATCCAATCCCCTGCATAGGCAGGAATGAGTGCTGGGTTCAGATAACCCCAGCCAGATGCCCATCTAACCTCCTCTTGAAGACCCCCAGGGTAGGGAAGAGCACCACCTCCCTTGGGAGCCCGTTCCAGACCTTGGCCACTCTAACTGTGAAAAAGTTCTTCCTAATGTCCAGTCAAAATCTGCTCTCTGCTAGTTTATGGCCATTATTTCTTGTGACCCCAGGGGTGCCTTGGTGAGTAGAGCCTCACCAATTCCCTTCTGTACCCCCATGATGAATTTATAGGCAGCCACAAGGTCGCCTCTCAACCTTCTCTTGTGGAGTCTGAAGAGGTCCAGGTGCCCTAGTCTCTCCTCGTAGGGCTTGGCCTGGAAGCCCTTAACCATATGAGTGGCCCTTCTCTTGACCCTCTCCAGGTTATCCACATCCTGGTGGATTTGGATTTCCCAGCACTCGGGAACCAGCAGTGGGAAGGAGAGGATCCAGGCACACGTGTGTCCCGCACGCACGTGTAGCCCCTTTACTTACTTACTGACCAGGGGCAGAAGCAGCAGCAGCAGAGGAATCGGCAGCCGGGGCAGCAACAGCTGATCCCCCGAAGGTAAGTGGGGCAGAGAGACCCGGCACAGCTGAGCCAGATCTGGAGGGGAAGCCCCCCGGGTCCCTTATAGCTGAGCTGGTAGGGAGCCACGCTCCTGACCCGCGTGGCGCGAACAGAGCACGCAAACAGGGTGGGCTGCGGGGGGGACCATCCCCAGAGGCCAGGGAGCACCCCCGGGGCTAACCCTCGGGGAGCAGGCTCCGGCGGCACCGGATCCCCCCAGCGGGGGAGTGTAGGGGGCAGGACTGCCGGCAGGCACTTCCAGGTAGACCGGGGCGCCTGATTGGCTGTTGGGGCAGGGGCGGGAAATTCAAACCGCGGGCTTTAAAGCCGTGGTGTGACATAGTTCCCAGCACTCGGGAACCAGCAGCGGGAAGGAGAGGATCCAGGCACACGTGTGTCCCGCACGCACGTGTAGCCCCTTTACTTACTTACAGACCGGGGGTAGAAGCAGCAGCAGCAGAGGAATCGGCAGCGGGGGCAACAGCTGATCCCCCGACGGTAAGTGGGACGGAGGGACCCGGCACAGCTGAGCCGGATCCAGAGGGGAAGCCCCCAGGGTCTCTTATAGCTGAGCCGGTAGGGAGCCGCGCTCCCAAGCTGCGCAGCATGAACAGAGTGTGCAAACAGGCGCGATCACCTGATGATGGACTACTATGCTCTGGGCGGTGTGCTGAGGGAGATCGGTGCACAGGTGGTATTCTCTTCATTCCTACCAGTGAGCAGATGTGGAAGACGGCACGAGAACTGCATTAGAGAGACCAATTGGTGGCTTCGGCAATGGTGTCTCGAAGCAAGCTTCGGCTTCCTGCACAACGACTCGCACATCACGACGAGGGACATGCTCAGTTGGGATGGGCTTCACCTGTCCCCCAAAGGTAAGCGTGTGTTCTCTTCTAGGTTGGCGGATCTCCTCCGGCGGGCTTTAAACTAGGCTCGTTGGGGGGAGGGGAAGATGAGGGCGGGGGAAGCCGTGGACCACCAAACCATGTGGCACCCACAAGGCCAGCCCAGCCTGAAGTAGGAGAACATCAGGAACCTGCAATCCATGGGGTGGCCAGCAATACAGCACAGGTAAGCAATAAGGGGCCCTTTGGGAATCAGAGCTGGGGGGCAAAAAAGGCACCAGTCATAGGGCTCAAGTGCCTATATACTAATGCTAGGAGCATGGGGAACAAGCAGGATGAACTAGCACTCCTGCTTGCAGAAAACACCTACAACTAGGTAGAGCTATCTGAAACCTGGTGGGATTTTTCCCATGACTGGGCAGTACATATTGAGGGGTATAGGCTGTACGGAAAGGACAGGGTGGGGAAGAAAGGGGGAGGGGTTGTGCTCTATGTCAATGAGCAATATACTTCAACCCTCATCAAGATGGAATCGGAGGAGAAAGTAGAAGGACTGTGGGTTAAGTTACAGGGGGGGCAAGGAGAAAGGTCTGCTACAGACCCCCACACCAAGGGGAAGAACTAGATTCGGGGCTCCTGAGGCAGCTCTCAGAGACCATAAAAACTAAGGAGGCGGTAGTCATGGGGGACCTAAACTACCCAGACATCTACTGGGAGACACAGACAGCAAAATCCCTCCGTTCAAGCACGGTCCTATCCTGCGTACAGGACCTCCACCTGACACAGGAGGTACATGGTCCCACTAGGGGGAATGCCTTACTGGACCTGGTATTGGCAACAGGGGATGATATGGTAGGGGACCTACAGATTGGTAGTCACCTTGGGGACAGTGATCACCAAATAATAGAATTCACCATGAGACGTCGAGTGGGTAAGGTAACTAGTAGGGTGAAAGTGCTAGACTTTAGGAAAGCTGATTTCAATGAACTCAGGCGACTAGTCAAGGACGCACTGCAGAGTAGGAGTTTTGAAGAGATGCGATCCCAGGAAGGGTGGCTGTGCCTTAAGGAAATGATCCTTCAGGCACAGAGGGAGATGATCCCGATGAGAGGAAAAAGAGGGAAAGGGGCCAGGAGGCTTCCTTGACTGACCAGAGAAATCCAGGGCAGCCTGTGGACTAAAAGGGGAGCATATAAAAAGTGGAAAGGGGGAGAGATTACCAAAGAGGAGTATACCTCCTCTGCTCGCACTTGTAGGGAGGCAGTTAGACAGGCCAAAGCTACCGTGGAGCTGAGAATGGCATCCCAAGTAAAGGATAACAAAAAACTTGTTTTTTAGATATATAGGGACTAAAAGGAAGGCCCAGGATGGAATAGGACCCCTACTAAATGGGCAGAAGCAATTGGTGATGGACAGGGGGGGCAAGGCTGAACTCCTCAACGAGTTCTTTGCCTCAGTGTTCCTAAGTGAGGGGCAGGACAAGTCTCTCACTTGGATTGTAGAGAGGCAGCAGCAAGGCACCAGACTGCCATGCGTAGACCCTGAGATGGTGCAGAGTCACTTGGAAGAACTGGATGCCTTTAAGTCGGCAGGCCCAGATGAGCTCCATCCGAGGATACTGAAGGCACTGGCCGACATCATTGCACAGCCATTGGCGGTAATATTTGAATACTCATGGTGCACGGGCCAGGTCCCGAAGGACTGGAAAAGGGCCAATGTGGTCCCCATTTTCAACAAGGGGAGGAAGGAAGACCCAGGCAACTATAGGCCAGTCAGTCTCACCTCCATCCTTGGCAAAGTCTTCAAAAAAATTATCAAGGCTCACATTTGTGAGAGCCTGGCAGGGCAAATTATGCTGAGTGGAAACCAGCACGGGTTCGTAGCAGGTAGATCATGCCTGACTAATCTAGTCTCTTTTTATGACCAGGTTACAAAACGCCTGGACGCAGGAGTAGGGGTTGATGTCGTATACTTAGACTTCAGGAAGGCCTTCTATATGGTATCCCACACCATACTGGTAAACAAGTTAAAAGGCTGTGACTTGGATGACTACACAGTCCAGTGGGTGGTGAATTGCCTAGAGATTCGCACCCAGAGAGTCGTAGTGGATGGGTTGGTATCGACCTGGAAGTGTGTGGGCAGTGGGGTCCCGCAGGGCTCGATCCTTGGACTGATACTCTTCAATGTCTTCATTAGCGACTTGGACGAGGGAGTGAAATGTACTCTGTCCAAGTTTGCAG
The DNA here is from genome assembly GCF_030867095.1 of Alligator mississippiensis. Taxonomy (NCBI): domain Eukaryota; kingdom Metazoa; phylum Chordata; order Crocodylia; family Alligatoridae; genus Alligator; species Alligator mississippiensis. The sequence goes on from NC_081829.1 coordinate 53,288,402, forward strand.
ATGACACAAAACTGTGGGGAGAAGTGGACACACCAGAGGGCAGGTAACAACTACAAGCAGGCCTGGACAGGTTGGACATATGGGCCGAAAACAACAGAATGCAATTCAACAAGGAGAAATGCAAAGTGCTGCATCTAGGGAGGAAAAATGTCCAGCATACCTACTGCCTAGGAAATGACCTGTTTGGTGGAATGGAAGCGGAAAGGGATCTTGGAGTCCTAGTGGACTCCAAGATGAACATGAGTCGGCAGTGTGACGAAGCCATCAGAAAAGCTAATGGCATTTTATCGTGCATCAGTAGATGCATGACGAACAGATCCAAGGAGGTGATACTTCCCCTCTATCGGGCACTGGTCAGACCGCAGTTGGAATACTGCGTGCAGTTTCGGGCGCTGCACTTCAAGAGGGATGTGGATAACCTGGAGAGGTTCCAGAGAAGGGCCACTCGTATGGTTAAGCGCTTGCAGGCCAAGCCCTATAAGGAGAGACTGGGGCACCTGGACCTCTTCAGCCTCCGCAAGAGAAGGCTGAGAGGCAACCTTGTGGCTGCCTATAAGTTCATCACGGGGGCACAGAAGGGAATTGGTGAGGTTTTATTCACCAAGGCACCCCCAGGGTTTACAAGAAATAATGGCCACAAGCTAGCAGAGAGCAGATTTAGACTAGACGTTAGGAAGAACTTTTTCACAGTTAGAGTGGCCAAGGTCTGGAACAGGCTCCCAAGGGAGGTGGTGCTCTCCCCTACCCTGGGGGTCTTCAAGAGGAGGTTGGATAAGCATCTAGCTGGGGTCATCTAAACCCAGCACTCTTTCCTGCCTATGCAGGGGGTCGGACTCGATCTATTGAGGTCCCTTCCGACCCTAGCATCTATGAATCTATGAATGAATCTATGAAACCCTCTTGAAGTGTGGCACCCAAAACTGCATGCAGTATTCCAACTGCGGTCTGACCAGTGCCCGATAGAGGGGAAGTATCACCTCCTTGGTTCTGTTTGTCATGCATCTGCTGATGCATGATAAAGTGCAGTTACCTTTGCTGATGACTTTTGTCACACTGACGACTTATGTTCATCTTGGAGTCCACTGGGACTCCGAGATCCCTTTCCGCTTCCATGCTACAGAGCAGGTCATTTCCTAGGCAGTAGGTGTGCTGGACATTTTTCTCCCTAGGTGCAGCACTTTGCATTTCTCCTTGTTGAATTGCATTCTGTTGTTTTCTGCCCATATGTCCAACCTGTCCACGTCTGTTCGTAGTTGTTCCCTGTCCTCCGGTGTGTCCACTTCTCCCCACAGTTTTGTATCACCCACAAACTTGGACAGAGTACACTTCACTCCCTCGTCCAATTCACTGATGAAGACATTGAAGAGTATTGGTCCAAGGAGCAAGCCCTGCAGGACCCCACTGCCCATGCCCTTCCAAGTCGATACCGACCCATCCACCACCACTCTCTGGGTACGACCCTCTAGCCAACTGCCACCCACTGGACTGTGTAATCATCCAATTCACAGCCTCTTAATTTGTTCACCAGTATGGGGTGCGATACCATATTGAAGGCCTTCCTGAAGTCTAAGTAAACAATGTCTACCCCTACTCCTGCATCCAGGTGTTTTGTAACCTGGTCATAAAAAGAGACTAGATTAGTCAGGCATGATCTGCCTGCTACGAACCCATGTTGGTTTCCCCTCAGCATAATTTTTCCTGTTGGGCTGTCATATATATGAGCCTTAATAATCTTTTCAAAGACTTTGCCAAGGATGGAGGTGAGACTGACTGGCCTATAGTTGCCTGGGTCCTCCTTCCTCCCCCTTCCTGAAACTAGGGACCACAGTGGCCCTTTTCCAGTCCTCCGAGACCTGGCCCATGCACCGCGAGTGCTCAAATATTCTTGCCAGTGGCTGTGCAATGACATCAGCCAGAGCATCCAGTACCCTCGGAAGGAGCTCATCCAGGCCTGCCAACTTAAATGCATCCAGTCCTTCCAAGTCATCTCATGTAACGATAACTTGTCAGTGTTATTAAAGATGGGGAGGATGAAACCAGAGGTTAATAACAGCTGTTACAAAAGGAGCCTCAGTTATTGGATGTCCAACTTGAATGGGCCACAGGGAGTCTTGCCACTTCATAATTTTCAGAAGCAATAACAGTCCACAGACACAGCTGAAGTGGATAAGACCCAAAAATAGAAGTATAAAGACCCCTTTTGAAACTGTTGGCCTGAGAGACCTGAACAAGGCAAACCAGGAAAGTTGCATAAGAGATTGAATCATACCTCAAGAGGGGATAGGTAGCCAGCACCACAAACACCTGCTAAATTCATGCTATTTATATTGCTTCTTGCATTACTGTATTTGCTTATATTTCCTTTTCACTCCTGTCTTCCCTGAATCTTTGTATTACTTGGTTGTCATATCATATTTAAGACCTTCCTACTGAGTGGCCATCATCCAATCTCAATTTGGTAGTTTTTTTTAATTACAGCAAGCAATAATAATATACATCCAGGAAGTATCCAGTATATGAATTCAAACCAGCAGCAAGGATGCTTTTTAAGGAGGAACCATAATTCCTTACTGTTTATCTGCTGTGCATGTGCCCTAAGCACAGGTGGGGTAAGCTGAAGGAAAGCTAAGACAGAGCAGCTATGCCATTCCCTTCAGAAAACACATGCTCCAGCATGTCTAGTCTTTTTGTTTAATATTCTAAATTTAAAGTTTGAGGATTCTTTTTCTAATGTGACAGATGCTGAAAGATAAAAGTTAAGACAGAAAAGCTCAAGGCATTTTAGAGTTAATTATTCTCTCTTTTAGAAGTTGTCATGAAACAGCCAAGCAGTCATCATGAGACTTTTGGGGGAAATCTAAAAGCAGTAATTTTAGGTTCTTTTTTTTTTAAGTTGAAGAAAATGCAAGCAGTCAGTAGGTAAGTCCATTACAGCCATAAATTCATAAGGTACTAGACCTCAGGATATTTCCTTGTAGCCTACATCTAAGGAATACTCTACCTCAGGATATTAGACGTGCTACAAACAAAATGCAAAATTAATCTCTTTTGCTAGGGGAAAAAGATGACAAGACCTAAATATTTTAAGTCAATAGATGATACTAAATGAGGTGGTAAAGAATATCTTTTCATTACATCATCATTTCTAAACAGGCTTTATGGAGTGTGGGTAGAGCACTCAGATACTACTAACATGGATCCAAGACAGATAAGACACCATGGGCAGGTCCCCATGTACAGGGGACATGCATTTGTAGAGGCACAAAGATCAGTAGAACAAATGCGCCGCTGCTCTGTGCCCTATTGCATGCCCCTGCATGTGTGCTTCACTGCACAGCAAATTGTCCCAGGTAGGGGTAGGGAAGGCTGGGGCCAGCACCTGTGCTGGCCCTAGCAGTATTACCTGGTGTTCTGGTGCAGCAGAGGCACAGATCCTGGCTGGCAGCCAGAGTGTTGCTCTGAACAGCCAGCCCTCCATTTGTTCTGGTGCAGACTGCTAACACGTGCTCTGTGCCACTTTTTTCCCTGGAGGTATTTTTTTTTGCTACCAGATTTTCCTAATATCAAATGTTGCCACCACTCTGCTAACTTGCAGCTCAGTGAATATTTTCATATTCCCTACATGTGGCTTGTGGCACTACAAAGCAGTTTGTGGTACCACAAACTCCACACCCCCAAATGTGGGACCTGCCCATAAAGTTATGTTTCCTTTTCTCACAACCCAGATTCCTGAATTTCCTGTTTTACCTATGACCTAAGGTGGTGGCTTCAGCCAACCAAGATGATCTAGCTGAAATGTCAAGCCTAACAAGATGGGATCAATGATTTTTGGCTTAGGTAGAGCATCAGTTACTAAGTGTGATATCTTGTGTCTCAATAATTGCCATAGGTCCCATATCTCTGAAAAGGCTAACCTCAATCACAGTACAACAGAATGGTATGTCAAATTTGGTCGTATTGGCAACTGAACAAGAGTAACAGAACATAAGCTTGAGTCCAAACTTCTCTGTACTTAACTGTCCCTAGGATTTCTCCATGTAAAATGCAAAGATTCTAAGGCCTCTAACACACATTACATCTATTGTGTGATTAACTTGTTAACTGTCCAATAAATATAGACATGCTACACATATAAAGTAATTATCACACAATAAAAATGGCCAAAGAGCCATAAAAGTGGCTAAGCCATGGAGTTGTTGCTTGAAAAATGTAGAATGTTTTTTATAGCTCGTTTCTATCAAGTTTTAACTGGAACATGTGACATGTAATATACAGGGGAATAGTGTCTGGCCAGGTCCTCCAGGATCCCAGGATCACATGAGTCTCCCTGGGGTGAGGGAGCAGCTCTTATACTTGCGGGGAGCCCAGGTGACATCTCATTCCCAGCACAGCTGCAGACAGAAATGACATCCCCCGCCAGCATCTCTCTAGCTCCCCTTGCTGCTGATTGCTGGCAGAGCTAGTTCTTAAGACGCTTCTTTCCCTTTTGATAGCTTGCCCTTTGAACATGAAGGAGATCACATGGTGTGACAGTTGGGTGATATTGCCTGTTGTCTGATGGAAGTAACCAGGGGCCTATGGTTTTGTACCACCTTTTCTACCCTTGCTCCTTCTAGCTCATAGAAACAGAATAACATTTTCAAAAACTAAGAACAGCTCACTGACCCCATCTGCAAACCTGAATAAGACGTTACTATGGGCATATGTAGATGACGTGTATAGATGAAACGGAGGCCCTAAATAGAAGCGGTGGATTTTTAAAAACACTGCTTCAATTTAAGGCCAAGTAAACTCCCTTGTCGTACACACACCCATGCACTTACCTGCCTCTCTGGTGGTGGGGAGGAGGGGCACCTGGCTCGGGTGGTCCTAGGGGGCACCACAGCCATGGAGGGAAGCACTGGGCCCCCATGCAGCTGAGGCAGACAGACAGGCTCTGAGGGGAGGTGGGGGGAAATCAGGCTCACCAGTTCTTTTTTTTCTTGGGCGGAGCCTGCCTTCCCGGGCTGCTGCCAGGCTGCCTGCACAGGCTTCTTGCAGAGCCCCTGAGCTGCACAGAGCCTGGTGCTTTGCTCCGCAGCTGTAGGGCAGCAAACTAAAACTCCTTGGAGGAGTTTTAGTTTGCTGTGACCCAAGTCATTTAGGGCACGTTACACCACCAAATTTGCTACAGCGGCTGGAATTACTGCACAATACACCCCCAATACATGCAAACACCAACACCATTAAAGCAATGCAAAAGCATTTAACCCTCTTTAAAGTGTCGTGCACACATACCCCTCATTTTGTGTACACACGGCCATGCGTCTTAATACAAGGGATTCCACCACTCTTTGACACAACTTCCAATTTCCAGTTACAGTTTTGCTATGAGAAAACTAATTTAATGTGCCTTATTTAAGAATACACTTGAAGTATATGCAGGTGTCTTTATCCACTACAAAGTGGAGTGGGAGAGAGGTTGTTATAGGCCTGTAACACCAATGGTTCATTCTTTACCTTATATTCCTTTTTGCCTCAAGATACAGTTTCAAGTACTAACTGTTTTAGGACGTAGCTATCTGAGCTTGCTTTTCATGCTTACTCCCTTTCATGAAAGAAGGGATCATGTGGCACATTTTTACAATCAGCTTTTATAATAAAACTGAGCTGGAATCTTCTGATTCCTCTTCCATTTTTGTTTTATTACCTCTTCCTCCCACTCCACACCTGTGCTACACTACACAAGAGAGGCTCCTACAAGCTATTCAATCTTATTTTCTTATCACCTATAAATAACAACAGCATTTCTTGCCAGAGTTGTTTGACCTCAGCATTCTTTTCTGCCCATGGCAGGGTGTCAGACTTGATCTGCTCAGGTCCCTTCCAACACTACCAACTATGAAACTATCGACTATATTTTCTTAAAATAGAAAATAATGGGAAGGAGAAGTTTGTAACAATGCTTACATTAACTCCATGCCTGATATTAATATTGAGGGAGAGGGAAATCAGGTAAATGAGGATGTATTTATTCTCCTTCGCTATAGGTACAACAGAGAATAGAATACTATGGGTTGAAAGGAGTGTTAGCACTGATGACAGCCACAATCAGGTAGGAGATACATTCACTGAAAACTAAGTCTAGCTAGGTAATTGGGTGAAGTTAGGGAGACAACTTAAATGTATGTATACAACGTGCCTAGACAACAAAATGAAGGAATTTAAACTGCTTGTTTAGGGCATTAAACCTAATATTGCAGGGATAGTAGCAACACCATAGAGTAGCAATAATGACAGGAACTGAAGAGTATGTGCTCTTCAGAAAAAAACAAAAACAAAAAGACGTGTGGGTGGCATGTTAACAATGTGAAATCCTGTAATGAAGTAAAAAGGATAACATGGAAAAAATAATAAACTTGAGTCAAAGTCATTTTGGGAAAGGGTTATAAATGCATTTCTATTTGGATAGTGCCGGGGTTGTATATATCTCAAGACATTCGGATATGAAGAGAGATCTCTCTAATGCTACTAGAGAGAGACCTCCACACTTCCAATTTTTGTTAAATAGAGAATAAATGCTACTAACAGCAGCAAGGCGAAGCTTTTCTTGGAAGTAATAGCCAACAGATTTCCTCATCAAAGTCACTGAACCAAAGAAAGGTGAGGCTATTTTAGATTTGGTTTTGATAAGTACTGAAGATGTAGAACGCAAGGCAGTATTCAATAATTTTGAATGGACCGATCACAAGTTGAGTCAGTTTAAATGAAGTGAAAGGATGAACAAAACCAGGTATGTGAACAATATTCTTGATTTGATTTCAAAAGGATGACTTGATAAACTAAAAGAATTAATTAGTGAAATCAACTGAATTGAAGAGCTCAAGGGCCTGAATGTGGAAGTAGCTAGGCCTTTCATTCAAAAACTCTTTTGATTACAAGTCCCTGAAAAAGGGCAAAATTAATGGTGGGAAAGGGATACAAACCAATGCAAGGTGCTACACTTCAGGAATAATAATAATGATAATAATAATAATAATAAACCCCACAAATACAAAATGAATGACAATTGGCTGGATGACAGCTCTGCAGAGAAGGATCTTGGAGCCTTGGTGAATCACTGACTCAATAGGAGCCTGCTGGAGGTTGCAGCTGCAAAATAAGGTGAACACACTTTTTGGCTGCATCAACAGAAGCCTTAGTTGTAAGACATGGGAGGTGATAATGCCATGGTATTCAGTCCTGGATACGCACCATCTGGACTACTGTGTGCAATTTTGTGCTCTGCATTTTGAAAATGATATGGAGAAGTCAGAGTGCATCCAACGGTGTGCGACATAAGTCTTATAAGGCTTGAAAGGCAAGCCATGTGAGAAGAGATTGAAAGAAATAGGCATGCTCAAGTTGCAGAAAAGATGATTAAGAGGGGACATGATAGCAATCTTCAAGTATCTGAAAGGCTGCTATAAAGACAGAGAAAACCTTTTCTCTGTCACTGCAGAGTGTATGATGTATAGCAATGGCTTGAAATTGCAACAGTATAGATTAAGATTGGATATCAGGAATGAATTATTCACTGTTAGAACAGTGAAGCAGTGGAATAGACTACCTGAGGAAGGTGAGGAATCCCCTTCATAGAAGACTTTCAAGAAGAGATTAGATAAGCATTACACAGGGATGATCTAGGAGTAGCAATGCCTACAGTGTACTGTGAGGAGCTACAGTTGGAAGCCTAGGAGCACCCAACACAGAGCTCTGCAGCCAAGAACAGGTAGAAATTGGAGAGGACCATGCTCAGCAGCAGAAGAAGGAAGCAGAGCTCCATAACCAGTTTATTTATGAAAGAAGATTAAAGGGGTGGTTTCACATTCCTTAGAAGGATTTGATGTTGGCTGCAGTTAAGGCTGCAGATTTTTAATGGGATCTGCTGATGCTCCTGGTGAAATCCCCTCTGCTGACCATGAGATCAACCACTGCATTTGATATTAGGACAGAATGTAACCCCACAATCAGATCAGCTGGGACTGTGAGGGGTTTTCATAGAATCATAGAAAATTATGGTTCGAAGGGAACTCAGGAGGTCATCTAGTCCAATGACCTGCTCAAAGCAGAACCATCAGCACCCAAAGCTTTCTCTAGCCAGGTCTGAAAAACCTTTAAGGATGGAGATTCCACCTCTTTGGGTAATTTGTTCCAGTACATTATTACCCTTCTAGTGAGATTTTTTTCCCCAGTGTCTAAGCTAAACTTCCCTTGCTGCAACTTGAGACCATTGCTCCTTGTTCTATCATCTGTCAGCACTGAGAACAGTCTAGCTTCATCCTCTTTAGAAGCATCCTTCAGATGGTTGAAGGACACTATTAAATCTCCCCTCAGTCTTCTCTTCCACAGACTAAATAAGCCCAGTTTCCCCAAACTCTACTTACACATCATGTTCCTCAGCCCCCTAACCATTTCTGTTGCCCTCCACTGGACTGCCTCCAATTTGTCCACATCCTTTCTGTAGTAGGGGCCCAAAACTGGACACAGTGCTCCAGATGCGGCCTCACCAGTGCCAAATAGAGGGGAAGAATCACTTACCTTGATCAGCTGGCAACATTCCTACTAAGGCAGCGCAGTATGCCATCAGCCTTCTTCCCAACAAGGGCACACTGTTGACTCATCTTCAGTTTATTGTCCACTGTAACCCCCAGGTCCTTTTCTGCAGAGCTGCAGCTTCATCAGTCAGTCCTGAGCCTATACTGGTACATGGGACTGTTCTGTCCTAACTATAGGCCTTGCACTTCTCCTTATTGAACCTCATGATATTTATTTTGGCTCAGGCCTCCAATCTGTCAAGGTCACGCTGAATCTCAGCCCTACACTCCAGTATATCTACTGCTTCCCCCAGCTTGGGGTCATCTGCAAATTTGTTGAGGATGCAACAAACTATGCCATCTATGCCAACTATGCCATCTTCCAGGTCACTGATGAAGATATTGAACAAACTGGCAACCAGGACCAACCCCTGGGGCACTCCACTTGATACCAGCTACCAGCTAGACATCAAGCCTTTGATTACTAAGTACCCTTGATATAAGCCCCTAACCATAAAAGTGGCCCTGCTAGGAACCGTCTCAAGTCTATCAACATCCTTCTTGAAGTACGGTGCCCAGAACTGGACACAGTACTCCAACTGTGGTCTGATCAATGCTGCATAGAGGGGAAGTATCATCTCCTTGGATCTATTTGTCATGCATGATAAAGTGTGGTTAGCTCTGCTGATGATTTCATCACACTGACAACTCATATTCATCTTGGAGTACACTATGACTTTGAGAACCCTTTCCGCTTCTGTGCTGCTGAGAGGGTCACTTCCCAGCCAGTAGGTGTGCTGAAATTTTTGCACCCTAGGTGCAGCACTCTGCACTTGTCCTTGTTGTACTGCATCCTACTGTGTACAATACTGACCTGTCTACGACCACTCTCTGGGTGTGACCGCTAAGTCAATTTGCCACCCACTGGACTGTGTAAACATCTGTGTCACAGCCTCTTCATTTATTTATGAAAATAGGATGAGATACTGTATCAAAGGCCTTGCTTAAGTCCAAGAAAATGACATTCACCTCTAGTCCTGAATCTAAACATTTTGTGACCCTGTCATAAAACGAAATGAGATTGGTCAGGCATGATCTACCTGCTACAAATCCATACTGGTTTCGCTGCTGCATTTTTTTTTTCTGCTAGACTCCCACAAATATGATCCTGCATAATCTTTTCAAAGACCTTTTCAAGGATGGAGGTGAGACTGACTGGCCTATAATTATGCAGATACTCTTTCCTCCCCTTCTTGAAAATAGGGATCACATTGGCACTTTTCCAGTCCTCCGGGACCTGACCCAAGCGCCATGAGCGCTCAAACAGCCATGCCAGTGGTTCTACTGACACCAGCCAATTCCTTCAGTACCCTCGGATGCAGCTCATCCGGGCCTGTCGACTTGAACACATGCAGTCCAAGTCAACGTCGATATTTGGTAGCCTGGTGTCCCTCTGACACCCATCTAAGGACCCATTAGGAGACTTACCTTGAGCCCTGTTCAGGAACACTGAGGCAAAAAACTCATTGAATAGCTCAGCCTTGTCCCTACTCTCTGTCACAAATTGCTCCTCCTTGTTCAGTAGAGGTCCCATGCTGCCCTGTGCCTTCCTTTTACTCCCTACATACCTAAAAAAAGTCTTTTTGTTGTCTTTAATTTGTGTTGCCAGCCTCAGCTCTGTAGTTGCTTTGGCCTTTCTAACTGCCTCCCTGCAAGTGTGGGCCAAGTAGGTATACTCCTCCTTGGTAGCTTTCCCCTCTTTCCACTGCTTATCTGCCTTCTTTATTGCCCTTAGGCTCCCCTGGATTTCCCTTTTTAGCCAAGGAAGTTTTTTGGCTTCTTTCCCCTCATACTGGGATAGTCTCCCTCTGTGCCTGAAGACTGGAGTCTCCCATAAGAACCAGGGCCTGTGATCTGGAAACTTCTGCTGACTGCTTGAAGAAAACCTCATCCACCTCATCCTCCTGGTCTGGTGGTTTATAGCAGACACCCACCATGACATCACCCATGTTGCTCTCCCCTCTGACCTGAATCCAAAGACTTTCAACAGGCCTATCTTGTTTCATACTGGAGCTCTGAGAAATCATACAGCTTTTTCACATATAGAGCAACTCCTTTTCCTCCTCTTTCCTGCCTGTCCTTCCCATTCATGACATTACTCCACCCACGAGCTATCCCACCAAGTCTCTATTGTTCCAATTGCATCATAGTTTCATGACATTGAAAGGAGTTACAAATCTTCCTACTTGTTTCCCAGGCTCTGGGCATTCATTTTTTCTTTCCTCTGTAGCAGGGACCATGGTCTTCCTCCTTGGATCTCTTGAATGTATTTTAACAACCGATGCCTACCCTTACAACAGCAAAACATGGGAAGTACCCTGGCCCTCCTGCTTTACCTGTGGCATTTAGGGTGTTCTTGTTGATTTGAGGCAATGGGCCTGGTAGTCGTTCAGCAGGTTTGTTGGTGTAGTTTTAAGAATTGGTAAGACCAACACTTATATAGGATGGTTCTTGAGCAGTGAGTCTGACTAGATGATTTCCTTAGGTCCCTTCCAGACCTATTTTTCTATAATTCTAAATTGAACCAGATGGAAAAAAAACACCTAAAATATACTAGGAGGAAGTAGAAAGCCACCTACAAGGAATGAAATGTTTAAAAAGAGAGGAGAACCTAGAGAGAAGCAGAGAAAGATGCATCTTAGAGATCAAGAAGCATAAGAATAAAGTAAGAATTGCCAAAAGCCAACTCAAGTTAGATACTGCAAAGAATATTAAAACAAATTAAAAATAAATGGTTCCTTAACCATATAAAGAAAGAAAAAAACAGTGGGGAAGTGGAACAACCTCACAGTGAAAATGGGGCACAGATTAAAAATTATTTAGGAATGGCTCAAAAACTAAATAGATATATTTTTCCTCATATTTCAGCAGGGACAATGATGTTGAATATAGAATCAAAGGTACTGTGCTTAAGGGAAATGGAATATACGTCATTTGAGGTGGAAACAAAACTCAAAGAGCTTAAAGTGCTCATGGCAGAAGAACTAGATCGGGGTGGGCAATTATTTCGGGCGGAGTTTTGGCAGGTCATCAAGGGCCACATGACAGGCAGCCAGGGGCAGATAAATATTAATTTTCTAAATTTTTAGGGGCCCCGTGGGCCAGATAGAATGGCCTGCTGGCCTGCATCCAGTCTGTGGGCTGCATTTTGCCCATCCCTGAACTAGATCATCTCTGTCCAGAATTCTAAAATAACTGACATAGGAAATTGCAGGGTAAGTAGCAAAGATGTTTCATAAATTTTATAAAAAGGAAGTAGTACTATATGGCTCAGCTGGGCAAATATAGAACCTATATTAAGGAGAAAAAATATTCCTAGTAACTATAAGCTCATTCATCAGGCATCTGTAGTATGCAAGGTTTAAGAACAAATTTCAAGAAAGGAATAATTGAAGACACAAACAATGAATGAAATAAAATGCAGCATGGGTTTACCAAAAGCAGATTATTCCAGACTAATTTATTTTTGTTTGACAAGAGAACTGTTTGACAAGATAACTAAAAGAACAGGGTAGGGACTATTTAGAAAAGTTGGACATATACAAGTCCATGGGGCCAGATAGGATGCATCCAAAGGTGCTGAGGTAGTTGGCTGATGTGATTGCAGAGCCGCTGGCCATCATCTTTGAAAACTCATGGTGATCAGGAGAGGCCCCGATGATTGGGAAAGGGCAAATATAGTCCCCATATTTAAGAAAGAGAAAAAGGAGGATTCTGGGAACTACAGACTGGTCAGCCTCACCTCAGTCCTTGGAAAAATCATGAAGAAGATCCTCAAGGAATCCATTTCTATGCATTTGGGGAAAAAAAAAAAAACATGATTAGGAACAGTCAGCATGGATTCACCAAGGGCAAGTCATGCTGTACCAACCTGATTGCCTTCTATGATGAGATGACTGGCTCTGTGGATGCAGAGAGAGCAGTGGATGTGGTATACCTTGATTTTAGAAAGGCTTTTGATACAGTCTCCCACAACATTCTCACAGGCAAATTAAAGAAGTATGAGCTGGATAAATGCACTGTAAGATGGGTAGAAAACTGGCTGGAACATTGTGCTCAGAGGGTAGTAATCAATGACTTGATGTCTAGTTGACAGCCAGTATCAAGTGGAGTGCCCCAGGGGTCAGTCCTGGGAATGATTTTGTTCAATATCTTCATCAATGGCCTGGGAGATGGCATAGAGTGCACCCTCTGCAAGTTTGCAGATGATACCAAGCTGGAGGATAAGGTTAGGATTCAGAGTGACCTAGACAAATTGGAGGTTTACAGTACAGGCTGGGGGCTGACTGGCTGAGCAGCAGCTCTGCAGAAAAGGACCTGGGGTGACAGTGGACAATAAGCTGAAGATGAACCACCACTGTGCCCTTTTTGCCAAGAAGGCTAGTGGCATACTGGGCTGGACTGATAGGAGTGTTGCCAGCAAGTCAAGGGAAGTGATTATTCCCCTCTATTCAGTACTGGTGAGGCCACATGTGGAGTACTATGTTCAATTTTGGGCCCCTCACTACAGAAAGGAAGTGGAAAAATTAGAGACAGTCCAGTGGAGGGCAACAGAAATGGTGAGGGGGCTGGGGCACATGACTTATGAGGAGAGGCTGAGGGAACTGGGCTTATTTAACTGACAGAACAGAAGACTGAGAGGGTATTTAATAGCAGCCTTCAACTACTTGAAGTGGGGTTTGAAAGAAGATGAAGCTAGACTGTTCTAAAGGGTGGCAGATGACAGAACAAGGAGCAGCAAGGGAAATTTAGGTTAGATATTAGTGCACCCTCTGGGCCTCATCACCAACCTCACTAATTACTTGGAAATGTCTCTTCTCATACAAAAGACATCATGCTTCCTTAGTGTTGGAGTTCAGAGCTGTCTTCTAATTAAATCTGCTCACCACGCTTTATAGTTCTTATAACCAGGAGGTCTTCAATCCAGTTATTAAAGTCCCAAGTCCATCATCCAGAAACTGATAGACTCTTGTTTTATAGGAGTCTGAGGCTCCAATCTCCCCTCACACCTCATCCTTATGCCACCCCAATGATAATAATAGGTCCCGTCCAATGTCAATAAGAGGAATATACAGTCTTTCCCCTTGAAATAATAATAAAATATAAATGAACCCCTTTGGGGTGTAGTTCTTGTTGTTAGTTCAATGAGTTACCTTTAACGTAGAGTCCTGTTGAAGATATAAGGGTTTTAAATTGCCCAGTGCATCTAATATTGCTTCTGCCCAGCTACTACACTTCCCAAATCCTCTTCAGTTCAGGTCCTTGGGGGTTCTGATGCTATTCAAGTCACTGCACCATTCACTAAGTCTACCACCTCTTGGAGTCTTCTCCCAGTCTCAGCTGCCTGATATTGGACACATCGTTTTTTAGTATCTAAGGCGCACTTACCACTGACTGGACTATGTCCTTCTACCCATATGCTAAGTGCTCATTTTCATAGTTTCATAGTAGTTTGGGGTCAGAAGGGACCTAAATAGATCACACCTAGTCTAACCCCCTGCCACTGGCCGGAGCACACGCTGGGATCACATGACCCCAGACAGGTGTTCATCCAACCTCTTTTTGAATTTACCCAAGGTAGGAGTGAGAACCACTTCCCTAGGAAGTTGGTTCCAGATCCTAGCCATCCTGACAGTGAAACAGTGCCTCCTAATCTCTAACCTGAACCTATTCTCCAGCAGCTTCTGGCCATTGTTCCTCGTCACCCCAGGTGCTGCTGGGGAGAATAGGACACTTCCTATTTGATCTCCCCTAATGAATTTGTAGGCAGCCACCAAGTCCCCCCTCAGCCTCCGTTTGCTGAGGCTGAACAGGTTCAGGTCCCTCAGCCTCTCCTCATAGGGCCTGCCCTGTTGCCCTCCAACCAAGCAGGTGGCCCTCCTCTGGACCCTCTCAAGGCAGGCCACATCCTTCTTAAACTGTGGTGCCCAGAACTGGACGCAGTACTCCAATTGAGGCTGGACCAATGTCGCATAGAGGGGGGCACCACCTCTCTGGACCGGCTTGAGATGCATCTTTGGATGCATGACAAGGTGCAGTTGGCTTTGCTGGCTGCAGTCTGGCATTGGCAGCTCATGTTCATCTTGGAATCAATAATGACTCCAAGATCCCTTTCTGCCTCTCTGCTCTCAAGGGGGGAGCTCCCCAGCTTGCATGTATACTGTGGATTCCTTCTCCCCAGGTGCAGCACCCTGCATTTATCTCCATTGAAGCCATAGCCATTTTGTCATAGCACTGTCTGCCTACCCATAAAGTGCTTTCAGGAGATAAACTGCCAATATGCAACAGGTAAAGCACTCAAAGCAAAGGAAAAGTGCAGGTGCTAGCAGCTCACCAAACTAAACTCAAAGTTAGTACCACCTGGGCTCCTTATCTCCATTGAACCCTTAATCCTCTAACCGCTTGTAAACATAGAATCATTTCCACTTGGAATTGATTAATCCTAGCCTTCATGGAGTGGTCTCCTCACTTCCCTCCTGCTGCAGGTCTCCTGCCTGCACCTCCTCTCTTGCTGAAATCCAGCACCCTTTGTCTGTTTTCTCCTGGAACAGGTTACCCAGAGAGGTTGTGGACTCTCCATCCTTGGAAGTTTTTAAGACCTGGCTAGACAAAGCCTTGGCTGGGATGATCTAGTTGGGAATAGGCCTGCTTTGAGCAGGGGGATGGACTAGATGATCTCCTGAGGTCTCTTCCAACCATATTTTTCTATGATTTTATGATTTTCTAGGCAAGAGAAATGCATTAGATCTAGTCTAACTGGACTTCAGTAAAATATTTGATATAGTGCCAAGCTGGGAAGTTATTAATTAAGATAGAAAAGAAGGGATTAGTACACAAGTTTCAAGATGGATAAGAAACCCGCTAAAGGGAAGATGACAATAGATTTATTGAAAAAGGAAGTATTAGGCAGGAATAAAGCTACTAATGGAGTTCCAAGATCAGCCTTTGGACAGATTTGATTTTAAATGTTTTATTTATTGACATCAGCACAAAAAGTAAGAGTAGAATAATGAAATTCAGTAACTCAAAAGTGGAAGGCGACATCAGTGCAGGAAAGACTGAAATATTATCTGGGAAAAAATAAATTATCATGAGGACATAAGTAACAGTACCTTTAAACAGTGTCTATTACAATGCCAAAATATTATTTTTTATGTTTTCACAAACAACACTAAGAAAAATACTGAGGATTTGCAACACTAAAGTAGGCTCCTGCATGTACTGATGCTAATAGAAAAATGATCATTGATTTTAAGAACAGCATGAACAAATATTAATAAAAAGGGTTGAAAAATTGAGTGAAAACATTTGGTTTTGCTATACCAAAATATTATTGTTTCAATTTTCAAATTATTATTAAAGCAATAATATATGTATTTAATTAATATCTTTATTGGAAGTGTAGAGATGATACTTAGAAAAAAATATTGATATTGTTAGATACACACTGTCATCTGTTTTATTTCTTTATAAAGCAGGTGGTTGAGAACTTACTGATTTACCTTTTTCCCTTTATTATATCTGTCCTAGAAGACAGCTGCATTTAAAAAAACTAAGTGTTAGGCAGATAGAATGAGGTGCTGCCCACTCACGTCAGCCAAGAGAATAAAACAACTGTGGTTGTTAAAATGATACTGGTGAACAGTTTTTATGACTAATAAAATGATTCCTTAGTTCCCCACCCATTTTATGTACCAGAGAAAAGAACAAAATGCATGATTGACTTTCTCTGATATAAAAGTAAATACATGGAAAATGGAGGTTCTCTTAACTCTAAAAATCCATAGCAGCATAAAACTG
Organism: Alligator mississippiensis; assembly: GCF_030867095.1. NCBI lineage: Eukaryota > Metazoa > Chordata > Crocodylia > Alligatoridae > Alligator > Alligator mississippiensis. Next base: position 53,304,817 of record NC_081829.1, read on the forward strand.
TTAAACTATGCATATATCTAAAAATGCTATATGTCAGGGGAATAATTTTGTACATGTATTAATTAACTTGAGTACATATTTTAATTTTTTTTAAATATTTTAATATATTACATGATTTTTAATACCAAATATACATGAACATATGAAATAAAATGAAAGAAACTAGCCGAGGCTCCAAAACAGTTCTACCCATGGCATATCTGCTTCCCAGACTGTGCACAGATCCAGAACCCTAAGGACTGATTAAACCATTTTTGCTTTTTCCTGCTGCTTAATGACAGTCTTCCTGCTTCTCTAACAATTCCCCTATGGCTGGGGAGATCCAAGAAGCAGTCCTTCAGCTTCCTGGTTGGAGAGTTCCCCTTCAGGCATCTAGATTTCATAGATTTCATAGACATTAGGGCTGGAATGGACCTCAGAAGATCATCCAGTCCAGCCCCCTGCCCCAGGGGCAGGAAGTCAGCTGGGGTCATAGGATCCCAGCAAGATAAGCATCCAATTTTCTCTTGAAGGTGTTCAAAGTAGGTGCTTGAACCACCTCCAATGGCAGGCTATTCCAGACCTTAGGGGCTCAGACGGTAAAGAAATTCTTCCTTAGGTCCAGCCTGAAACGGTCTTACAGCAGTTCATAACCATTCGACCTTGTTATCCCTTGGGGTCCTCTGGTGAACAAACATTCCCCCAGATCCTGGTGGACACCCCTTATAAACTTATAGGTGGCCATCAAATCACCCCTGAGCCTGCACTTTCCAAGGCTGAAGAGTCCCATAGCTCTCACCCTGTCGTCGTAAGGTCTGTTTTCCTGACCTCTGATCATGTGTGTGGCTCTTCTCTGGACTCTCTCAAGCTTCTCCACATCCTTTTGAATTGTGGAGCCCAAAACTGGATGCAGTACTCCAGCTGCAGCCTCACCAAGGCTGAGTACAATGGGAGAATGACATCCTGGAATTTCCTTGTGAAGCATCTATGGATGTAAGCCAGCATTCTGCTCACTTTACTAGCCGCAGCATCACATTGATCTATATACATAGCTATCTACATAGCTCTCCAGGTACGGGGCCAGAATGCCTGTGCGCTCCAGTCCCACCCATTTTTCCATCTTTAAAAATTTGTTAGAGCTGGCACTACATGCTAACAAAAGTGGACAGAAGTTGCCGAAGGAGAAAAGGCAAAAATTACATTAAATTGACTGAGAAATTGATACATTGAATGTTTACAAAAACCAATAGAGGAAAGAGACTAATTACGAAGCCTGTGGAAAGAGACAGTGCTCTCACAGATAACCAAGTAATTCATTCCAGGTCATCTCATTCCTCCTACTTTAAAGTAAAAAACCCTGAACCTGCAAGTGTTCATAGATTCATAGATGTAAGAGGCTGGAAGGGACCTCATGAGATCATCGAGTCCAGCCCTCCTGCACTTGGACAGAAAAGGCTGTTGGAGTCAGATAACCCCAGCAAGGTGCCCATCAAGACATTTTTTAAAGATCTCTAGGGTAGGTGATTGTACCACCTCTGTGGGGAGTCTGTGCCAGACCCTAGGCACTCAAATCATAATGAAGTTTTTTCTTCTATCCAATCTGAAGTGATCTCCAATCAGTTTGTGTCCATTATTTCTTGTCTTTCCCTGACTTATCTTGGTGATCAGATGCTCCCCCGGGCCCTAGTGTATGCCCCTAATGTACTTATAGGCTGCCAAGTCCCCTCTAAGTCTTCTCTTCTCCAGGTTGCACAGTCCCACGTCTTTCAGCCTCTCCTCATATGACCTGCTCTCTAGGCCTGTAATCACGCGTATGATCCTCCTTTGGACTATCTCAAGCTTCTCCACATCCTTCCTGAAGTTCAGTGCCCAGAACTGGACACAGTACTCTAGCTGTGGCCTCACCAAGACCATGCAGAGCAGAAGGATATCATCCTTGGTCTTGCTTGAGATGCATCCGTAGATGCATGTCAGTGTTTGATTCGCTTTGCCAGTTACGGAATCGCATTGATGGTTCATGTTCATTCTGTGGTCTATCACAACCCCGAGGTCTCTTTCAGTTGTGGTGCTGGCAAGCATAGCACTGTCACGTCTGTAAGTGTGTTGTGGATTATTCGTCCCCCGTTCCATGCACAGAACTCGCATTTAAGTTTAATAGATAGATTAGCATGGAGCACTTGTAAGACGCTGTACAAAGAGCTTTAGACCATCAACACCAATTTTTTTTTTTCCAGGATGAGCTTGAAGCCAAAATGCAGTGACAGTGGTTCTTTTAGGACTTGACTTCAGCTGAGTCCTCTGACTATTAGATATGCTTCCCCCTCAAATATATCCTTGGAACTTCCATCTGAAAAGTAAGCCACATGCCCATAGACTTGGGAGTGCTGCAACTTATGTATTTTCAAGAACAATACTGTATTACAAAAATTTTATAGGCAAAGAAGAAAAAAAAAACCCTCCTCTTTTTGGGATCAGCTATCTACCCACTCAAACGACATAAAAAGAAAAATTAAATAGACTTCAGGAATTATTTTCCAAGGCACAAACAATGGACTCCTACCCCCGTTAAAAGTCATAAGGACAACAAAGTCAAGGGGATTTGGATGCCTGTCTTTTGTGTCTGAAAATCTGGACAATCATCCTTTGTTTTGTTACTACTTAAAGACAAACTGACTTGTGCTGAGTGACTGTGCCAAAATGAGGGAAAAAGAACAGGTGACAGCTTCTCCCTTGCTAGGTGTAGCAGAGTCCCTATCTAGGGCTCAGGTGAGTGCCAGGAGGGAGTAACTTTCATGTCAGTCAGTGCAGCAATTTCAGTGGAGTGTATTCTGCCAGATATTAGTTCTCAATCAATTAGCACATAAGTTGGTTTCTACAGAATATACCTGTTGGTTGTATGTACACAGCCTAATGCATATTGTGTGCTGCTGTTTATCAATCTGTAAGGTGTGTCTGGCAGCACATCCTGCCCAAGAAGCTGACCTGTCAGACCATCTGGCCTGACAGGGAGTTCTTACAAGACTTCTCATGACAGGGAGTTCTAACAAGAGGTGCAAGTAGTAAATAATCAACCCTGACCCATCATTCACCCCCTGCAGAGTCTTTTTAGAATAGATTTAATCTTTAATCTGTCAACATTTAACACTGAAGAGGAGGATGAGTAACTAGCCCCTGGCACCTAATTTTTGGGTCTAGAGAACTGTCCAGTGAAATACAACACATTTCAATAAGAGGAAGTTTCTCTAGGAAAAAGACATATTATTCTCAATATGCTCAGCTTTTAGGAGCCAGTGTACATATTTGAACATGAACACTGGCTCTCACGTCATATCAAACATGAGTACAAATAGCAGCTTTCATACACTGCCCTATTCATTACTGTTTTTCCATTTTTTGTAAGTGAAAGCGTCTGATTATTATCATCTATGTTATGCAGATATGAGTGATTTCTGGAAAAGGAAAATTATTACAGTGTAAAATTGGTCTTTACAAATATTCCAGTTTAATTCAGGAACTGGTTCTAAAAATATCCTTTTATCTAAGGCTGATGTTACAGTTTGCCTTTAAACTATTCTGAAAGCGGGAAGGTCCAAATATTAAAGAGTGTTAAACTGTGCCAAGTACCCTCTAAGGCCATGTCCAGATAAGCATCCACATACTGCATGTTCAGCTGCTCTCCACACTGCAAGGGATCAGCAAAGGGGTTCCCATGCCAAATAAAAAGGAAAGCAGTGCACACAGGAGCAGCAGATGCCACTCAGAACCAGAGCCTGGCCAGCCAAAGCCACATTCCAGCTGCCAGTCAGGCTCCACATGGCAGGACTGCTGCTGCTACAGCTCCAAGAGACCCCCAGAGCCCCAGCTAAGGCTGCTGGGGCAAGCCCAGCACTGGCCCCAGCCTTCCCTACCCCACCTGAGGTAACCTGTCACACGCCGGAGAACACATGGCACAGGTGTTCCCCAGGGACAAGTAGCAGTGGCACAAAGTGTCCCACTGCTAATTGTCCCTGGGAACCAAACATCCATGTTTGTGTAGACATGGCCTAAGTTTGCATCCCCACAAATGGGAACATGTGCTTTGCAGCACCTCAAAGGCTTTTGAAGTGCTACAAAATGTACATGATGTACATCAATTGGTTTGCCGTACTGCATATTTGCAGCATGGCAACAAACTTAGATAGTGGGAAATCCTAGTATCTAAAAAAAGCATGGAGAATAAAAGGAGTGTGGCACACATGGCAGCAGCATACGCCACCTGAAACTGAAGCCTAGTCGGCCAGAGGCAAGCTCTAGCTGCCAACCAGGCTCTGCATGGTCAGATCACCATCATTGTTGCCCTAGGAGGCCCCCAAGAACCCAGGTAATACTGCTGGGGAGAGCCAAGGTTCTGGCTGCAGCCTCGCCTACCCTAACTGGGGCAATTTGCTATGTGCCAGAGTGTGAGTGCAGGAGCGTTCCCCAGGGACAATTAGCAATGGCACAAATATGTGCTGCTGGTATTTGTCCCTGGGGAAACACACATGAACACTCACGGGGATGCACCCTAGAGGCATTTCTACACATACTTTTTCATTCGGTGACGCACCAGAGATCCACTGCTTCTGAGCAGACTCGATTAATTGATCCTGCTCCACATGCAAGCTGACGCACACCACGTTGTGCTGCATGCAGTTATATAAGCAGTGAAATGGACATCAGCACCGTGAAAACGGCAGTGGTGCACTTTTGAACTAAAGCACCTCCGAGGTGTTTTAGTTCAAAAGTGCGCCGCCATTTTCTCAGTGTTGATGCACATTTCACCATTTATACAACTGCAAGTGTTGTAGTGCTGAGCATTTTTCAAAGTGCCCAGCGCTGCAGCGCTTACTCAAGTAAAAATGCCCTGTCTTAAATTTATGCCATTTCAAGCAAGGGTTATCTTTGAGCCTTCCACCTAGCTTAAGCTAGGGTATTATTAGCCTGCTCCAAGGAGATCAAATCATGAATTTTCAGTCATCTAGCATCCCAGGATGCACAGCCTCCAGTCCCTCCATCCCTGACATACTTTCAATCCAGCCAAGCTCTACTGTACAGCGGATGATACTGAACCCGAGCTAACACCCCTGCCCAGCCCCAGAGGGTATGACCACAGCCCACATGGCACCATGCTGCCAGCTCCAGGGACCTTGGGTTCCTGGCCTGGGGGGCAGGTATGCAGCCCTTCCCCTCAGAAGGCTAAGCCTTTGCTCCACAGCTGGGAAGCTCTCCCCTATCCAGGAGAATTTGGTGAGGTAGGGGGTGGCATGTGGCTTCACTCCTCAGCCTCCCACATTCCTGAGGGGGGATGGGGGAAAGGGATGCCTAGAACCAAGTGTGGGGAGAGCATGGAGCCTAGTGGGGGTCCATGCAACCAGGGAGGCATGCTTCTCCAGGCTCCATACTCTTGCCATGCTTAACCCCTGGGCCTCTGCTGCTAGAGGAGAAAGTGAATCCTGGCTCCTAGCCATGGCACTAGATGGCCTGGCAAGTAGGGACAAGTCACAGTTGTGCAAGTCAAAGACAGCATTAGGTCTTAACCTGTGACTGCTCTGAAACTCTTCTAACTGTAACACTGCCTAACATTCCACTGAGTTAGACTGGTTTAAAAGTAACCTGTAACAGCACCCTAATTTAGGTCAAAGACATAGCTGAGAAGGAGTAGTAGTTTATAGACATTTACTGCAATCCATAGGATATAATTTTTCATTTTTATTTGTTCATGGAGTGGTTCCATTTTTTAAACTCCTAAGGATAGCATTAAATTCAAAGGAGGTTCCCAATAACTCCTTACATACTCCTCTCCTTTAGCAGTTCTCAATTTATCTCCCAAAAAAACAGAGAAAAGATAAACTGACTAAAAGAGCCAAAGGCTTATAGAACCTAAAATTATAGACATGCAAATGAAACATTCAGTCTCTTTTTCCACTAGCCTGAGGCTTTTGGAATTCTGAAGCTGTGCTTCAGTGCAGCAGATTAACAGAGGTCTCATCATGCATAAAGTTATAATATTACACTGACTGTCTTGCCACAAAAGCATAACATGTATGCAAAAGTATTAATTCAAACTTTCGCCATTTTTCATTTCCTGCTTCTCGGAGAAAAGCCTGGAACACACTGTGTTGGAGGACTGGACTGTGCAGCAGTCCTACTGGCACTATTTACCCTGCCTCAGTTTCCTTCAAGGACTTCAGTAGTCAACAGCAGTTTCCAAGATCTGGCATTAAGGCAACACAGCCCTTTAAGTAACTTATGCCAAAATTTCTCCTTTTCAGGGTATCTTGTTTCTAAAACAAAATATAAGAAAACCAAAGCAACTCTGCTTCTGGCAACATTTCCAGGGTTCTTTAATTACTCCCCCACGGGGTATCTGGCCAGGTTCTTTCAACAGTGGTAAGTCCTTACAATTGCTGGCTGGAAACTATGGTCGCTTCTGGGCCACATATTAAATAATCTTTTTCAGTCCCTTCCACTTAGGTCAGATGCCAGCAATCTGTCAAGTTCACCCTTCCATCAATGAGCTTTATCGAGTTCTCAAAACTCCAGATGGGATCACAAAAAGAAGTAAACACAATATGAGCTTCTACTTCTCCTGGTTATGGTTCCATCTTGATCTTTCATAGAGTGCTGACACTCCAGACTTTCTCCCCAAAGTCCTTCTCTCACCCTGAATCGTTATCTCCATCTAGCTCCAAGCCATGTATCAGGAGGCTTTGGCCCTCTCCAGAGTATGCCACACAAGCTGCCTTATCCCCTGCTATCAGGGTCAGTCAAACTGGAAACTACCTTTCTTTGGCAGCTAGCCTCCTCAAACTGGGCTCTCCCAGCCTTTAATAGAAATCATTAAACTTTTTTTCTCAGCTGTGTCATGAATAAGAGTGAAGGTGACAATAGGGAATGAAGTCAGCAGCTGGCTTGCTCTTGGGTCTGTTGGATTCTACCTTCAAACCAGAGTATTGAGAGGAGCAGAAAGGTAAAACAGAGAAATCACCAGGAAGATCTTGGGAAAAGTGACCAGATTCTCACATAGAAAATAGGTCAAGGAGAAATCTGGGTTCTCTTTCTTCTACATTCTTGTAATTTTTCCTGTCTGCTTTTCATGTTATTCTCAATAGCCTATTGCATTGGTGACATGTAGTGGGTGCACCCCTGTGCATGTGCACCCCATGAGCTTGGTGGTGCACCTCCTGTAAAAAGGTGACACTCTTGGCAGGGGCAGCACCAGCCTCTAACAGGTGCAGGGGATGGGCCAGGGCTGGGCTCAGAGAGAGCAGGAACAGGGTGGGGATCAGCTGTGCAGGGCGGGCAGGCAGCAGGCAGCAGCGGTGTCAGTGGGAGGGGTGGAGCCTCCTGGCACACCTAAGCCCAGCCCCAGCCCAGACCCCCCACTGGGAAGAGGCTGGTGCTACCCCTGCTCTTGAGCCCCAGCATCAGCTTTATATAGCCTGCGTGGACAGTGGGAAAAGGGCCTGAGGCAGCACAACGCCGGCCCCTTCTCGACCAGCACGATTTAATTAGGGGCAGGTCCTGCCAGACCAACCTGATTGCCTTCTACGATAAGGTCACAAAAGCATTGGATGCAGGTGTAGCTGTGGATGTAGTCTTTCTGGACTTCAGCAAGGCCTTTGACACTGTCTCCCACCCCATTCTCATCAAAAAACTAGGTGACTGCAGCATTGATGTCAGATGGATTGCAAATTAGGTGAAGGGTCGTACTCAGAGGGTAGTAGTGGACAGGTCTTTTTCGACCTGGAGGAAAGTGGGCAGTGGAGTTCCCCAGGGCTCGGTCCTTGGGCTCACACTGTTCAATTTCTTTATTAGTGACTTTGACAATGGGGTAAAAAGCAGCCTGTTTAAATTTGCTGATGATAGCAAGATTTGGGGTGAGGTGGGCACGCTAGTAAGGAAGGACAGATTACAACAGGACCTGGACAGGTTACAGGGGTAAGCTAATGAAAATAGGATGGGTTTCAATACTGACAAGTGCAGGGTGCTGCACTTGGGCAGTGGAAACCAGGAGCACACTTATAAGCTGGGAAACTCCCCTCTTGAGATCACGGTGGCAGAAAGAGATCTTGGAGTCATTACTGATTCCAAGATGAACATGGGCCAACAATGAGAGGCCCATGTTCAGTAGGGCCAACCATACCTTGTCGTGCATCCACAGATGCATCCCAAGCAGGGCCAAGGAGGTGATCCTCCCCCTCTATGCAACACTGGTCAGGCCACAGCTGGAGTACTCTGTTCAGTTCTGGACACTGCACTTCAGGAGGGATGTGGACAGCATTGAGAAGGTCCAGAGGAGGGCCACCCAAATGATCCAGGGACAGCAGGGCAGACCCTAAGAAAAGAGGCTACGGGACCTGAACCTGTTCAGCCTTCACAAGAGAAGGCTGAGTGGGGACCTGGTGGTCATCTGTAAACTCACCAGGGGGGACCAGCAGGGTTTGGGAGAGACCTTGTTCCCCCTAGTGCCCCCCAGAGTAACAAGGAATAACAGCCACAAATTCTTAGAGAGTAGATTTAGACTAGACATCAGGAAGCACTACTTCACAGTCAGGTCAGCTAGGTTCTGGAACCAACTTCCAAGGGAAGTGGTGCTGGCTCCTACCCTGAGGGTCTTTAAGAGGAGGCTTTATGTCTACATGGCTGGGGTCATTTGAGCCCGGTTTTCTCTCCTGCCCAGGGCAGAGGGTCGGACTTGATGATCTACAAGGTCCCTTCCGACCCTACTTCTATGAATCTATGAACCATCCACTCTTAGGTGCACATGCATGTGCTGGCAGTACAGAGCTGATGCCAGGGCTCCAGAGCCAGCACAGCTATTTGTAGTTGGCCCAGGCTCTGGGAAGCTGCAGCAGGGAGGCTGCAAAAAGCTGCACCAGGCTCCAGAACCTGGCATTATCTCCATTTTGGTGGCAACTGCATGTGTGCCCCAGAGCAGATGGCAAGGGAGGGGCCAGGGTTGTGCTGCCTCAGAACCCTCTCCTGCCATCTACTTTGAGGTGCATGTATAGCTGCTGGGTGTATGAAGCTGATGCTGGAGCACTGGAGCCCAGCACACCTGTTTGCAGTCAGCCCAGGCTCTGGGTACCTGCTCCCACCCATGGCTGCTTGCAGCAGTGCTTGCAGCCTCCCAGCTGCCTCCTGGGAGCAACCCAAGCTGTATGGTTGGCAGCAGCTGCCCAGAACCCAGGCTAGCAATAATATGCTGAGCAAAAGGGCCTTGCATGCCTTGCCAACCCCTGTCATAAAGGAATTTCTACAGAGAAACCCAAAATACTTTAAAATGAGAGATGCTGAATAGAGTGTTCAATGTGGAAGCAGGCAAAGGCACATTCTGAATTAGGAACTATTTCCACAAATGTCTATTTTCTTCCATTGCACAGGTAGAGTATTTGATGTATCTGGTGATGTCATATTTTTGCTATATTCAAGATAAATTAGAGGTGATCAGCATGTAGCATCCAATATAATGTATTGGATTCTACTGAGCCTGCAAAGCAAAAGGATAATTCAGCATGTACGCACACACACACGCAAATCCAGACACAAGAAAAGTAAGCCTTTTCATTTGGTGAAGTATTTGCCAATATTAATGATTATATTTATTACACTAAACATTCTTATAAAATAATCTGTACAAACAGTATCCTGAAAACAACATTATTTAGAAACAAGATTACACGAATAGCAATGTTATCTATTGGTTCTGATATATATTCCCAATTTATTTTTTTTATATTGGAGCCATCTCAAAATGTATGCTTATAGTCTCCACTTCAATAACAACACATTACTACCAGAGTTCAAAATAATTTCTACACAGTTTAACTGCAATACAGGATAGTCTATGTATTATGAGTCAATGAATATGAATTCTAATAATATAAAGATTTTCCTCTGATGCCTGTAAATTCTATACCTATTTTTCATGAAAATCCAGGAAATGTTACTACTCAAATCTACAGAACTCTGAGGCCGCAAGGATTTTTTTTTTATTTAATCTTTCGATATTTCAGTTCAAACAATGTGGCTCCCTTCAAGGAATATAGCTTCCATAAAGAAAGGCCTATATATAAAACATACCAGTTTTGTTCTCCAGAGATCCAAACATTTGTATTCAGAGCTTTCTTATCCAGGCCCTACTGAATAACCATCACAGAGATTCTCACATGGAATTCCTCCCCTCGTTATGACTTTGTTTTTCCTGTGATAAAGGATGATATGGAATATTATTATAATCCATGGGCACATCTACACTTGCGTTTAGTGTACTTGAATAAACTCAGGAGCTTATCGCTCTGGAGTTTTTTTTTCCTTCCAGGCACATACTTTAAATGCAAACCTGTGAACAATTAACTCCAGAGCAATCAACTCTGGAGTTTATTCATGAGCAGCACATGGAGCCCAGTCAGAGCAGCCCCAGCTGGTATAGGGCCCAGGGGTTCAGCCTGCTCCAACCGGGTTCAATGTCCTATGGAGGGACTGGCTGGATGAGGGTGCTTCACTGTGTGGCTACCTGGCAGGCAGCCCCCACACTGAAGCCCCCTCATTCCCCAGTCAGCCAGGTTGGCGTCTACACGTGTGCTGCTGCACACAAAAAGAGCACCTCAGCCTGATAGTACTTGTATTTAAAAATACTACCCTGCTGCATAGTTTATTAGGGGCACATGTGTAAACACTGAGATGTTTATTGCAGAGCTAAATAGTCAGCTCTGCAGTAAACATCTTGTGTAGATGCACCCTATAGGCATGTCCACACATGCAAGCACGTGCACTTGCAGCAGCTCAAATAGAAGCGGTGCAAATTTGAGCCAGGGCTATTTGCCTCAGTGCACATGCTTGGACACGCACTTTGGTGTGGAGCAAACTGTGCCACTTGGGGCAAAATAACCCTGCCTGGCGCAGCTCATGCTGTCTGGCCCAGCCTGGTGCATGGGGATGGTGTGGAGCTGAGCTGGGTTCCGCTGGCCTTGGGGCTGCTCATGCCACCCAGCTGCCAGGCAGCACGAGCAGACCCAGAGCCAGCAGGACCCGGGTTGGCTCCGCACAGTCACCATGTGCCAGGCCAGGTCTCGCAGCTATAGGAAAGGCCCGGCCATGGCAGGTCATGGCGTGACATGTGGGAACTGCATGCTGCGCCGGCTCCTTTCAGCATGGGCTGGGCCCCAGGGCCAGCTCCCGCCTCTGCCCCCTGTACCTGCAGGGGGGTGAGGACCTGGCCCAGCCACATGTGGCTCGCTAGTCCACTCTTGCACCGGAGCCCTGTGACCCACTCCAGTGCAAAGCCAGACTAGTGAGCCTCGGGGATCTGGGCCAGGTCCCCCCCCCCCCGCAGCCCCAGGGACATCCCCCCCACCACTCTCCCAACTTCCCCCCACACCCCCCTGCCACCCCTCACCCCCCCGACACCCATGAACCCCCCCCTCAACTTACCTTGGATAGCACTGGGGGCAGCAGAAACACAAAAGAGATGCTCTCTCTCTTGTGCACTAAGAGAAAACCAGAGCATCTCTTTTGGAGGACTGGCTCTGGGCACGATCTTGAACCGTGCCTTGCTCTGCTGTATTATGGAGCAGATTTTTTAGACCCCTGGATATCCCCATGCTGCAAAAAAGGGGTTTGAGGCAGGGCAACAGGCACATGCACGCTCATCTGGAAGCACCCTATGGGTCTAAATCTGCTTCTCTTATTTTTTACTGAAGTAAAATGTCCATTGCTTTCAATTCTGAAGGTTGCCAACAAGGGTAAATCTTGCAGGATTCATTACTTAATAATAATTAGCACATCATTAAATTGTACCACTTATTGTCTAAAGAGATCTTCAGAAACCCCACTATATTCCTGAGATATAAAAATTATCCCCATTTTAGTTATGGGGAAATCAAACACAGACAAATTTAAATGGCCACAGAGAAAAATCAATGTTGGAGATACAATTAAAATTCAGGAATTCCTGGCTCTAGGTCTTATACTCAAGACCATGACTTTTTCAATAAAAAGAGAAAATACATTTTGAGATACAATAATGATATATAATAATTAAGGTGGATTTATATGGACAGAGCACAAACTAGCTAGAAAAATTACATGCCACAAACTAGGGCTGTGAGAAGCTTCGGTAGCTGATTAGATTCGGAGGAGATTCGGTCCAATTCAGGGACTGAATCTCTGAATTCAAATTGAATCAGGAGACCAAGTAAAATCTCTGAATTGATTTGGAAAAGCTTTGGAAAAGATTCGTCCACTTCAGAGATGCAGCCAGAGACTAAACAGGCAGCTGACAGCTGCCTCCATCTGGTAAGTTTATTGGGGTTGGGGGAGAAGGGGGGAGGGATTGGGGCTGGGGCTAGGGCTGGAACAAGTTGCCCAACCATGGTGGGAGGGGCACATTACTTGGGGAGCAGGGTAGGGGGGTTCTGCTGTGCTGCCACTTGCCCAGCCAGGGAGGGAGGGATGGGGTGGGATGCAGACGCAGTTCACTCCAGGCAGAAGGAGGCAAGTGGCATCAGGACATAGCCCCCACTCCCAGCGCTGCTGTGCCCACATCCTACATCCCCTGCACTGGCTGGCAAGTGGCAGCAAGGAGGTGCTCCTGCTCCCAACTCTGATGCGGGCATGGTACACTGGGAGTGGAGGCTATGCCCTACTGCCACCTGGAGCAAGCTGCACCTACATCGCATCCCTCCCCCTTGTGCCAGCTGGGCAAGCGGCAGCAGGGCAGAGCCCCAATAGCTTCCCCCACTGGGGCAGAGGCAGGCATAGCTGGAGAAGCCATGGGAGAAGCCCCATCCCCCACCCGGCCCAGCCTAGTCCCACACTCACTGGCTCTGGCAGTGGTAATTGGGGCCTGTACAGAGCCCCCTGCACAGTGAGAGGCAGTGCGGGTCAGTGGTAGGCAGTGGAGATTGCCCCCCCCCCCACTGCCTGGCACCCACGTGGCAGCTGTCCCATGGTATGGGTGCAGCATGGCTTGGCAGGGCACCACACACTGTCTGGGAGTTGAGGCATCTCCAGCAGTCAGCTGGAGCCCAGCAGTGCTCAGCCCCAGCAGCCTCAGTTCTCAGACAGCACACAGTGCCTTGCCAAGCCATGCTGCACCCACACAATGTGATAACTGCCATGCAGGTGCCAAGTGGGGGGGGGGGCAATCCTTGCGGCCCCCCACTGCTCCGTGCCACATAAAGGGGCTCTGTCATGAGCATCCAGAGGCTCCAATCACCGCTCCTACCGCTGGTGAATGTGGGGCTTTTATTTTTTATTTTTTTTAGAGCTCTGCACTCACCGGCTACAGAAGTGGCAACTGGGGCCTCTGGGCCCTCATGGAAGAGCCTCCCGTGCAGCGCAGGGCAGTGGGGGCAGCAGGTATCACCCCTCTGCTTGCCACCCATGCAGCAGCTGCCCCATGGCGTGGGTGCAGCACACATTGGCAGGGCACTGCGTGCTGTCTGGGAGCTAGGGCGACTCCAACAGTCAGTCAGAGCTCAGCAGCACTCAGCCCCAGTGGCCTCAGCTACCAGGCAATGTGCGGCACCCTACCAAATGGTGCTGCACCTGTGCCATGGGGCAGCTGCTGCATGGGTGCCATGGGGGGCAATCCTCAGTACCCTCCACCACTCTGCGCTGTATGGGGGTGGCTCTGCCATGAGTGCCTAGAGGCCCCAATCACCTCTCCTGCACCTGGTAAGTACGGGGCTTTTTTTTTTTCAAGTGCTAGGACTAGGCTGGGGCTGGGCAGGCAGCCATGGAGGCTTCTCCTGTGGCTCCACCTACTTGGATAGAGGCAGACACAGCTGAAGGAGCTGCGGGAGAACCTGCAGCCACCTGGCTGTGCCTACCCCTCCCCGGCTGATCCAAATCACCGAATCTCTCCAAAGCTGATTCAGCCAAATTGATTCAGGACAATAATCCGAATCTCCAAATCAAATCACTGTCTTCCAAATCGGCAGAATCTAAATCAAATACTTCCCCATTTGTACAGGCCTACCACAAACTGAATTTACAAGTTTAATAATCACCTACAGAAGTAAAAACAGCAGACTGAACCACACTGAATTGTAAATAATTATAAAAAATATACTGTGCAATTTAAAAATTAACTAAAAGTGCTATGTTCACAGTTTGCATACTGTTCTTCATATTGATCTTTTTTTCTAGCCTTGATGCACTTTCAACATTTATAAGCCTGGAATGAGCCCTGAGGAAAGAATAGATCCCTCACTCTTGGTAAAAAGAAATACTATAAATCTTGGTTGTTTAAATTTCATTTCAAATATAGTTTAAACACTTTATGAGATAAGGCAAGAATGTTCAGCATTTCCTTGAAGCCCTAATCATCTTCAATATAGCTTCTGCACTGACAAATTTAGACCCAATGTAAAATAGTTTGTTTTTATAAAAGGAGATATAGTTTTAAAGTTGCACTTTCATTTTAATTCTATATCAGCCAAATGAACTGAATATGCATTCTGTTTTTCATGTTAGTATTCCTACCAGAAATATACTTGCTGTTCTGCAGCATGCCATTTATTTGGCCAAAGGAAAACCTTCAAAAATATGGTGTGGAGACAGTCAGCAGAACTGAAACCCTTCCATAGCCCAAGAAGGCTGATATACATTTCAATATATCAAATGGTGTAAAAGTTTCAATTCACAATAAAAACATGCAATAGGATTAAAGATGGTTAAATTAAAGCAATACCTAGCAAAGTAGCAAAGCTTGTTTTTACTTTTATTTAATTTGCCTCCATAAATACAGATTATTAGTTAGTCTTGCTACAGTCTTAGAAGCAGGAAAAAAAAGAGAAGAGTTAAATAAATTGTTCTTAAATTAACCTTTGCTTATTTACTTTGCTTACTGATTTTTCAGGGGTAAATAAACATACTAGTTGTATACAGATATACAACATAGGCCCAAGTGCCCTGTGCTAGGAATTAATCAAAGACATCATACCTGTGGGCATATAGTCTCTATGTAATTAGCTGCCATTTGGATGATTTTAATTCCATCTTCATTTGTTGACAATGAGCAAGCAAGATTAGCCACCTAAAACAAAAGAGGTTCTGTAACTATGCATTCATTTTCACAGCATCAAAGCAAATACTGACACACAGATGTTACCTTGCTAAATGGAGAGAAGTCCATGCTAGATCCATGGTGCTTCATTTTGGGAAGTTACTTTAGCAAGGAATATGGATACCTTGCAAACATGAGAGAAACAAAGTGCAGAAAAAAAGCAGCAACAACAAAAAAATGTCACAACCTCTCTTTTATTAGGGTTCAATGCATAATGATAAAGAGGGGCTGGGTTTTCTCCAGAAAAGTCACCAATTGAACCCTGTTGGGAAGCTTGAATTTTCATTAGGTTTCAGTTGACTACTTTGTGACTCATATTCACAAACCCAATTTTTTTTTATTTACATTCAGAGCCCTAAATATTAAATTAAACTATTCTGGACTTGCATTTTGAGAATTGTTGAAGTGGTCTGTTTGGTACAAGTACTGTCAACTGCTCTACATAGAGTTTTTCTATTTGCATAACTGTTTTAGTTGGGGGGGTTAAGATTTTTTTTCTGATTACTTAAAACAGCATATCTCATAGTGGAGGTTGCTATATGGATATAGAAGTGCCTTATACCAATACATCTTGTTATTTATTTTACAGTTTATCAGGAGACAGATTGTAGCCCACTTTTCTATGGGAGCAAAGCCTCCCCAGAAGGTTCTGTGGCATACAAGGCACAGCTGGATATGGAAGAAACACACGCACTCCTGCGGTGCCTGGCAGTATCAACAGATGACTGGGACAATTGAATAAATATGAGGAGGGGTGAGGCTGTGGGATTTGTCACTATATATAGTGTCTTCCATTCCCCCTACATAGGGAATATCATTATGTCCCTAGGCTATTTCATCCACTAGTAGCTTTGGGAAAATGACCTGGCCCCAAGCATATTTATCTAATATCCAGCCTGACTACACAGACCACAGTCTGGGTTGGAAAATAATGGCTAGGCAACTCTTGCATACCTACAGTTAAATATGCATATATATTATTAAATATAATATCTAACACTTATATAGTGCTTTATATAGTCCAGATTCTGTGAAAAAAATGTTAACTATTTAATATTCATATACCTAGCACACTGGATGATATTTCTATAAAAAATAATAAATAGTACTTTATGATTGGGGTCTACCCAACTTCAGAAGGCAGACAGTTGATTTAGTAGGGAGATCACAGGGCCAGCTGCCATTTTGTCAGCTGATTGCAGCAGGGCTTCCCCATACCTCTGATTGGACAAGGGGCCCCAGGGGCCCTAGTGGACCTGCCCCTTGCTGCTGACTGATTGCAAGGGCTGTCTTTCATGCAACCCCACCCCTCACTGCTGATTGGTAGAGGGGGCAGGGCCACATGACAGGCAGCCTTCTCGGCCAATCAGCAATGAGGGGTGGGGTGGCAGCCATTTTTCCTCCTCTGCATGCTGGCAGTCCGTCTTCCCCCTTCCCCCCCAGCAGGTTGTGTGGTTGGACTGCAAGCACCACGAGGACTGAGAGAACCAGAATTTTATTTTCAATAAGTTTGTTTTTTTACTGATTTTTCAGGCATTGGCCAATTTCCCAATTTCCTCATAATCCATGAAATCACAATTTTGGTATGCCCCTATTTATAGCTATAAATAAATCCCTTTAAACATAAGTTATAATTAGCTGGCCTAAGGCAACATAAGTAGTTGTATTAGCAGTTCAGAAGTCCTGAGGTAAACTTAAAAATCATGAGATTTGAAACAAAATACATATTGAATTAGTTTCATAAATTCACAGAAATAAAGATGACTAGGTCTGGTCCAATCTGACCTCTTGTATAAGTAAGATCATTAACAATATCATTTTCCCTATAGCAAAGTTGTTGGGTTTTTTTCATTTGTGTTTAGGTTCCTAAGAGGTTGGAAGTCACATTTTCCAGATTTTGTCCATATCACTGGATACGTACTTACCAAAAAACTGGGGCTATAACTTTAAAACTAACACCAAGGAACAAAGGACTTCTGCTACATTTGAAAGAGTTGACCAGTGTGTAAAAGTTCTGCCATGAACAGGTGTGATACCTTACAGACATAGTGGTATTATTCCCCTAAAGTATGACAAAACTGCATTTTTACTAGGACAGCTGATTGCAGTCAGGGTAGCATTGGGGAGGTAGGGGTAACTATAGTGGTACAAAGCAATTTTGCCACATAGCTCCACTTTCACTAAAAGTATATTGTTGCCACCGTATACCTATTTTTTAATACTAATAAAGCTCTTGCTAGGATGGTAGACTTGGACTTCTACAAATACTGTCTGAGCTACCTCTTAGACAAGATATATTATGTTATATGCATTAACTAGACACGTTAAGGTAACACCATAGTAATATTTTAAGTGAAACAAGGCTCACATTAAGAATGGTTTCTAATGTTGATTTGAACGTTTGGAATTCTCAGTAGTCAATTTTGAGAACTAATTAGTAAAATTATGAGCTGACTTCCACACACTTAGCTTCCCATGTGTCATATTTTAAGTACCTTTCAAATATAGTACCTTCACTTATACGGCATCACATATGAAAAGAAAACATTCACCAAGGTTAAGTGCAAAAATTATAGATCTTTTCCTGAAGCAATTCCTCACTGCCTGAAGCAATAACATTTCACAGTACAACAAAAATGCAATAAGAACCAATGAGGTTTTCCTTCAAATTGAAATAAATCCTCAGCTTCTATTTCTCTGCCACATGCTCCTAAATGTTTCCAGTTTCATTTCACAGCCCATGGAAATTTCTTAAAAAATAAAGAAGTTTTGATCTCAGCAGGATCCACTGTAAACATTGATGGTGGGAAACCTCTTTTCAACTTGTAAATAAACACAACTTGTAAAGCTGCAGACTCAACTTCTCTTAGATGGCCAAGGGCTGCTTGATGAAAGTCTGGATGGCAGAAGGGTAATTCACTATTTTGCCCCCCATTTTGTTGGCTGCACTGCCTGGGTAGCAGTCCAGTTCCTGGCATAAATTTCATCTACCTGAGCGCTGAAATGATTTGTGCACTCCGTCCTTATAGTCTATATCATCTATGAAGGATACCAGAAAACAAAAGAGGATACTAGCACAATTCCTCTCTGTTCAAATATCCTACTATGCCTGGTTATAATCTGGTAGGGAATGATCTTCAACATCCATAACTATTTTCATCCTGAAGTCAGCTGCCATGATATTTTTAAAACACATTTGACTGATAAAGATTTTTTTTTTTTTTTGGCAATTTGCTTCCTCTATTGGTTCTGCAGTCATCAAGCATTCCTCTGCTGGGCAAGTTCCAAAGACAATTCTTGATAATGGAGAAGGACAGACAAGAAATAAACAAGTAAACAGTTGGAAACTAGCTAAGCTCCTATTCTGCTATATACATGATTTGCAATGTGGAAAAGGATAAAATTCACAGGACAGAAAGTTTCACTTTATAATGGCTTAAGAGAATATTTCACACTCAAAAAGTATTTTAAAGTCAGAACACTATAGAAAATAATTGACTGGCCCTTCTAGCATAAACCTCATTATTGCTTTACAACTTTTCTCCTGAGTATTTACAATTGCTGTCAAAATAGCTATATGAAAGATGAATTTGGTTCATCTTTCATTGTAAATGGAATGAGAAAAGCTGTAATATTTATGTTTCATAAAGTGAGTAGGTATGTCCACCGTCCATGCACAGGTAGCACACCATGTTGCATCCTGCCTTTTTTCTAGGGAAGGTGACTTGATTAACAGCCACACTTTACCAACAAGACAAGAAGTCGAAGATGTAGTAAATTGTTATCATTGTGACAGCCCCAACCATCAGCACATAAACCCCCAAACAAA
The DNA here is from genome assembly GCF_030867095.1 of Alligator mississippiensis. Taxonomy (NCBI): domain Eukaryota; kingdom Metazoa; phylum Chordata; order Crocodylia; family Alligatoridae; genus Alligator; species Alligator mississippiensis. The sequence goes on from NC_081829.1 coordinate 53,323,719, forward strand.
CTTTCCCTTACAGTATCCTTAGCTTTCACTATTGAAGGGGTCAGAAATTGAAGTGCCAGTGATAGAAAAAGGCTTAACGCTCACTGAAATATGAAAAATTAGTTCAAGTTGATGGCAGGGCTCTGCTACAAGCCATGAGCATTTCTCTACCAGTTTCCACTTTCCATAGTGTACCCCAAGTTGGTAATACAGGTAATAAACTACATCACCAATCCTGAATGCAAACAGCTCATAAGAAAGCCTACCACAAAATTATGTGGAGAACTCCCGCCCTACTTAAAAGGATATGGGATACTAACAAACGCTTCTTAAACAGCATGGATGCTTTCAACTATACCAGCCAACAAAGATGTGCATTCCCAGAATGCCATATATTCATCAAGAATACTGGGCAGCCTAAAGAACTCATGTTGTAATATCTATTTAATATCCCCTTTATGTCCAACTGATAATCATTATCTAGACTACAGAGTTATATATATAATTTCTCACACATGGTTAATATCAATTGTTGGAATGAAATAAAGTCCATGGCTGAAGAAAAGCTGGTTGAAGTGAAACCTAAGACAAGGTCATACACTTTAAAGAGTATGAAGCTATGATGCAGCTTCTGTTGGTTGAAGGTACTTATCCATAACTGGTCAATTTAGTCTTCTAGTTTAAGAGTACTCTAGATTCTTCGTTGATATTAACTTCCTATGTACCAGTAACTAGATATTTTCTGGCATCTTTGGTTGGCTAGGAGACTCCATCTCATATTGGTAAATGATGATCCAGGTTCAGTATATATTTAATAGGAATTTCCCATCTGGTCAAAGCAACTCTATATTCTCGGACACAAATTCATTAGCCAAAAGGATGCTCCGAGTAATAGAGGATGCTGCAGTAATACAGGCTACTTGAAATATATCAGACTTCCCCCTCCACTCTCTAAAATGGCATTTCGTAAATGTTTAATCAGGTTCCAGATTCCAGTTTTCTTTTTCAAGGTACTTTGCAGTCTAGACCTATCATATCTGAAAAAAACCACCGGAAGTTCTAGGATGAAGAGAACGATCAACAACTCTGCTCCTCAGACTCAAAGGAACTTTCTTCCATAAGGGTAGATTTTGCTCCTCTGTGTTGATGTGGGGGACCTCATTTTGGATTTGAGTAAAAATAGTACTTTCAAGTTAGTGTCTCCTTGAAATAGAAACATTCAAAATAAAATAGAAAATTAAAAATAAAAATGAAGGGGACTGTAACAGGAAGACAGAGCCTCCTTATTACTTTAAGGAAGAATCAGAAGTATGGAGAGCTCCAAGTGGGCTAGATGGCTTCTTATGAACTACAAGAGAATAAGCTGCCAGGGTGTTAGAGGCTGTGAGTGTCTATTGAAAAGTGAGCTGCAAAGTGAGTTGTACATTAGGGCTGAGGCAGCTTGGGCCACATAGTGGCTATTGCAGAGCTAGCTGCTGTGCATTAATAGCATGGGGCAGAGCCAAACTGGGATAGCTGGGACATGGCAATAGCTCCTAGCCTAGCCACTGTGAGCTGTTCTGGAGGGCAACCAGTCTAAGTAGAAACACCTGTGGGCAGCTGAGAAGCCATGTGACCAAAAGAGGCAGGTCTTAGGCAACATATAAGGCCTCGACTGGAGCTAGGGAAGCAGTCTGGTCTAAAAGGCTGTCAGAAGGAGTTCTATACTAATAGGACTGGGGCTAAATAACTGACTAGGATCTGCCTGAGATGACGTGTACAAGGAAGGAAATCAAGGCTTGTTATGCAGACAGAGTGCTTATAGTTTGCATTATAGCCTGGGTTTTACTGGGCTTGGGATTGCTAGGGGAGGTGGAAGTCCCAATGATGCCAGATAGGGACATGGTTATTCCAAGCCCTTGGAGGGTGAACCCAGAGGCAAGATCAGAGACCTGGAGGGGTGAGACCATAACTCATGAAGAGTGAACCTAGAGCCCTTGGGAGCTGAACTTAGAGCCCTGGAAGGGTGAGACTAGAGACTGGAAGGGCAGACCCAGAGCTCTACAGGGATGAAGGCAAAGCTGTGAGGTGCAGGACCAGAGCCCAGCAGAAATGGAACCACAGCAAGAGAGGCACAAGCGGGGCTAGACATCAGTTAGGACACAGGGGCCCTGAGAGGCTCAAGGTTGGACTGACAGCTGAGGGACCACCAAAATAAACATTTGGTAACACCTGTGAGGCATGGGCTGGCTGTAAGAGTGATCAGAGACCATGGATGTAGCCCTTAAGGGATTTGGTTACCAAAGCACTGGTAGATCTAGAAGGGCTAGGCCAGTGTTTCCCTGGCACTTTTGGACAGCCTCTACTCTTTTTTTCCTTCAAACAACGTAACAAGCATGGCAGTTTAAGTAAAGGAGAAATCCAAGTACCAGAGTGGCAGGCACTGCCAGGCTACCAGGGGGCTATCTCTGGGACCTGGGCCTGCTATAGAGACATGTTATACATGATTTTAATAAAAATGTTTCTCTCCCTAAACTTTTTGTGAACTATCTTCAAATCTAACAAAAATAGTGACCTTACCATGACACATGTACTGAACTATATGGCACTTGTATCTTTTTAATAAAAGAAAGTTTTTACAGCAAAAATAACCACCATATATAACTGAAGAAAAGTTAGGAAAAAATTGCACACTCGATAGAATAAGTACATTATACTATCTAATACCTGTGAATATTATTTTACTATTTAGATGATGAAAAAAGAGAAAAATTATTAACTTCATAGTAATCATTGCAAAGAAATGTAATTATACATAACATAATATACATAGTTGACTGGCTGTGAAGAGGCATTCATTTCTAACAAATGTATTACTCTTTTGGGGGAAAAAATGCCTAGCTGTAATTAAAAGATCTGATTTAGCCAGATTGAGCTTGATCTGATGACTACACATGCACAAAAAGATATTGGTTGCAGATCTTATTATGGAAATTAAACACAAAGGTAAAAGAAAAGAGTATGCTGTGGAATCTCCACAGAAAGATAAAGATGGTTGAAAAGGATCCTCCAAAGGATACGGTGAAGGAACAACTACATAGAAACATGAGATTGAAAGGTATCTCCTGTGTCACTCAGTTGTGCCCCTGTACTGCAGGAACCATATCCTGTAATCCCATGTACAAATTTATCAAGTACCATTTTAAAATCAGCTAGGTTGGGTTTTTCCTCCACACTACTCCACATGGAAAGGCTGTTCCATAACTTGGTGTGGTAGGAAAAGAACCAGGTGAGGGAAAAAACTATGGAAGCCCCAAAGTGTAGGCAACTGTGTTAAAAGCCAAAAGTAGTGTTCCTTGTTCATAGAAAACTTCACCAAGGAGATGGGCTCCAAGTTCCTGACTGCAGCAGAGCCAATGGAAGATATGCTATTGTTGTCTGTCCAACTCATCATTTCAGTATCTTAGTTGTGGAGCAATCCATCTACTGGGATCACTCCAGAGTCAGACCTTTGAGTTCAGTCAGGCCTGAGCTAGGGCGAGGGCCACTCCAAGGCAGACTGCCCCAGAGCTAGGGCCTCTACAATTTCAGCCATGCTATAGGAGTGGCGCAATGCAGTTGTAGGGAAAGACCTCCTTGGAGCTGTTTAAACAGCACTTTCAGAACACACTGAGATGAAGAGACAAGGGAGATGGCTGCATTTGGGCAGATAAATGGGGTCAAGTCTGAGGCTTTTTAAGATCATAGAGATTAAAGCATGCCTCTCTTAGGAACGGAAAGAGCCAAAGATGGTTAAGGAGAAGAGTAAAGGTAGGTCTGAGAGGAGGCATCAGAAAGATCAGAAGATAGGATGGAACAAGTGCATTTAATGGAGAGTTTGAGGAGAAGAATGCATATGAAACATTGGTGTCTGTATCAGAGGAGAAGAATGAAAAAAGATTACACTGCATATTTTCAGTTTCCTCTTAGAAGGTTTCAAGCAGAAAGAGGAACAGAGGTCACAGGAGGCAGGATTTTGACAAGTAGTCAAAAAGGCAAAAAAAAGGAAGTTGGGATTGAGGACATAGGATTCAGTTAAATTGAAAGCACAGAATAGCTGAAGATGGTAGAAATGGCAGAGAATATGGTTTTGTAGTTGAGGAATTCAATCTGGTCACAGGATTTTAGCCAGAGATTTTTGGCCACCACACAAGAACAGGAACAGAGGGAACAAATATTAGGGGGAGAAGAAATCTAGGGATTGGAAGGGTGGGGCCTTGATGTGAACACTCAACAACAATACCAAGATAATAGAGGACAATGAGCAGACAAAAAGCTATCAGTGCTGATGGAATGGTATTTGCAGCAGGGCCAAGTGAATGCTTGATGGACTAGACAGAAATTGAGGTGCATAAGAATTTTACTAGCTTATGGATCAGCCAGGCAAAAACTGCCAAGTGCAGACTATATGTATGTTCCTAAAGGAACTCCTCTAACAGTGTTCTATAGTCCACCATCTGATTTGTCCCCGACTATCACACACGGCTAAGCAACTCTCCTGAGTTCCTCAAACTCAAACTAGACTGTAAAAGCTCCCCACAGTGCAAAGGCTGCTTTCTTTTCATTGTCCCACCGCAATTAAAGAATCAAGAATCTTTAATAGGCCTCTGTTTTCTAGTTGCAGAGTTATTGCAACATCTGATTCCCAATATCCAAGCAGAAAGGAGTAAAAAAACTTTACGTTTATAAATAGTGGTGAAATAATCAGCTGGATAAAAACATAGGCTGCTGACAGATGTGAAAAAACTGGCACTTTACTTTCAGGTTGGTGTGCTTCCACACCAAGCACAGCACATGCCCAAAAAGAAACTATATCAGTTTCACCTGGCTAGTCCAGCATCTGTATAGATTGCACACTTCACTGGGGCTTTTTGGCACTTTTATATAATAGCTGATTCAATTAGCTAATAGGTGATTGAATCAGCTTTTAAATAAGAGTGCCAAAAAGCCCTGCTGAAGCATATATAGATGCTGGCCAAGATGGGCCAAACTGACACAGTTCCTCTTCCAGTAAAGCACCTTTCCCACCCACCCCCACATCTGTCAGCGGCCATAAGGTTTTAATCCTGAGAAGCATCTGAATTTAAGTTCAATCCTTTACTAATGAGGAGAACACTTCTTGATGCTCTGTGGATAAATGTAGCTAAATAAGTCCTTTTAATAGTAAGTATAACACATCCTAAAAAGCTGCAAGAGACCCTTATTAGACTAACAAAATGACACAAAAATAGTTGTAAACCATAAATGTATTTGACAGGCTACATCAGACATCTTTTTCAGAGCCAATGATGTTTCCATTGTTTTCTGAGGTTAAGCAGCTATACATACTGGAATTCTAACAACTGATTAATAGGATCACTGAAAAAGGGATTAAGTGTCAACAATAATGTAATTGGCATTTATATTATCATGGTAATTGACTCTAAACAACTAAGGATTGTTGTTCATTCTGATCATCTGTGTCAAATTCAAAAACCAACACTCCAGGGTAGTGACAGTCCACATTTACAGCAGATAAATGTTAAAAATACCAAAAATACACACTTTCAATTGGTTTAGTTCTTAGGTTAAGCTTTTTATAAAGATAAATCTGTGCAATTTCCACATTAAGAAAACAGAAATAAAACGCATTGTTACTTTTTACTAGCACATAGATTATATATTTCTAGTAACCCAGGGAAGATAAATAAACAGCATTTCCTTAGTAATCTCTGTTTTCCCTATTGTAGTCTTTAGAGTTTCCATATTCTTAGCTCTGAAGTGAAGAATTTTCATCAGTGACTTAAGTCTTTTCATGCAATAGGAAGTTATAGTTGTGGTGGGAGAAAACTTTTTGGAGTTTGTTGTTTAGTTGTATAGGGATTAGGTAACACGGGTAAAGTTTTTATTGTAGTATATTTGCTTGAGTAATGATTATTAAGTTAGTAAAGAGGTAAAATGGCTTTTTTAAAGGGTGGGGTGTTTTTTTATATTTTTTATAATAAGGTAAGATTATAGGGTTAATAAAAGTAATACTTGGGTGGTGCTTTATAGATTTTTATAATAGTATATTTTTATTAAGTTGAATTAGTATTTTTTAAAAGTTAAAAGTTAAGTAATAGCAATATTATGATACGTTAGTAAAAACTTGTATAGTAGTAGATATTTTTTAAGGATATGATTATTGTACTTAGAATAATGGCTTTTTTGTGTTATTTTGTTTTTTGTTGTATCTGGTTTATAGTATATAGATATAGATTTACTTGTATTTTATTTAGAAAATGGTTAATATAGTTAAAATGTTTATTTAACATAAGTAAAGGTTTAGCTATTATTTTGTCTTGTGGTTAGCTTGTCTTGTTGTTAGGCTACAGGTTATGTTTTGTATTTAGCTGTAAAGTTAATATTTTTTAATAATTTAAATTATTGTTAATTTATGTTATTAGAAAATTATTTTATTTTAGGGTAATAATAAATTTGTTTATTACAGTGTTTTTTGTTTTAAATTTTTAGAGAGAATTTTGGAATATATTTTTAAATATTTAAGCTTTAGTGGAGTTAGGTTTTGATGATTGTTGTTGGATATTTGTATGAACTGACTATATATTTTTACTTGTTTTTGTATAAACTTGTTTTAGAGAGTATAAATATTGAAAACAGTATAACAGGCAGATTATAGTTATAATAATTTTGATTATGTTTAATATAAAAGGTTTAAGTTATCTTGTAAGGGAAGAGAATTAATTAGTAAGTTAGTTAAGAGATGTATTTTTGGGGATTTTAGTTATATCTTCAGGTTTTTGGATATGGATAGCTGTATTATTGAGGTGGGTTTGTACAATGGTAAAAGAACTGTTAATTTATATATAATATTTTAGTTTGATGACTGTGTATGCCCCCCCCTTGAGTAGTGAGGAGGAAATTAAGGGTTATGCGATTTTGAATTATTATTTGTTGGAGTTTTTCTTGGGTGTTAGCTAAGGCAGTAACGGTTTTTGAGAGGTTTTTGTGATTTTTGTTGAATTTGTGAGTTATGTTTTTTATTATAGTTTGGAGGTGTAATGTAAATTTTTAAAGATACATAGTGTTTATTTTTGGGAGTATACTTGTAAGGGAACACTTGAGTAATATTTTTTTGGTAAGTGGAGTTTTTTTATATTTGTTTACTATATTACAGTTTTTTTGTAATTTGTTTTGTTTTGTTTTGTTATCTGCCCCATGGAAGGTGCATGGTGAAGGATGTAGAGGGTTTTAGTATTGCCGGAGAGTAGATACTTTTTTTTTTTTGGCAGAGATTTTATGGTAGGCGTGGGAATTACAGACTTAGTATTGTTTTTTTAAAGCAGCGAGGTTTGAATATTTAGGAGGTATTTAGTTATCGTTTTTTAGTTTTAGCACTCTGCTTTTATTCTTGGATTTAAAGGAAGGATTTGTAGTTTTATTGAAGAAGTATTGTCTCCGGTAGAGATAAAATATAAGAGGTGAGTTTTTTATTGTTTAAAAGAGAGGAGGTGTGAACCGGTAATAAGGGGGAATGTTGGGGAACAGGGTGTTTAAATAACAGCTCGTAAGGGCTGAGCTTTAGTTTTCTCCTGGGGGTGGTTTTGATGGATACAAGAGCCAGTGGGAGAGTCTTAGTTTATTTTAACTTGCTTTTAGCATATAGCTTTTAAATTTTTTGTTTCAGGGTTTGATTTATTTTCTCTACTTGTCTTGAGTTTTCTGGGTGTTAAGGGGTATGGAATTTTCATTTTATTTTTAAGGCAGCTGGTCAGTGTTTTATTTATGTTAGCAGTAAAATGTGATCTTTGATTGCTTTTAATGATATGTGGTGGACTAAACCTGGGTATAATTTTGTTAAGGAGTATTTTTATTACTTGTTGTGCTGTAGTTCTTCTGGTGGGGAAAGTTTCTATTCATCCTGTGAGTTGGTCAACAATTACTAGGAGGTTTTTGTACCCATTGTCTTTAGGCATATTAGCAAAATTTATTTGTAGTCTTTCAAAGGGAGTATAAGCCCAGGGGCGGGCTCTAGGGGGTCCTGATTTTTCTCCTTTGATATTAAACTTTTTGCATATATTGTAGTGTTTTAAGAGTTTTTTTGCTTCCTGGTAGACTCCGGGTGCGTAGAACAGCCTATTAGTGATAGTAGCAAGTTTTTCACAACTTAAATGTTTGCTTTGATGGAGTTGTTGTAGATAGGGTTTAAGGGCTGCTTTAGGTAGTACTATTCTTTCATCTGGCAATCACCATATTTTATCTTTTTTAACTACTTTATTTTATGAAAGATCAGGTATAGAAAGTAAAAAAAAACATTAATCTCACTAAAGAGAAACTATTTCAGGACATTTAAAACTTTACACCGTGACAAACACTTTCGCAGTAATACACGTTATGCCTAACATGCCATATAGCTTTCGAGAAACGAGCAGTTCTACTCTTCTCTGTCTCATAGTACACGTGCAAAAACTTTCGGCATTTTACTTTGAGAAAAAACAAAAGCAGCTTGGTGAGAGCCCAGGGCACGGCATAAGCTGGAAGCCACAGTCCGCTACCGCGCTTAACTGCTTAGGCAGTGGTTTAGTTTTAAGCACTTTAAAAGGAGTTACTACTGCATAACTTGTTTTTTTAATTCTGTTGACTATTTTTGAAGAGCTATTTACATAAAAAATTAAGTCAGGGTTGTTTAAGGGTAAGTCACTAAGATTTGCCCTGGGTTTGTTTGAAAATACTGCAACTTGAAGGCAATCGTGGGAGTCTGGTTCCCTGTTGCTGAGTAGAGGTAATAGAGTAGCCAGATTCAGGGTATTGTATCTTTCTATGACCAGGTTTGTGGCTATTAAAAGTGTGGTTTTCTATTTGTTTATTCTTTGATGAGAAAAATGTTGAGTATTTTTCTGGAGGAGGAGGAGGGCTACTGTGTGTGGAGCCTTTACGATAAGGGGGTATCCGAGGACTAATTCCTGGGCTTTCTTGACTATTGTTGTAGTTGCTGCCACTGCGCGAAGGCAGCCTATTCCCTTCTTAGCCACTGGATCTAATTGTGCAGAGAAGTAAGCTACTGGGCGTTGGGTGGTGCCTAAGGGTTGGGTAAGTACCCCAGAGGCTACTCCTAGTCGCTCATGGATAAAGAGCGTGAAAGGTTTTTGATAATCTGGTAGCCTTAGAGCAGGGGCAGAAGTTAAAGCAGATGTTATATTACTGAAGCTGCGGGCGGCTTCATGATCTTAAAAGACTGGTTTTTCTTTTTTCTTTTTTTTTTCCTTTTTATTAAAAGTTTTAGTAGTAATGGCTAAGATTTCTGCCATGGATTTACTCTCAACACTCTCAGTGTTATGTTGGAGCTTCTTTTTAATATCTTTGCTAGCCTGACTTATGAATACAAGTTTTAACACAGGCAAAGTGGTAGGTGTCTCGGGGTCTATGTTTTTATACTGGCGTATAGCTTTACAGAGTCTTTTAAAGTAGTCTGAAGGGTGTTTTTCGGGACCCTGAACAGTAGCTGTCACTTTGGACCAGTTTGTAGTTTTATCTCCTGCTTTTTTTTTTTTTTAGTTCTTCTAAGATGCTGTCTTTTAGCATTCATATTGAATTCTGTCCCCCTTTCTGGTAATAATTTTAATTTGGATTTTGCCTAGGCACGCCATTAGTCATGGGGTGGTTTTCATGGGGCTGATCAGCTAGACATTGGTCAGTATGGCGTAGAAGTTGGGTCTTCTCGTCCGTAGTTAAGAGGCTTTCGAGAAGCTGCATGACATCTGACTAGGAGGGTTTATGAGTTATGAAAATGGTTTTGAAGCACCTTAGAACTACTTCAGGATCATCTCTGAGCCTGGGGGTGTTTTTTTGCCACTTTAAGAGGTCGGTAGTGGAGAACGGAGCATGTGTCCAGTGACTGATAACTTCTCCACCCTCGCCAGGCACAGGGTATTCTCTTAGGGGAGCCAGAAGGCTAGGGGCAGGTACTTGTTGTTGGGTATTATTAGCTATGGGAGTTGGATCAGTGTTCGGGGAAATTGAGTCTGGAGAGGGATGCCTTGATTCATCTACAGGCTCAGGACTTGGGTGGTTGCCGGGAGGCAGTCGGAGTGATGCCTCCCCATGATTTCCCAAGTCCCCTGCCGGCATGGGAATGAACGGATCAGGTGGGATAGGGGGTCTGGGCATGGGTTTATAATCATCTTCTGAATATGAAGGTGGTGCGGAAGGTTTTGGACATTGAAGGGGAGCTAATAAATTTGGGAAAGGTACAGGGGTCGGGGTGACTAAAGGCTTACTAGCAACATTGTCTCACAAATACCAATAATTCATTAGGTTGAGGTGGAGGTCCTCTAAGATCTTTCGTAAGGCAGCCAGGCGATTTGGGTCAAATGATCCATTTTCTGGCCATTGTCTTCCCAAATCTAACTGAGACATATAAGACATCTAATTAATTAAATAGATTTCTGCCATACGAGACTTGGATAGTTCTGCCCGTCCCTCCAAATGTTTCCAATTCCTGATCATAAAATCAAGGGGTGAATATTCTAGGCCACAACCCATGATTATATCCAAGTACAAGCAGTCTTATTTCCCTAAGTTCTACCTGCCTAGAAGCTGTTTCGTCCACGTACAACAACTGGTGTTCTCGGACCCCACTGGCTTTCTCCTTGAGGAGGGGCGTCTTGAGTCTGAGACCCTAGTCATTGGCTGTTATAACAGCATTTCTACCTTATATCCGTGTCTTTCGCCTTTCAGCCAGGCTGCCGCTCTAACAGCTTTTAAAGTGGCAGACGGATACCATCAAAGACTGCTTCTAGAGACCTCTAGAGGTAAAACCAGAGACCCAGAAAGTAGACAGAAACTAAAAACATACCTGACCTGAGGTACTCGCCGGTACCGTTCCTCTACCTGATTTGAGGATCCCGCCTTATTGGTCCTGAGGGGACCGTCCACCTCCCGAGACTGACCCAAATAGGTGAACTCACCTGGTGCGCACTGGGGTGTCAGGGGGTGGAGGTCTCTAAAGGCGCTAAGCTAGACGGGTTCCATCTGGGTCACCAAATTGTGGTGGGAGAAAACTCCCTGGAGTTCGTTGTCTAGCTGCATAGGGACTAGGCAACACGGGTAAAGTTTTTACTGCAGTATATTTGCTCGAGCAATGACCATTAAGCCAGCAAAGAGGCAAAATGGCCCCCCCTAAAGGGTGGGGCGTTCTTTTATACTTTTTACAATAAGGCAAGACTACAGGGTTAACAAAAGCAATACTTGGGCGGTGATTCACAGATCTTCATAGCACTTTCTAAAAGCTAAAAGTTAAGTAACAGTAACATTATGATACGTTAGCAAAAACTTGCACAGTGGTAGATATTTCTTAAGGACACGATCACTGTACTTAGAACAATGGCTTCTTTGTGTTATCTTGTTCCTTCCTGTATCTGGTTTACAGCACATAGACACAGATTTACTTGTTGCATTTTACTCAGAAAATGGTTAACACAGTTAAAATGATTACTTAACATGAGCAAAGGCTTAGCTATTATTCTGCCTTGTGGTCAGCGGTATTGCTAGGCCACAGGTCATGCCTTGTATTCAGCTGTAAAGCTAATACTTCTCAATAATCTAAATTATTGTTAACCTATGCTATCAGAAAACTATTTTATTTCAGGGTAATAACAAATTTGCTCACCACAACGTTTCTGATTTTCCTCAACTCCCATTAAAATCAATGATGCATGAGGAGTCAGCACCCAGAAGGGTAAGGCCCAGAATGTCATTCATAAACTTTGTTAACTACTTTAGAACAGTAGTGTAAATCAGAGGGGAGTGGGTTAGTGGGCATAAGCCCCAGGCACTGACTATGAGGGGGCACTAGAACTGTCCCCACTAGAAAACTTTGTCATGACAGGGGCAGCTCTGCACTGCCTGGTCATAAGAGCCCAGCAGGCCCAACCCACACCCAACTGTGTACCTTGGAGCAGAGTGCGAGTGGAATTCTTCCCTCCCCCTGGAAATCTTTGCCACCTTCAATATATCTCAGGTGAGGGAGGGAGGGTGCTGAACATCCTCAGGAGCAGCATTCAGGGACTTTGCACCATGGGGCTGCTGCTACACCAGCTAATGCTGCCACAGCAGCAGCAGTTGTAGAAGCTGCCTTCAGTATGCAGAGATCTAGGACAGGGAAGAATTCCTTTCCCACCTCCCCATCCCCCACAGCATAGGTGGCAGAAGGCCAGGGCTAATGGGGCTTAGCCCCCCACAAAATGCGGCTCTATTGCTCCAGCACCACCGCCACAGTGCTACTCCCTGCAGGAGGGAGGGGCAGCCCAGCACTACACCGCCCTCTGTACCCTCACCCCCCACAAGTAATATTTATTCCCACCACTGCTGCCCCACAGCAGTCTACAGTATTCATCATGCCTTCCTCCACCCCTGCCCTGGGCAATGAAGAAGCTCACTGTTCCTCTGATTTAGAATGGACATTCCTCTTTGCCTTTTTGGGAGTAGAGAAGGAAAAAGAAATCGTGGAAGGCAGTTTCAGAAATAAAATTAAGCACATTGAAAATGGTTCCTTACTTTCATAAAATAACAAATGTATTCCCAAGAATCACACTTCTCTCATGTATACCTACACAATGAGAGAGATGACCAGATGGCTTAATCTATCCAACACATGCTTATCATGCAGATTTTCTTGTGTTTGTTGTACTGATATGGTATGTATGATCTCACTGTAAAGCCGGTGGTATGCTGTATCTATTTATATCATCTTTATCACTGTCTGAATGAACATGGTTTACCCAAAGGAAATAAGAAATTAATACTAAAGGAAAAGAGAACAGGTGAAACTGCTAAGTATTTCTTGCCAATTTGTTCTGGGGCAAAGACAGTTGTCACTCCCAATAACAAACAGAAAGGGTCACTGGTGGGATTGGCATCCAAGTCATTATCTGCTTGTAATAGGAGAAAACAACCACCTAGTAGTAAAGGCATCTAAGTGAAATGGCCCTTTATCCAGAGGAATGCTAAATGTCCCAGGGAGAGAAGTTTCTGTAAGATTCTGAGACTCAGGAGCCATAAGGACAATGCTGATGGTGGGGGAGAAAGCTGGGTTACAGGTATTTTAATTCAGGGGATATCTATGAGGTGACTGAAGTCTTTGTATTTTCCCAGACAGAAAGAGGGTCCAAGTCCTCAGGAGTCAGGAATGACAGGATGAGCAAGAGGGCTGATCTCTGGCAAGTGTCTGTGAAGGAGTAGATGGTAGTCAGATAAAAGCTGTCAGGTAAGCAGATAAGAAATGTTACTTGCCTCTGTGCTTTCTCCAAGCTTATTGACAGTTTTTTTCTATTATAGTTCATTTCTCCTATATAATAAATCCTTTTGTTGTTTTCTCTCCTTGCTGACTGCCTATGGTAGAACAATCTTTGGACAAATGATATTCCAAGCTAGCCCATTCCAATGAAAGGGGGACCTAAGAATTCTCCCACAACCCATGGGGAGTCCATCTAGAGCTGGAAGAGATTTCCCTGCTGCATCTGTGAAGTTCTGTATAACGACAGTGAAGCCAAGGCTTGTGGGAATAAGGAGGTATCCTAGGGCAAACCTTGGTCTGTTCTGTGGGGGTACAGACAGAAGTGACAATTTGCACCCAATCTGGCCATAGAAAGCAGTCTATAGCCATGACCAAACAGAAGTGTATGGCTGTAGACAGCTTGAAAAATGGCTAATAAGGTGAAAATCTGACACCTCATTGCATGAGGTACCAGATAAAGACGTTTCAAAATGTAGCATCTTCTGTAACTTGTGGCTGCTGAGTACCCAGCTTCTTGCTGTTTTCAGAATGGGAGGAGGGAAAGGGAACAGAGGGAGTTCAGTCGGGGGGGGGGGGGGGGCGTTCAGCTCCTCCTGGAGGGTAGAGTGAGTGTATTGGAGTCGCACCCCCCCACTCAAGTGGAAGGGCTTCAATTCACCACCCCCACCTTTCAGCACCAGCTGGGGAGCCCAAAGAATGAGCTCCTCCTGCTGCCTTACCCCCCTCCCTCCCATTCTGAAAACAGCAAGCACTGTCACAGAGCCCCAGCCCTTGTTATGGGAACCTGGCTGCAGGATCTCAGCAGGCAGCTAGATTCCCTTCCCCTCTGGAACCAACACTGAACCTCTGTTTGGTTGTGGGTAATGTTGTAACTCAGAACACTTTGCAGAAAACATTCTGAGTTACAATTTGGGGCTGCACTTCTGTTGGCACCTTGGGACAAGCAGTGGGACAGCAGGGAAAAAACTTGGAGCTCTAGGGGTGGACAGGTTTTTGACAAGGTTGTGTGGACAGGTTTGTGACAGATTTGTGACAAGGATAAACTGTATGCTGGATGCCAAAAGCCCCTGATAAAATTTATCATGAAAGAGTTTACATTTAATTTCTGGTAATATACATCAACACTGACTTTTTTCAACTAAAACAAACAAACGAACAAAAAACCCACTTCAGTATTACCTGGACATAATTATAGGGTTCTAAAGAGGATGAAGCTAGAATGTTCTCAGTGGTGACAGATGACAAAACAAGAAGCAATGGTCTTAAGTTGCAGCAAGGGAAGTTAGGTTAGATATTAGGAAAAAAACTTGATCACTAGGAGGATAGTAAAGCACTGAAACACATTATCTAGAGAGGTTGTGAAGTCTCTATGATTGGAAGTTCTTAAGACCCAGCTAGACAAAGCCTTGACTGGGATGATCTAGTTGGGGATGGTCTTGCTTTGAGCAGGGGGTTGACTAGATGACCTCCTGAAGTCCCTTCCAACTTTAATTTTCTATGATTCTATATCACTTAAAAACAAACAGATCTCATTTGTAAGCCTCTAAAAGTTAGTAATTCTTATAATTCTAACCAATCAAATCCCCATTTTGTTGGCATCAGATAGACAAAAACAATATCAGTACAAAAACAGAAATGCATACAAAACTAAACAAAAAAAAGCATAACAGACATTTCAGACCCTATAATTGTAAAATACTGATAATAGACCTTTCAGTATAGAGAATTAAAAATGCCATTTTTTTTCAAAATGATTGGGAAAACTTTCAAACCTTGTAATTGATTTATTTTTTTTTTTATTTTAATAAGAAAAGTAAATCACTAAGTAAAAAATTAAGGGCTCCTAGAGATGTGTGGGGGAGACTGCTCCAATGTGCTGGAAATCCAGCATGTTGGAACAGACTCGATTCATCGAGTTTGCTGGAGCAAATTGACGCATTCCAGCAGCCTTCCACATCACACTCATCAGCCTCCCTTTACTGAAAAAATGGCAGTGGGGCATTTCAAATAAAAGCTCATTGAGCATGTTTTATTTCAAAGCACCCCGATGCCACTTTTTCAGCATGGAGATGCTGATGCACATGATCTGGATGCTTTTAATTAGTGCGGCTTGCTAATTAAAGCTCCCGGTGCTGCATCCCAGAGCATGTGTAAAAATGCCCTAAAAGTTTAAGTGCATAAAGGGCAAATCTAGACGTGCTCCTACAGCACTGTTGTTGTTATTATGTCATCATTTAGTAGGCCTGTGTGAATAGGGAAGTATTTGATTTGGAGATTTGGATTACTGTCCTGAATCAGTTCGGCTGAATCAGCTTCTGAAGATTCAGTGCTGATTCGGAGATTCAGATTGCTTGGGGAGAGGCAGGCACAGCCAGGTGGCTGCAGGTTCTCCCATGGCTGCTGCAGCTGTGCCTGCCTCTCTCCGGGTGGGCAGAGCTGTGGGAGAAGCCCTCATGGCTACCCTGCCAGCCCCAGCCCCTGCCCGGCCCCAGCCTAGTCCCGGCATTTAAAAAAAAAAAAAAGCCCTGCACTCACCAGCCATATGGCTGTGGAGGCTCTGGGGCCTCCTGACAGAGCCTGCCCATGCATCCCTGACTCCCCAGTCATCCCCTCCACCCGGCCCCACCCCTGATGGCCCCCCCACCTGGCCCCAGCATCCCAGTAATTAAAAAATAAACAAACTGGAGTCACTGTCAGTAGCAGCAGCTATGGGATCTGGGGCCACATGGCAGAGCCCCCCCCACACAGCCCCCGCTCCCCAATTTTCCCCCACCCCTCCATCCAGCCCTGCCCCTGACGGCTGCCCCACCTGGGCACAGCATCCTGGCAATTAAAAATAAAGCCCTGAACTCACCAGCTTTGGCAGCAGGGATTGGGGGCTCATGGCAGATTCCCACTGTGCAGTGGGGGGCAGTGGGGATCACCACACTCATGCAGCAGCTGCCCCATGGCATGGGTGCAGCATGGCTTACCAAGGCACCATGTACTGGCTGGGAGCTGGGGTGGCTTCACATGTCAGCCAGAGCCAATAGTGCTCAGCCCCAGTGGCCCCAGCTCCCAGACACCGTGTAGCACCCTGCTGAGCTGCCCAGGACCTGCACCATGGGGCAGCTGCTGCGTGTCTGCCGGGCATGGGGGAGATTCCCACTGCCCCATACTGCATGGGGGCGATCTGCCATGAGCCTTCAATGGCTGCTACAGCCAGTGAGTGTGGGGCTTTTTCTTTTTCTTCTTTTTTTAAGTGCTGGGACTAGGCTAGGCCAGGAGGAGGGTGGGGTTGGGCAGGACAGCCATGGGGTCTTCTCCTGTGGCTCCCCCAGCTATGCCCACCTCTGCCCCAGTGCGGGGATTCGCAGGGATTCTGGTGTCTTACCCAGCTGGTGTGGGTGGGCATGATGCAAATGCAGCTCGCTCCAAGCAGTAGCAGAGCATAGCCCCCATTTCCAGAGCTGCTGTTCCTGCATCCCACATCCCCCTGTCCTGCTCCCTGAGTAACATGCCCCTCCACCCCAGCTGGGAAACTTTTTCCATCCCCCAACCCCAACAGACTTACCAGCTGGAGGCAGCTGTCAGCTGCCTGTTTAGTCTATGGCTGAATCTCCTAAGTGGCCAAATCTTTTCCGAAGCTTTTCCAAATTGATTCAGATGCCTCAAATCAATTTGGAGCTTTTACTTGGTCTCTTGATTCAATTCAGATTTAGAGATTAGATCCCCAAATCAGGCCGAATCTCCTCCAAATTGAATCAGCTACCAAAGCTTCAGACAGCCCTTTTATTTTGTACTTCCTTTTGGAAGTTCTAAATAATGGCACAGTAACAGCCTATACTGCACCATGCCAGCAGCACATGGTTATTTTTAGCTGCTATGTCACCATAGCAATGCACTATAGTGAGGGAGTGCATAACTACGGCAACGTAGCTGCAGCATCACGGTTTGTGCCCACCAATGCTATGTTGCCATAGCAAGTTGCATAGTGTTGTATGTAGGTGCACCCAAAGAGAACATACGAACTGTTTTTAAAAAAATTTCAAACATTTAGAAAAGTTATCATTTTGTTCTAGTTTTCAATTAGTAGTTAAAAAAGCTTAAGAAAAAAATTAAAAGGTCCTTCTTATGCTAGCTTGTTTTCATATCAATGCAGTAGATAGAAAGCAAACTTGCATTTGTTTTCCTACTTGACATATTTTAGATTTTTTTCCCATGCTAATTTTAATTGTCCTTGGCAAACTAGTGTCCAGAATTTCCTGTAGAAAACTATTAATGAAGAATTTCAGGGTGAAGTTGTATATTATGCATAGACCATATTAAATCTGTAGAATGTTAAGCAGTTTAAAGTTCAAATGTGCTGTGGGCAATCATAGGTTAAGTATTAATACCATTTCTTGCTTGCACAGCTCTGACTTGCCACTAAAGGCCTATTGAGTGGAAGCATGGCTAAAATCCAGGGGACCTAAACTCTATCCCTGTCCTGGTTAGGGAGGGGGTGCTGGGAATGGGGCATCCTGGGATGCTGAAGGACTGCAAGTGCTCATTTTATTTCTGTAGAGCAGACTAAAGTTACCCTAACATAAGCTAGGTAGCACAGCCCAGAATTAACCCTTGCCTGAAGTGGCATAACTTTGAGATGCTGAGAGGACACAATATGAGTTAATAAGATTTAATATGTGGACATCTGCATTTTAAGCGCCCTTAGTATGTTCTAAGTGTAATGTGTAAATTTATCCTATGCTATCATGTTAATTTGCATTATGTGCACTACTTATTTGCTGTTCTGAATTTCATGCTTTCCAAATTATATCCATCTATACTACTACAGGAACTAAATTCTGATCCCACTAAAATAAATGGAAGTTTTGTAAATTACTTTACTAGGACCAGGCTATTGCTATACATGATTCCTCTCCTTTCTTAGAGTTAACACTGTTCAAATATCTACGCACTGTTATCAAGACCTCACTTATCTCAAACAAACTATATACGCTTAATTCTTCTAATCTTTCCTCATGCATTAATTCAACCCATAGGGCTTCTGATTTTTTTTCTTTGTTCTACTTTTCTTTTAAATCTAGGGCAAATCAATGGAGTTAAGTATTTTCTATGACAATTCAGAATTTTTAGTTTTAATGAAGGAATTTTGTATCACTTTTCCTATTTTTGTACTTCCCTGAACTATGTAGCAAAGAGGAGTGCCCAAACACTGAAAATGTCAACGGTTGGAATTTAAATATACCCTCAAATAAAAGACCACATCAGCAACAAGCTTTTTTGTTGTGTTGTATTTATAGAATCAAGCTGCCTCAAGATGGAGCAGCCATCCCATAATTTTCAACAAAGATGGTTAGAGGAAATTATGTATTCTTTGCCACAGCCATACAGACTAGTTATACTGAATACCTAGAAGAGAGATTTTCATAATGTGTGATCTTTTATTAAAAGAACTCTATACAATCATTATCAATTTTATTAACATTTGCTTTTAATATGTAGCCTCAGATTTATTTTTACCACCATAATGAAATTTAAAAAGTATGTTTTGTAGAAGTGGAAAAAGTAAGAAAATATGGTATGCTCTAGCAAATGTAAAGGAGTCTGGCAAAACAGCAATAACCTTCATTATTCCTCTAGAGATGAGAATGCTTTAAAATATATGTTAGGAATACTATTCCTTCTAACTAACGGGTTTTTCACTCCTTGCAGTTATTCTGTAAACAGGAAAAACTGCAGAAGATCAGACAATATCCAAATGTTGACTAGAGAAAAAATCAACAATGCTGGATTCGAAGAATAGGTTTACTATTCGAGTAAGACTAACATTTTCCTATTCAGAGCCAAATGCCATTCAAAGTGATAAAGCATAAAGAACATCCAATGCAACTTTTTTTGTAGTAGTCATATAAATATTCGATAAACACAACAATACTATTTTCAAACGTTGCTTGAGGCCAGCACCCAAATCAGATAACATCATGTTAGTAAGGTGTTCCTGGCACAGCTCCCAATGATTACCATAAGAAAGTTGCACTTTTCTGCCTTCAAATCTTAGACTCCATCCTATCAGACCGATCATATAGTTATATAGTTGTATATATCAATTATATAGAACTGGGACTGGAATCTTTTTCACAAGAAATCAACAGATCAAGTATAAAATTACACTATACATGGAGAGACAGAAATAGGTTTTGTCATCATTTGCACGAATGTTTGAAATTCTGCCAAAATGTTTAGTATTTGGAACACCCCTCCTTTTCAATTTGCTACAATGTACTTAACCTTCCCCAGTTATTCAGTGTACTATAACTATAATACAGGCTACTTACTGCATATTGCAGAAGCTCAATTATGATCTTTACTAGGAACATTTTTCAAGTGCTATGATCTTGACTTCCTGTCAATCATATTTTAAAACTGTATGAAACAACAGAATTTGTAAAAACAAAAAATCTTGATGTTTGTCCTGTACACATATCCTAAAACCACAAAATATCTACTATAGTCACTGCAATATAGTTTGTGAATTTAACAAGACACTTATTTGACTGAGGGTAAAATGTCCCCATCTGGATCAGTACTCAATTCTTCTAAGTGTTGCAGTAATAAAAGTAAAAGATAGAGCCCGGCTTGTAGCGTTTACAAACCAGCAGGGCTTGTCTTGTTTGATGGCCCATACAAACTGGCTTCAAAGGCCGCTGCTAGAACTAAGTCTCGCTATACCTTTGCAATGCACCACCATTGCTTAATTTGACTGGTACTGTAACTTTTATGTTGGAAGGGAATTCTAGTAGTGTATTAAGTCCAGTGACTAAAAATGTGGGCCTCTCTTCCCACATGGAAAATAGCTATGAAACAGCTAGAAGAAAACAGACTTTCTGGTGGATTTAAACCATCTGCTACCCATGGGGAAAATTAGAACTGCTGAAATGGGGAGGGGGTGTGAATTACAGCAGCAAAAATGTTAGTGTTGTTATGAAATACCATAGGGAGGAAGGATAATCTGTGATTAATCACTGTACTGAGCCCCAGAGGAATTGAGTTCTGTACCTGGTATAGATACAAACACTGTGATGTCAGACAAGTCATTTAGTAGCTCTGGTGTCTCAATTCCCCATCTGTAAAAAAAGGAAATAGTAATACTCCCTTTCTGCAATAGGTTGTCTGCCTTGTCTATTTAATTTATAACATCTTTAGAGATGGTGAACAAATGCATAGAGTCTTTGATATTTAGCTCAGCCTCTGTCTACTTCTCCTTCAGACCAGAGGAAAGGCACCTGATACCTGAAAGCTTGTCTAACAGCTCTCCCAACTATACAGTTCGTCCAGTAAAAGATATCCCAAACAAACCTTACCTCTCAACATTTCCTGGACCATCACAGCTACAACACTCCAACCCCACCACGCTACAGAAAGGCAAACAGATAAGGAGCTGATTTGGCTAAGAAGTAGTCTAGTGGTTAGGAACTGACATGGATGCCAGCAGATTTTGGCCAGTATTTTCAGACTTGTCTGTCTCAAATCATTCTTCTATATCTATATACAGATGTAGACGCATTTTCAAAGATTCTATGCACACCAAAACAAACACAGAGCTCAAAACTGCCTAAAGAAATGATGAACGTGAAGAGATTAAGTGCAAGAAAATATAAGCCAAAGGAAAGATCCATATGTTCTATTGTAGACATGGCAAATAGTTCTAGGAGGAAGTAAATTGAGGTGCTGTCAGATGTCTGTCTCATCTATCCACCTTCAAAGGGTGGTGAATATGCTCAAAATGATCAATGCTTTGTCATACATCACAATGCCACTGGAAATGATTCAGTGCTTGAGTCCCCCAGGTATTGATGTTCATGTTGAATTTCTTCAGATTGGCCTTCAAAGTGTCCTTGAATCTCTTCTTTTGCCTAACTCTAGAGCAATGAACGTTGGTGAGTGCAGCATAAAGGTTCCATTTTCAGAGCTGGCTGTCAGTCATAAGATGTCATATCATAGAATCATAAAAAAATAGGGTTGAAGGGACCTCAGGAGGTTATCTAGTCCAGTCACCTGCCCAAAGGAGGACCATGCCCAACTAGATCATTCCAGCCAAGGCTTTGTCAAGCCAGGCCTTAAAAACCTCCAAAGATGGAGATTCCACCACCTCTGTAGGTAACCTGCTCCAGTGCTTCACCACCCTCCTAGTGAAAGTCTTTCCTAATATCCAACCTAAACTTACGTTGCTGCAACTTGAAACCATTGCTCCTTGTTTTGTCATCTGCCACCACTGAAAACAGTACAGCTTCATCCTCCTTGGCACCACTCTTCAGGTAGTTAAACGCTGCTATCCAATTCCTCTCCCCGAACCCCCAAGTCTTCCCTTCTTCAGATTAAATAAGATCAGTTCCTTCAGCCTCTCAACAGACGTCATGTGCCCCAGCCCCCTAACCATTTTCATTGCTCTCCACCAGACTTGCCTCTCTCCAACTTGTCCATATTACTTCTGTAGCAGGGGGCCCAAAACTGGACACAGTACTCCAGATATGGCCTCACCAGTGCTGAACAGAAGGCAATAATTACTTCCCTTGATCTGCTGTCAATGCTCCTTGTAATGCAGCCCAGTATGCTGTTAGCCTTCTTGGGAACAAAGGCAGACTGTTGACTCATATCCAGCTTATTGTCCACTGTAATCCCCAAGGTTCTTTTCTGCAGAGCTCCTGCTTAGCGAGTTAGTCCCAAGCCATAGCAGTGTATGGGATTCTTCCATCCTAAATGCAGAACTTTGCACTTGTCCTTGTTGAACTTTTTGACCCAATCCTGCAGTTTATCTAGGTCATTCTGAATCCTAGCCCTACCCTCCAGTGTATCTACTACTCCCCTAGTAGTATAGTATCTACTATAAACATAGCTTTGTCGTGGTAAACACATGCAGCAAACTTTAGGTCAGGTCAGCAGAAGCTTGGTTTATTAGAGAATGCATTCTGGACAGACTCATACACAATTGGAGAATTGTGAAGAGGTCTGACCCCATACAACAGGTGAAGTGAGTTCATGTAGAAAATATGACATCATAAGCATAGCAATGACATATACCAATCAGCATTTGCTATGACTTTCTTAGTAATGCGCATGTCTTCAATTTATTTTTGTTAGCATCAATTTATCTTTGTTAGCAGATTTTAAGGGTCTTCTGACTTGTAACCTCAGGGGTCGCTTCCCTTTTTGGGCTGACTCAGCAGGCTGGTTTGTGGTTACTTTTGTGCTACGTTTTTGTTTTTTACTAGACTAGGACAGGATGGTTCCAGTCTGTGTTAGTCTGGCAGTTTCAGGTCATGTCCTTTTGTCTTCCTCATAGCCTAAGCTGAATACATGATTTTTTGCACCCTTATACATAATGGAGATTCATCTCCATTTTTCCCTTCTTCCACAGCTTCAATACTGGTGGTATTTGGTTGAGTCATAATGCTAATATTTGTTCTTCTGTCCCTCCAGCTGATATGAAGGATTTTCTGAAGATATTGCTGATGGTAACATTCCAAAGCTTTCAGGTATTTCTGATACGTCATCCAAATTTTACACCCATAGAACAGGGTAGAGATAACAACTGCCTGATAAATGACAAGTTTGGTTTGGTCCTGATGTCATGATTAAAGACACAATTTCAGAGATGTCCAAAGGCAGAACTGGCAGATTTTATTTGGTGCTAATTATCATCTATGTTTACTTTATGGGAAAGATGCCTATACAGATAGGGGAAATGCTCAATGTCCTCCAAGAATTGCCCTCTAACTGTAATGTGTGAAGGAGCAGCTGGTTAGTGTGGGGTGTGTTGGTAAACTATCTTGCTCTCAATGAAGTTGGCACTACGTCAAAGCACTTCATACACTTCACAGAAGCTGTCAACAGTGACCTGGATCTCTTCAACTGAGTGAGCACACACAACACAATATTCAGCATATTAAAGATCACTGATGGAAGTGAGGGTATCTTGGATTTGGAAAATATCAGGTTAACGTTAAAGAGATTCCCATCCATGGGCTATTGGATGCTAAGTCCAGATGAAAGTCTATCAACAATCATATGTGAAATGTCTGTGATATAGATGGAAAAGTGTTAGTACAATTGCACATTCTTACTTGACTCCAGTTCTAATAGTGAAGGGGTCTGTTTCCAAGCCATTTCTTAGGACAACTGCTGCCATGAAAGACTCTGATAATGATACCAAATATTGGTGGGCATCCAAATCTCAGGATCCAAATTATCAGGATCTTCCATAGGGCCTGCCTGTTGATTGAATCAAAGGGCTTAGTTAGGTCAAGGAAGGCCATATAAATATTTGTTGCACACAGCACTTCTCCTTCAGCTGTCAAGCAACAAAGATCATGTCTCTTGTACCTATGAATGGTCTGAAACTACACCAGGATTTAAGTGAAATTTTCTCAGTTAGGAGAACAAGTCTACTGAGGAGAATGAGTGAGGATCCTCCCAGCTATGCACAAAAGTACAATTCTACAGTAATTCCTCCGATCTGAGTTTTATACAGTTGTATAATGTACAGAAGTGGTTCCCAACTTACTTTATTGTGACCTTAAATCTGGGTCACGACTCCCCCGTTCCTACTGCTGCCTCACTCATGCCTGGAGGTGCCAGCACAGCCTGGGCTGGTCCAAGATTGTGGTGGGTAGTGGCAGCAAGAGCTGCGTCGACCATTCTCTGGGACAGCCCCGCAGGTGGGAGAGGCAGAGTGAAGGGCAGACCCCCGCGACCCTGATTTGGGTCACGTCCCAAAGTTGGGTGCCACTGATGTAGAGTATAACATATGCATATTATCTCACATACAACACACCTCTTTCCCCAAAACTCAGCCCCCCACCCCAAAATTAGGGCGCACGTACGAAGTAGAGAAGCTGTTTTCTTTGCCAGAAAGGAAGCATGCTGCAGGACACCATTCATGTCATGCAGCTGCCAAGGTCTTGCGTCTGTCTCAGCAAGCTGCAGGAACAAAGTATTGTGTTAGCCAATAGCTACAGCTGTGAGACAGTTAAGCACTGTGGCTTGTGCCTGAAGCAGCAAGCAAGCTTCTGTTAGAATCATAAGGAGGTTTATGATGATGTCAAAACAATACTATTGACTGGATATTATACAAAGAAGTACTTACAGTAAACAACTAAAAGTCTTGCTACTGCCCTTCCAAAACTCTGGGGCCTAACCTTGCATGACATAGAGTAAATCTACCTGGGAACATAGAGTGTCCAGGAAGTGTGGTATCACAACAGACAGTCTGGGTGAGGAAGCAGGCAGCAGGAACTTCCTGGTGTAGCAGTTCTCTTTGACTTCCTGGTGTGGCACTAAGTTCCAGTTGCTTGCTGACTCACCTAGACTGTCATGTAGGATGCCACTCTTCTTGGATGCTCTATGATGCCAGGAGGACTTACTCTGTCAACCATTTTGCCATGGTTCTGGAAACATCTTTTTCTCTGCATTCTGTCTTCCAAAAAAACAAGGTGTTCACTTTATTTGGAGACATGTTATATGCAAAAACATGTGGTATACACATGTACTAAATACACAATATGTTGATGTGTGTCTTTACAAAAAGCCTTATGTCATAATACATTTTATTAATATAAAACAGTTATGGTGAACCTGGAAGGTCATTGAAAAATAATAGCACTATTTCTAACGAAAAGGAAGAACCGATATATAATAGTATTCTGTTCATAGGTGTGTTTTTATGTGCATTTATGATTATGATGTGAATGTTTACAGAGCTTAATAAAACTTAATAGATGAGGATGTTTAGTTTAGAGTGGGAAACTATATTCCTTTGGCTTGAAAAACTGACCTCCAGCGGGCAATAAGGTAATATCACAAAGTTGCCTCTTTTTCAACCATTTTCTGTTGTGAAATTTAACGTATTTTACACACACACAAACATACACATACTACTGAGTTATGTTTAAGGAACTGCTACCAATGCTTTGGGATCCTTCATGTTGAAAGCTACATTATCACAGCAATATTCATTATTATTATTAATTGTTCTTTTCAAATGACTGAGGTTAGACACACTCCCTGAAAATATATCATGTGTAGAGGAAATGTTCCCTATCTTTCTCAAGAACAATATCTTCTGCCTCCAGAACCATCTTTTTGGGGGCATTTTTAAGACTTCAAATGTATTTAAGCTATTGAAAAGCACCAGATATCACCCTGTACATGTAAGGACCTCCCTCTGTCCTCTGGGTCATTTTTAAACTATCTAGCCCTTTCTTTCTGCAAGATCACATCAGTTACATACAATATCATTAATGTCTTATTCACTATGATATAATGAGATTAACACTACCTTGCCCAGTAGAAGTTTATTTTGGTCCCTGTTCAGCAATATTCAGCTTATTAACAAGGTAAGGATCCCAACGACATTATGTAATCTTGAAGCATTACCTGTAACTGTAATCCTTAAGTAGGCTAAGGAATTGAAGCAAGCATTTAAATAATAAAGGTTACCTGAACAACAGAGGGTTAGATTTATTCTTTTCTCTGCTACGCCTACATAAATCTTGAGTGCTCCACTTAAAAGACATCTTATTTTGAGTTGAATGTGGTTTGAGGAGGAGATCTGATGACAGGATTGGATCATACAGATGATAGCTCAAAGCTACACTGTGTTTTAATATACAGGATGCATAATTCTGTAATATTTTCAGCTAAATAATTAGGATAAGTGGGTTCTCAATAGCATAGTAAAATTATTTAAAGGAGTGTCAAACTTCACTGGGGCCCGAGGTCAAATTCAGATCAAAGGACTTCTTGTGGGCTGGATGCAGCCCAGGGTAGGAAGGTTGCTACCATGGTAACAGCAGCAGGGGTGAGGAGTCCAGGAGAACAAGGCAAAGGGCGACAAAAGGAAGTCAAATGGCAGGCCATGCCTGCCTACTACCAGTGCCCAACCCACAGCCATATGTTTGACAACCCTGATATAAAGAAACTTTAAAAGTGCTACTTTTAGAAAGTGCTGGGTGATACAGAACTTATATGTAGAGGAAAAAATAAAGCACAAATACTACACTTCCTGAGCCCTATGTCTTCATAATCTCTCACAGAATAAAGCTTTCCTGTAGAGATAATAATTAATTTTGTTGGTAAGAAGGTGTGTTAGATGTTTTGTAAAAGTAGGGGTGGGGGGAAGTTTTCAAAATAAAAAAGGAACACAAAGTTCTATCAATGTGAAATAAACAACTGATTGTCTGATCTTTCTTCCTCATCTCAGAGATCAATAGTGAACACAAAAAATAATGCAGCAATAAGCCAGACTGTATTTCACATATAAACTAATAAATTAAAATAGCAACATCAGAAAAGTGATACAGAATTAGAAATGCAGTTCATCCTTTCAATTGAATCAATGAGCTCAGTGAGTCTTTTATCCCTCTACACCAGTGGTCTCCAACCTTAAACAGGAGATCACCTTTGGCATTTTAAAGGAACCCAATATCTACCTTGTGCCACTGCCACCATCCCCCACTTCCCCCCTGCCCAGCAGGTAAATCTGTGGGGAGAGATGCGGGGGGAAGAAGGGGGCAGATCGAGGCAGAGGGAAAAAAAATTATTTGGAGGTATGCCCCCCCCCACAGGTAAGCCCCACCCAGCCTGGGCCCCACTCAACTTCCCCCTGCTCCTGCCTCTGTGGCACTGTCCCTCACTGCAGGGGCCTCGATCTAGCAGCCACCCTTCCCTCACCCTGGACTGACCTGCTGGGCTGGGGCACAAGAATGCAAGAAAACGGGCACTCAGCCCCCCCACCCTAGCCTCAGACTGACTCCAAGAGGCTCCGAGATCTACCACAAGAGGCTCTGAGATCTACTGGTGGATTGAAATCCACTGGTTGGTGATCACTGCTCTATACTTTAAAAAAAATTAACAAATATTTGTCACATATGATCATTAAATGCAAGAACATATCAGACTGGATTACTGCATTCTCTATACAGAACCTATGAGTCAAATTAATCCCTAGCACAGAGAAAACGAATGATATTACTGGTAAGAACCATGCCATTTTATTCCAGTGCCAAATTTGTTCCCATGTAGCTTTTTCAGTCATAATTAATATTGTCACCTTGTATATTTGTAAACATTTACAAATGCAATGTTCCAACATCTTCCTGGATAAAACTTTGAAATATCCCTTCTCCAAACAGTTGTCTTATCTTGCTGGCAAATTCTTTTTTCTCTATATACTTAACTGAGCTTTTGTCTCCTGCCTATCACAGTAAACAAAGATTGGACCGTGTTGTTGCTCAGAAAATAGACTCCTTATCCCCCAAGATCAGCCCCCCCTCAACCCCATCTCCTTCCCACCCCCCCACCCTGACACACACACAATTGGAGTATATGTATTAAGCAGGGACGATGATTATGACTAGGATAGAGGCATCTTCCCCTGATTTCTGCTTCACAGTGCATCAGCTGGTGTATTATTTTTGAGGCAGCTGAGGGAATTCATTGATTGAATATTGTATTGTTCTTCACTCAGATGTGTTAATGATCACCTTTCCTTTTTAACAGTCTTGATGTTCCACTAATCAAGCTAACCTTTCTTAGGGCAATTTTGCTGTCTGCTCCCAGGTTCTCCCTCTATTTCATAATTTTGCAGACTATAACACTTTTCAAAACCATAGATCCATCCATGGAGACCAATCTTCAGCAGAAGCTTGAGATTCAGCTGTAGTTTATCAGGAAAGAGAAGGTGAGTCAGCTGAACATTAGGCTCTGTCCCTGCTCTGTCCAACTATAACTCTGGAAATATCTTTTTTATTTTATTCTACCTTTGAAAAACAAGTTATGGATAATATCCCAGCACACGTTGTATACAAGAAAATATATTATATAATTAAATTTTACCTGGAGGTCCAGTGACCGTCATGGTCAGCCTTCTGTGGATCCCTTATTTCATTGGCTCTGAAACCTCTCAGTAGGTGATAAGATAGCTTACTTCACTTACTACATTCTTCAGCCTAATGATTTATTGCTTAACTGCTTAAATCATTAATTGTGTTTTCTAACAAATGGTTAAGTTAGCGTGAATCTATTAATTCATTCTCTGTCCTTGGTTTCCTGAGCACTAGATGGGGAGTGGGGGGATGAGGATGGGGTCATAACGCTACTCATGTCCTTATGGGTGGGAAGAATCAAGCTGCTAGTATAATTCAAATTTAAATGAGGCATTTGTTTTCAACAACTACTGGAAAAGTTGAATGGTTCTCAACTTTTATGATTCCACAGCCCACCTGCAGCCCTCAATGCAACCCAAAGGCCTATACTCCCGAGCCCCATTTGCCATCCCCAAAGCCCATCTTCCCTCTAGCAAACCGCACAGCTTTCATACTAACCTCTAACTGTAAAGTTCCCCTGCCCCAGTCCCATATACACCTCCATAACATAACCCCATCATGGTTTGAACCCCCTCTCCCAAAAGTTCCTGGGCCAACCTACTCCACGTATGTCAGCTCAAGCACAGGAAGCAGCACAGCTTCACTCACATAGCTCTGAGTGACCCACTAATTTTCTTAAGTGCCCAGAGAGACTTCCACGTGAAGAGAGACTAAACAGGCTAGGACATTGAAACTTGGGCCAGATACAGACATTACACTTTTATGGTATAAGTGATTGAAACTAGTCTATACCTGTAACAGAACAGAAATTTGGCGCACAAAACTGTCCTATACCCATAACATAACAGAAATTTGGCACATGTAGATTTATTAAAAAATGGCAGAACCCAGTCTAAGTTTCCCTCCCCCAAACCAAAGGGTGAGTGTGTGTTCTGTTCACTATGGATTGATGGTGTTCAAGTCACAGTGTCCCCTGGCATGGGCTGGAAAATGCCAGACCAGGTAAAGTCTTCACCTTTAATGATAGCTGACCTACTTTGGAAGTTACATACACATGATTGGGCTTCAGAAGAGCAAGAAAAGCTCTGTGAGGTAAATAAGTTGATACTTTTGAGATGACAACCAGGTGCCATGTGCACCAGCTGAGAGGGCTATATGAAGTATAGAGTGCTGTGTGCACTGATGGCTGATTGGTTGTTAAAATGATTGATATGTAGCAAAACCCCCAGTTTTTTTCTTTTTTTTATATATTTATTTTAAAGTGCATTCCCTCCCCTTCCCTACCATTTCTGACCTTTTCTCTCCCTCTTTATTCCCTATAGATAAGTATAAGTGAGCTCAGATTTAGGATAAGCTTTAAACATTTTTATTTTGGTAGGAAGTTTTTGGTTTTGGATATCCACCATTTTATATTGTATTATTATTAGGTTTGTATTGATTCTTACTGTTGTATATTGTATTATTATAATTTTTGTATTGATTTTTATTGTTTCATATGGATTTTGTATGGTGTAGGCCTGTGTTTGTAAGTGAACCAAAGTCATGTCGAGTTTCCATTTTATATGTCAAGTCTCCATTTCTGTCCTCCGCCTAGGCATCCCATGTTGCAACTGTATGAGTCACGTACCCTTCCCACGTAAATTGGTTCCCAGATGAATGAGAATGACTGGGAATGACTGGAATACAGTGGTAGCAGGCTGAATGGCCTGTAATGACTGGGCCATCACCTCGCATTGATTCATCCAGGAACCACGAACCTCACCCAGGAACAGAGACAAGACCAGCATTTGAAAGACAAAAGACCCTGCAGAACCAGCAACTCTCACCATTACAGACACCCGAAACTGCACATCCCTGCATGGAGCACACAAGCTCAGTACATCAGGGGCTGACCCTTGCCTGGGCATTCCTCCTGTCACTAGGGTCACACAAGGTCTGCCCCTATAAAAAGGGGCAGTGAAGACAGACCTATTGGGACCTCTCCATCTGGACCAGCACCATGCCACACCACCTATCCACCCAGAGTGCTGGCAAACCCCCTCTGGACAACACTTACTGGACAAGGACCCCTTTCCAGCCTGGATAGGTAGATATTACCAGCACACCTCCTCCTACAATTTGGACTCTCTCTCTCTCTGTCTCTCTTTCTCCTCCTGGAATTCAGTGGACTTCAGCCCCTGCACCAAGCCTCTCTAACCCCTGCTGCCATTGTGTGTGTGTGTGTGTAGGGGGGGGTGCAAGGGAACCAATAAGACATTGTGTCACCATCTGCCCTATTCAATAAAACCACTGTCATTTGAAACCCCGAGTTGGGTCCTGTTTTACTGAATCCCAGTCCCTTCCTTATCTTAGATTCTAGCCTCATTCTCTCTCTCTCTCTCTCTCTCTCAGCTCTCCACTAGTTTCCCAATCTCCTCTCAATTCCTACTGCCTTTTCCCTCTGACTTTCTGCTGCCTTTCTCTGATTTCCTGCTGCCCTGCCACCTGCTGCTTTTCCTGTGATTTTCTGCTGTCTGTCTCTCTGTTTTCAGGCTTCCCCTGCACCTTCTGTAATCCTGCCCCCCCCCCCCCCGCCCCGCAGCTTCCCAACTCCTCTTAGCTGTCCTGCAGTTTTCTCCAGCAGCTGGAGCCTTTCTCCAGCTTCCAGCAACTACTGCTGCTCCCTGCAACTTCTCTAGCTGCCCCGGAGCCATCCGCTGACTCCCCATACCCAGAGCCCCTCTTTAACACCCACACTTTCCCTTAGTCCCATTTTTCCTCTCCCCATCTACCTTTTCAGCTCCCCCATAGCTCTGGCTTCAGTCCCAGACTCTGTGCCAGCATGCTTCCCTGTTCTGCAGCCTTTGAGCATTGTCTTTTAATCAATTAAGATCAATTAACTTAAAGTTACCCCCGAGCCTCAGTTCTTCAGCCCAGGCCCCTCTAGTCTACTGGTTCTAATCCTGGTCCAAGTGACTTTAATTTCCAGCAACTTTCACTCCCTATACAGGCATCCCACATCTTACACGGGCGTTATGTTCTAAAGGCAGCACGTAAAGGCGAAAATCGCGTATAGTGAAATCGCATATTACTGTGCCAGCAGTGACTGCCTCTGCCTCCAAAACCTCCCGCCATCGACGCAGAGCTGCGCTCAGAGCTGTGCAGCTGGCAGCAGCAGCGCAGCACGGGGTGGTGGTGGGGATGGCTGCATGCCGCCTGGCCACCACCATACCCGGCGGCCGGCCACACAGCTCCGGGCACGGCTCCATGGCGACGGCGGAAGGTTTTGGAGGCAGAGGCAGTCACTGCTGGCAGTGTGCTGGTGGCCAGGCCTCCAGGTAAGTGGCAGCACCGCATGCAGACTCAAGCCCTGCCCCCGCCCCCCCCCAAGTATAGTTGAATTTGCACAAGTTAAATACGCGTAAGATATGGGATGCCTGTACTTCTACTTTCTTACCTTAACCTTTCCCTAGGTATCCCAAGTACAGCAAGCACATACATACATACACATCACAACACCCAACTTAGGAACTCACCTGTGTGTATGTGTAGGTGGGTGATATGAGTGTAAATTAATGAATACACTATATATATACATATATAGATATCATTGTGTGTGTGCGGTATATAAATAAGTAATCCATATATATGTATTGAATGTGCAGGTGTTGGTAACTGATTCTGTCTAAATTTGGTGTGTGTAGCATGTATGGGCTTAAACTGGTGATAGGTGTGCATGAACCTAGACTAGTTATTTTGAACTTGTGTGTATCTGAGTTGCTAGTGAGAGAGAGTGTGTGTGTGTGTGTGTGTATGGCACTGTGTGCATGATATATGAATTAGTGATCTGTGTCTAACTTTGGGGTGAATAGTGAATGTGTTTGAATTGGTGATAGGTATGCATGCGACTAGGCTGGTTTGAATGTGTATGCGCCTGAGTTGGTAGTGTGCATGTGTATGCACCCAACTGATTTGTGTGTTTGTATATGTGCAATTGTGTTACACCCTCCTAACAGTGCAATATTGAGATTCTGAGAGTTGGCCTGACCCCTTGACAGGGCAACAGATAGATGACCACTGACTGAGCCTATAAAAAGGAATGTATTGAGGGAAGCAGGGTCTCTGACACTCAGGAGCTGGCTCTGTGGAGTATCTCTCTGTAACCAGTGTATGTGCAGGTGACCCCTGCCCAAGGAGCTTCAGGTGCGAGTGGCTGAGGAGGGCCAGTGCAGTGACTGTAGTGCATTGTGCCTGAGGACTGGGGCAGCCAAAAGCCAACATTAAGCCAAGAAGGACTCTGAGGAGGGAGACTGTGAAAGACTGTATGTGAGAATATGTCTGGGGCCACACCCATGAGTACAACAGAGTCTGCGCAAAAGCCTGCAGTTCTTTGTCATGTGAGTAAGTGTGTGAGGGCCAGGTGGCCAATGTCCCCCTCTGTGAGTTATGTAGCTGAGAGGCTTTCAGTGTGAGAGAGGAACACTGCTCTCTAGCACACTTGTAGGTGAAAAGTGGTTTCACCCCCATCTATTGTTGTTGTGTTCTTGATTTGCTAATTAATTATTTTAGCTGCAGGGTAGTACTGGGCTTTGGTGAACACCCTGCTGAAAATAGGTTGCCACCATCCCTAATAAGGTAGTGTCTATAGCTGCACTGATTTGCATAAATATTTTAATTACCAAAACAGTTCCAGAGGTCTCCTCTAGTAGTGAATCAATGAATTCCTCATGGTGGAGGATGCTTCAGAGCCTCACCATCTCCTCTGGTAGCTCTCCTGCCTGCTCCTTGAGAGACATTACCAGGAGGCACCACTCGCATGGAAGGCACTGCCCTGCCTGGCCAGCATCAGAAGGAACCTGCAAACCACAGTCTCCATAGTGCCAAACCCAAACCTGGGTGGAAACCTTGATGATGAGTGGTCCTGTCTGGATAGACACCTGACAGGTGCAAGCAAAGGCAGCAGCAGTAGTGGTGGCTCTGGCATTGCGATGTTCTCCAGCCATTTCCCTGGGTCTCTTAATCTGCCTCCTCTCTCTTGCTGCCCTTCTTGCAAGCACACATTTCCTTAACAAACTGGCCTGTAAGTTGGCCTGTTTACTGTTCCTTGGTCCTGAAAGGTTCCTTTTTCTCTGCTTCCTCTCATCAAGCATAAAGGCTTCACCTCAAAAAGTGTGTGTTGGGGAGGGCAAACTGACTTATGAACTGACCAGCAAACTACCTGCAAACTGCTTCCCCTGTTTGCTGCCCCTGTTCACTCATTCAAACTCAATCATTGCATGATTGAGATAAATTAAATACAGTCTGAGGAGATGTATTAAAGACAGTCTGAGAAGCTTTTCTTCATTACCTAAGGTAAAATGCTTAAAGAATTACAATGAAGTTAGAGGACACACATGTAGAGGTAAAGCCTTAGACTAAAGCTCTCCATTACTATGGGGATCCATGTTAATCTGAAAACCAACTCTGGCTATCTGGAAGATATGGCAGAGCAAGTACCATCAGACATATTCTGGAAAAAAGGATATGCCTGACGTTCTGACATTGTTGATGGAATTCTCTCTGAGACTCCATTGTTAGAGAAATCCTGTCTTGGGACACTCTTTTCATAAATTTCATAGACATTTATGCTGGAAGGGACCCCAGAGGATCATCAAGTCTAGCACCCTGCCCCAGGGGCAGGAATTCAACAGGGATCATAGGATCCCAGCAAGATAAGCATCCAATTTTCTCTTGAAGGTGTTCAATGTAGGTGCTTGAGCCATCTCCGATGGCAGGCTATTCCAGACCTTGGGGACTCGGACAGTAAAGAAATTCTTCCTTATGTCAGCCTGAAATGGTCTTGCAGGAGTTTATAACCATTCGACCTCATCATCCCTTGAGGCGCTCTGGTGAATAAACATTCCCCCAGATACTGGTGGTCACCCCTGATAATCTTATAGATGGCCATCAGATCACCCCTGAGCCTGCGCTTTTCCAGGCTAAAGAGCCTCATAGCTCTCAGCCTGTCTTTGTAAGGTCTGTTTTCCTGACTTCTGATCATGTGTGGCTCTTCTCTGCACTCTCTCAAGATTCTCCACATCCTTTTTGAATTGTGGGGCCCAAAACTGGATGCAGTTCTCCTGCTGTGGCCTCACCAAGGCCGAGTACAATGGAAGATTGACATCCTGGGATTTGCTTGAGAAGCATCTATGGATGCAAGCCACCATTTTGCTTGCTTTACTAACCACAGCATTGCACTGAAGGCTCATATTCATCTTGTAATCAATGATGAACCCCAAGTCTCTTTCTTCCGTACTGCTAGCCAGAGTAGCACTGCCGAGCCTATAAGGACGCTGCCGGTTTTTCCTCCCAAAGTGGAGAACCTTGCATTTTTCAGTGTTAAACACCATCAGGTTCTTGTCCCCTCATTTGTTGAGCCTGTCCAGGTCAGCCTGGATCACCCTCCTGTCTTCAGGTAGGTATGCTTTGCCCCAAAGTTTGGTGTCATCAGCAAACTTGGCCAGTCCACTTCTGACTCCAATGTCCACATCATTAATGAAGATGTTGAACAAAATAGGTCCAAGGACAGAGCCTTGGGGGACCCCACTGGTCACAGGGCACCATGATCATTGACTTCTGTCAATTACCACCCTCTGCGTCTGACCACAGAGCCAATTCCCCAGCCAGTGGATTGTGCTGGACCCAAGGCCACAATTGGCCAGTTTCACCAAGAAGTGATCATGGGATACCAGATTGAAGGCTTTTTTGAAGTCAAGATATATGACATCAATCTCTTCTCCCTTGTCCAGGTGATAGGTCACCTAATCGCAAAAGGAAATGAGATTGGTCAAGCAAGACCTACCCGCAAAAAACCCATGCTGGCTATCCCTCAAGATGTTGGCATCGGCCAGTCCATTAAGGATGGCCTCTTTAATAAACTTTTCTAAGACCTTCACTGGGATAGACTTCAGGCTGATGGGCCTGTAGTTTGCCGGACCCACTTTCCTCCCTTTCTTGAAGACAGGCACCACATTGGCCTTCTTCCAGTCTTTGGGCATTACACCAGAGCACCAGGAGTTCTCAAAGATCCATCCCAGAGGCTGGGCTGTGATGCTCGCCAGCTCCTTGAGTACCCTGGGGATGTAGATTATCAGGGCCAGCTGACTTAAATGTATCCAGCCTCTCAAGGTGTTCCTTCACGAAGTCAGCATTGATGGAGGGCAGGGGATCTCCCTCACCCAGACCTCCCTCTCCTGTAGTGGGCATGGGTGTCCCACGGGACTGATGAAAGATTGATGCAAAGTACCCATTTAATTCGTTGGCTTTTTCCTGGGCGTCAGTTGTCAGTTGTCCCATCTGGTTTAGCAGGGGTTCAACGTTGCCTTTGCTTTTCCTCTGGCTCCCCACATATCTGAAAAAGGACTTTTTATTGTCCTTGATACTCGAAGCTAGTTGGAGTTCAGTTGCAGCCTTGGCTTTCCTGGTTTGCTCCCTGCAGGACCGGACCAGTGCAGAATATTCCTCCTTTTTGAATGTCTATACCTAGTTTTAGAGAAAGGACAACTGAGGAAGGACATGATAAATGTCTATAAAAACATGAATGGTATGGAGAAAAATAACGATTTGCCATTTACTATCTCTCACAATATTAGAACTAGGAAACATATAATGAACATATTAGAAAGCAGACTTAAAACAAACAAAAGGAAGTTTTTTTCACACAGGACGTATTAACATAAGGGACTCATTGCCACAAGATGTTGTAGAAGTGGGTAATTAACCAGGTTCAAAAGAGGGTAGACAAATTCATGCAGGACTGGTCGATCAGTAGGTACTAAACATTATAGTTAGGGGTGTAACCACCATATAAAACTCCTTAAGCTTCCAAATGCTGTAAACTGTAAGGGAAAAGGACAGGATACAGTTTTGTCAGGTTCGGTATGGCATATATACATTTCTCCTTAGCATCCACTCTGTCATGTGTAGGTGCTATAAGGCCTCAGCTCCCGTCTGGCTGATGTCTTCCCCATGTGCACCATTCGGTTAAGGAGGCGTTAACATTACCTTCCCCAACTGCTCTCCACTATTAATTATCTATCCTGCCACAACTTTGATTTTTGTTCTGCTTGGCAGTTGGTTCCACTAGGAGATTGTTTAAGTCCAGAAAGGATAACCTTTCTGTAGGGCGCCACCTACTCTGTACTCCAGCCTTACCACACCCTAGAAGTTACTTCTGTTGAATGTTTTCAGGGAACAGGCCCCTTTTTAACCACTTCACCCTTTCAGCAGCAGCTGCAAGGAAGAGTTCATGCTCCAAAAGTGCTGAAACTGGGAACCTGAGTCAGTCCCAGGGACTGGGCTCTGTCAGGATACTCCACCCGATCTCCCCTTTTAGATCAGGCTTCACAGATTCACACAGATTCACAGAAGTTTAGGGCTGGAAGAGACCTTGTGAGATCATTGGGTCCAGCTCCCCTGTTCTGGACAGAAAAGATTGCCGGGGCCAAATAACCCCAGCAAGGTGTACATCCAGTCTCCTTTTGAAGATCTCCAGGGTAGGTGCCTGCACCACCCCTGCTGGGAATCTATTCCAGAGTCTGGTCACATGAACCGTGAAGAAGTTTTTCCTTATATCCAGTCTGAAACCTTCTTCTAGGAGTTTATGATCATTGCTCCTGGTTTTCCCCTGGGGCGCTTTGGTGAATACTTGTTCACCTAGCTCCTGATTCTCTCTCCTGATATATTTGTAAGCTTTCACCAAATCCCCCCAAAGTCTTCTCTTTTCTAGGTTGAACAGTCCCATATCTGTCATCCTTGCTCTTCAGGCCTCTGATCATATGAGTGGCTCTTCTCTGGACTCTCTCAAGCTTCTCCACATCCTTCTTGAAGTGTGGTGCTCAGAACTAGATGCAGTAATCCAGCTGTGGCCTCACCAATGCCAAGTACAGCAGGAGAAAGCTTCCTTAGTTTTGGATGAGATGCACTGGTTGATGCATGCCAGCGTATTGTTTACTCTGCTAACTGTAGCACTGTAGTCACATTGGTGACTAATATTCATTATGACACCCAAGTCTCTTTCGTATGTAGTGCTAGCTAGCATAGCACCATTGAGCCTGTAAGTTTGTCGCAGATTTTTCCTCCCAAGATGGAGCACTTTACACTTCTCAGTGTTGAACAACATCTGGTTTTGGTTTGCCCATCTAACTAATCTGTCTAGATTCACCTGGATCATCAGCCTACCCTGATGTGTGGCCACACTTTCTCAGAGCTTAGTGTCATTGGTGAACTTTGCCAGTGTGCTTTTCGCCCCTACATCCAGATCTTTGATGAAGATGTTGAAAAGCACTGGTCCAAGTATCACACCCTTAGGGACCCCACTGGCTACTTTCTGCTAGGCTGACACACATTCGTTACCATCCCTGCTCTCAATTGGGCAATCCAATTACATTCCACAATCAGGACCAGGAAAAAGGAAGGGAAAAAAAAACCCAGTGACAACAAACAAAACAAAACAAAACAAAAACAGTCCCTTCAGGGCTATAGAGCCCCTCCCTTGAGCCCTCTGGAAATCAACCCTTTGGAGCCCTGACACCTATCTTGGCACCTACTTGGCAATGGCTCTGTCAAATTTAGGCAAATGATCCCCAAGCCTAAGCAGTGGCGCTTCTCTCAGCATTGGCCCTCTGATCACGAGTACCACTTGCCAAAAGCCTCTGTGCTGCAGAAGGTTACAGGCTGGCACTGGCAGGAGAGTCTAGCATCTCTGCTTTTTGGATGCTGTGGTCTCTTCCATGCTGCTTCTCTCTAGGGCTAGGAGTACCCTTCTGCATCTGCTGGCCGCAAATCCTAAGGGTGCATTCACTTTCAAAATATGGCTTGCTGCTCTGCACTCTCATGGAAAACTTCCCCTCTCCTGAGGTAAGTACAGGAGAATTATTTCCCTCCTCAAAGTCCCCTGTAGCCCCAAGCCTTCCTCTTCACATATTCTTTGCCACTGTGAGAGGCAGGATCCTGGGCTACATGGATCTGTGGCCTAACCCACTTACTTCCTTAAGCATCTTGCTAAAGCAATTCAGTAGCTTCCTATACCAGAAGTAGCACAAATGGGTCACGTTTACACATGCAATTTAATGCACAGCAGCCTATTTTACTGTGCATTACAGCATCACAAGAAAAAACAAGCTAATACGCTAATGCACAGTATAATTAGGCTTTCATTAAGCATCACTAAAAAAGCGTGAGCTTTTGCTGCTGTGCATTAGGGCATGTGCATTTAGTTAGTACCTCACACTGGGGGGTACTAAACTTAACGTGCTGTAGCAAAAGTGCATTAATGAACATGTAGGCACACCCACAGAGTACACTGAGGCTGAAGACATTTGGCAGGGGTGACAGATTCCATTGTGTCCCACCTACAATGTCTTGATAGCCCACAGGTTGAGAATCTGCAATCTAAAGCAGCAGTAAACAGCACGCAGCCTTTGGGCCACATGCAGTCCACCATGGTAACCCTAGCTGTTGGCCATAATTATATTTTAAAACAAAAAGTATTAGAAAAACAAAGCAGTGAGGTCTCCCACTTGCTATGCAGCAATTCATTAATTTGTGCTTCTGGTCCAATGTCTTACTTGCAAATAAACAGAGGGCTTACTTTCATTTATTAACAATTACCCTCCAATGGCAGCAGTGGAAGAGGTCCTCAAGGAAGTCCAAGATGTGCACCCATGGCCTAGCAGATGGAATTGGGCAAGTCAGCTCCTATCTCTGGGCCATTCTTTCCTCTCTCAGTCCTTTTCTGCATTGTCCATCTACTCTATAGGCTATGTAGAGAACAGACTGGTAGTTATAATGTATTTATAAGTGTTTAGCACAGCTGGGGGTTTCCAGATGTTATACAAAGCCTTTTGATAAGAGTTTATATTTATCATGGATAACACTGCTGCACTGTAATTAGCACTAGAAAAAAAACAGATTATTTTTTGAATGCTTCAATGTGTCTTAGATTAAGTTATATGCTTTTAAAATACAGAATATTTATATTTATGGTAAAATAATGTCACCATAATCTTCTGATACAATTATACTTTCTCTAATTATATTAACATCATTATTTTGATAAGAGGCAAACTTAATTAAAACAAGCAGTGCTAGCAATAGTGAAGACTTAATTTATAACATTGCAAAGACTAAGACCTTACACACGAATGGATTTATAAAGTGCCTGACACCACCTTTTCATTTCAACTGGCCTATGAGAATTGTTTAGGAAAAGGAAATTTAATGAGATCAACAGCATCAGATAAAAACACCACCATTAAAGTAAACCAAATCCCATTTGGTTTCTCAGTCTTTTCCAATGCACTTAGGCTATATATACTAACATACACAAACACTAGATATATGAGTTTACTTATAGCAGAATTTTGCTAATAGAAACCCAGGGAAAAAAATCACAATATATAGCAAGATATATTTTTCCAACTACACTTTTGAACTTGCATAACATTTTACCCATCCTTATTTTATAAGACAAAATTTATCCTTAAAATAACTCTTTAAAATATGTTGTCACTGGGCACTAAGGTGTGCCTGCTCCTTTAAGGGCAGAAACTGCCTAGAGAGAGGGCCCTAGGAGACAGGCAGAAACCCCATAGGTGCAGGTTAATGTGGCAGGAGGATAATGAGGGAAATAGTCTGCACCTGCACCAGGTCAGGTGACCGGAAGGAGTCGGGGGTCCTAGGCACATATAAGCCCCAGGGCTGAGGCCAGAAGGGGTGAGTTCTCTGGCAGCTGCCAGTGGAAGGAGCTCCTGCAGAGAAGAACTGATCAGAGATGCAGTGGCCACCTGACATGCTTCTTACAGAACTAATGGGGCTCCAGGAGCTCATTGGGTACCCTGGGCTGTGAGGTACTTAAGGCTTGGGGAGAAGTTTGCCTCTTAAAGATACAGAGTGCACCCTGCACTGTTTGTATTATGTTAGAGCTTGGGGGCTCATATTTTGGTTGTTGTCTGTAATCCAGCGGACTGAGCTGAGGCTATTGGGGAGGAGGAGGCCTCATTGGGGCACACTACCGTGTACAGCCCCAGCACCAGAGAGGGTGGTGCAACCAGGCTGCAGAGAGCCCAGCACCAGTGAGGGCACAGTGACCAGGCTGTGGAGAGTGAAGTGCCAGTGAGGGCACACAGACAGAGCTGTAGAGAGCCCAGCACTAGTGAGGGCATGCAGACAGGGCTGGAGAGAGCACAACGCCAGAGGGCACAGCTACACGAGTCCAGGGCCTAGTGACAACAGGAGGCTGAGCTGGATGGAGGCCTCATAAAAAGGGACAATGTTTAATTACCACCTGCAAGGCATGGGGCATGGTAAAGGGGAGGTTTTGGAACCACATGTCTAGCCCATAAGACTTGGGGGTATTGTAAGGCACCTCCTGAGTGTGGGACCCAGTAAGGGGTCCAACAACCAACAGGGTTTAGAGGAATCTGTCAGGACTGTGACTGAACAGCAACCTGAGGGCAGCCTCCCAATTTATTATTTAAACCAGCAAGACATGGCAGGTGAGATTGGTAGGTGCCCATAGGATGGAGCTGGCATGGTCACTGGACCCTAGGGACATCACAGCCATCCCTGGGGAGGTTGTATCAGGACATATGCCTAAGGGTAAAAGAGGGTTTTTAAAATATATTTCAACTAAATGTATATATTAGGAAAAACTTTCTTCCTGTCAGGTAGTAAAGAACTGGGGTTAGAAAGCAGAGAAACTAGGGAGGTTGTAGAATCTCCTTCATTGGACATTTTTACGAATAGGTTAGAAAAATACCTGTGAGGGATAAGCTAGTCTAGGGTTGGCAAGTCAGTCAATTAACCACTCAAATATTGTCACTTGACCAGTCAATTGACTGAATATTTTTTAGCGGTCAAAGATTATAGCAATTTTATTACCCCTCCCCCCCGCCTACTTTTTTCAAGTTTTCTCAAAAGAAATAGACTTCATTGCTTTTTTACACATTTCTTTGAAAAAATTTGCTTTTTCTGTGTATTATTTGGACCTATTGGCAATTTTTGACTGATATTTGACTGGTCAATTGACCAATATTTTTTGACTGGTCAAATATCTAACCCTAATCTAAATATATTTGATCCTGCTTCAGTGCAGAACGTTGAACTAAACTAAAACCACTCTTCAAGCCAAGGTCCCCATCGCTCACCAAAAGCATCCAGAAATGTCTCCAAGCTAAAAAGGAGGTATACACCCTTTGGAAGGGAGGGGCCACCACTGGAGAGGACTATACCTCTGTTGCTCAGGACTGTAGGGGAGCGGTCAGGAAGGCCAAGGCAGAGATAGAACTGGGACTAGCTACCCAGATGAAAGACAACAAGAAGTCCTTTTTTAAATACATAGGGGGTAAAAAGAAGGTACTGGGTAATGTGAGGCCTCTGCAGGACACGCTAGGAAATCTGGTCGCCACACCAGACAGCAAAGCTAACCTATTTAACAATTTCTTTGCCTCCACTTTTTCTGAGTAGGGACCTGGTCATCCCCCCCCGCACTGGGACCCCCATAGGCCCTGTAGAAGGCACACCCAGGCCTAGGGTCAGTGAGGACCTAGTCAGGGAACTTCTGGAGGGACTGGGTATATTTAAATCAGCAGGTCCTGACGATCTCCAACCCAGAGTGCTGAGGGAATTAGCAGAGGTTATTGCAGGACCTCTGGCACAGCTTTATGAGCACTCATGATGCTCTGGCAATGCACCAGAGGACTGGAAAAGGGCCAATGTGGTTCCCATTTTCAAAAAAGGGAGGAAGGAGGACCCAGGAAACTATAGGCCCGTTAGTCTTACCTTGGTCCTGGGGAAGCTTTTTGAGAAAATTATCCTGGCACATGTCCATGAGGGGCCAGCAGGGGAGACTATGCTTAGGGGCCACCAACATGGGTTCAGTAGAGGCAGGTACTGTCAGACCAACCTGGTGGCCTTCTATGACCAGGTCACCCAATCCTTAGATGCAGGTGTCACGGTGGATATAGTTTTTCTGGACTTTAGGAAGGCCTTCGACACAATCTCTCACCCCATTCTCATTAAAAAACTATGCGACTGTGGTGTCAGTGCCTACACAGTCAGATGGGTCACTAACTGGCTGGATGGCCACACCCAGAGAGTGGTGGTGGATGGGTCTTATTCGACCTGGAGGGATGTGGGCAGTGGGGTTCCGCAGGGCTTGGTCCTCAGGCCTGCACTGTTCAACATCTTCATCAGTGACTTGGACAAAGGGGTAAAATGCACCCTGTTCAAATTTGCAGATGACACTAAGATGTGGGAAGAAGTGGGCATTCTAGAAGGGAAGAATAGGCTGCAATCAGACCTAGACAGGTTACAGGGGTGGGCGGATGAGCACAGGATGGGTTTCAACACTGACAAGTGCAGGGTATTGCACCTGGGGAGGAAGAACCAGCAGCAGACCTACACACTTGGGGACTCCCTTCTCATCAGTGCACAGGCAGAGGAGGATCTTGGAGTAATTATTGAGGCCACATGAACATGGACTGACAGTGTAGGGATGCAGTCAGGAAGGCCAACCGCACCTTGTCATGCATCCACAGATGCATCTCAAGCAAGTCCAAGGAGGTGGTCCTCCCCCTCTATGCGACACTGGTCAGGCCACAGTTGGAGTACTGCATCCAGTTCTGGGTGCCACACTTCAAGAGCGATGTGGACAGCATGGAGAGGGGCCAGAGGAGGGCCACCCAGATGATCAGGGGACACCAGGGCAGGCCCTATGAGGAAAGGCTAAGGGACCTGAACCTGTTCAGCCTCCACAAGAGAAGGCTGAGGGGGAGCTGCTAGTGGCCGTTTCCAAACTAGTCAGGGGGGACCAGAAGGCACTGGAGACTCCCTGTCTTCCCAAACACTATCAGGAGTGACAAGAAATAATGGTCACAAGCTGGCAGAGGGTAGATTCAGGCTAGATATCAGGAGGTGCTACTTCACTGTCAGGGTGGCTAGGATCTGGAACCAACTTCCAAGAGAAGTGGTGCTGGCTCCTACCCTGGGGGGTCTTTAAAAGGAGGCCAGATGAATACCTTGCCAGGGTCGTTTGACCCCAGTACTCTTTCCTGCCATGGCAGGGGGTTGGACTTGATGATCTGCTCTGGTCTCTTCCGACCCTACCAACTATGAAACGATATTTGTATTATTTTTATGAAGGAAAATTCCCTAAACACTTACTGCCTTCTCACAATTGTGTAGCTCTTTAGAGAAGGGGCTATGTCGTCCTGTTGGGATGTGCAGCATGCCGCCCATTATGGGTTCTACCAAAGGGTGCCTGTGGATGTGTTTGGCAGCTGCTCTGATACACTGTATTTACAGTGATTAATCGAGTTTGCTAGAGTGTGCTAATTAGTGCACTCCAGTCAGCTTCCGCGTCTCGTGTATCAGCATCCCTGAACTTCAAATGGTGGCAGGGGCACTTTAACTGAAGTTCAACAAATGAGCTTTAGTTCAAGCATCCCCACCACCATTTTGAAGTTCAGGGATGCTGATAAATGAGATGCTGCTGCACTTTAATTAGAGTGGCTCTCAGAGCCATTTAAATTGAAGCATTGCCCATCCACCCTCCACCCCACTTGCACCCCTGGGGCATGCGTAGAGGTGCCCCAAAAGTTCTAAATTTTAATATACAGATCATTACAAATAAAGGAAATATATTTTCTATGTACATTCATAAGGAATGGATTCTGTTTAAAAGACTATAGTGCAAATTACTGTGAACAAAACAATTGAATTTATTCATCTCATGGTGTGAAGTATCATAATCAGACTGTCCTTCTGACTGTTAGCAATATTACAGTAATGCCCACAAAGTACTGGAGCAGGTCAAATGTACCCTGTTAGGTGAAGAAGTGAGTGAAGTTTGAAAGAGAGGTTGGGGAGATGGAAACTGAAACAAAGCATTTTTTTGGGTGGCTGCTGCCACCTGTCACCAGTTGTAGGGGAGACAGGTATGAATGTTAGGGCTCTGTATCAAATAAAGTTGGTCTCAACCTCATTCCTTTGAGTATCTCTGATGTTAAACTATAAAAAGACAGTGAAGTGAAGTAACTCTACTCCAGTCTCACAGGAGATGAGGCAGCTACACAAGAGCAGTTCTATACCCAGCACATACTGTACAAGACTATTTTCCAAAGGGTAACGATTTCCTAGAGGTTCATGTGGTTACAACAGAGATAACTTTACTAATGATGATCCAGAAGTGAAACAGAACTGCAGAATCAGGATTGCTCCCAGCTGTCAGAAATAGAGCTGGTCAGAATTTTCCGCCTAAAATGTTTTTTCATCAGAAAATGCCAATTCACCAAAATCAAAATAGTTAACAAAAGCATACTGGTTCCAAAGAACAGGCCAAGTTCTAATGGAATTCTGGCTGCCTGGCGAGTTCCCATAAAAATCCGACCTGATTTCATAACA
Organism: Alligator mississippiensis; assembly: GCF_030867095.1. NCBI lineage: Eukaryota > Metazoa > Chordata > Crocodylia > Alligatoridae > Alligator > Alligator mississippiensis. The sequence goes on from NC_081829.1 coordinate 53,368,278, forward strand.
GCTTGTGTGCCAGGATGCTGGGGCCTCAGAACTTCCAGAATTCCAAATTTACCAGGTTTCTCTGACACGGCCCCAGAAGTTGGGAAAACCCTAGAACTCTTGGTCATTGCAGTGACTGTTTGCATACGTCTTTATATGGCTAAAAAGTGTCATGAGCAGAGCTAATTTTGAGCTCTGGCCTAATTCTGAACACATTAGCTCTAGAAATGGAAGCAGCATAGTCTTAGTCTGCTGAGAAGCAGAGTGCGTTAGCCCAGGTAGGGCACCACATTAACATGGCTCTACTACTTCCCATTCCTGTAACAACCTCAGCTTGAGTAGAGTTTCCAGGTCTTCAGCTCCACAGCAAGGAACAAGGAAACTCCAAGAACTTTGTCTCAATTTGGAAGTTTTGGGGGACTCCCCAAGTAGCTCCAGATTCCAGTGGAACTCCAAGGTCACCCCAATACTCTGGAAGCAACTCAAGGTGTCCCCCACAGTTGGGGAAGCCCAAGGAATTCCTGGAAGTGAATGGAAAGCAGCTGTTTAATTTCATTTAAGGGAATCAAACAGTAACATCTTCATTTTCCTGAATTTTTTTCTTCCCTCAAAATTTTTGAAGTTTCTAAGGGATTTGTTTTTGTTACTTGATTCCAATGAAAAGACCCTTTTCTTACGAGAATTTTCACTGGAATACAAATTATAAAAGCTTTGACCAGGTCCAGTCATGAGACCTTCCATGACCACCAGCAGACATACCAGACCCAAATAGAAAGATACAAAAGGGACTAATGGGGACACACTATGTGGATAAAAGTATTAGACTGACAAGTTATATGAATCTTGTCACCTCAAAACTCTACCTACTATCATGAGGAGATGTGAAGGAGAATCAATGATAGTTCTAAACCAGCGGTCACCAACCAATCAATCTCGATCAACTGGTTGATCATGGGGCCTCTGACACTTGATCTCAGTCTGTCAGAGGCTCTTCAATTGGAAGCATAAGGACTCATGTGGCTGAGCTGAGCCACACCCCCTGCTGCCTGGGCTGGGCTGAATGAGTGGGGTCAGGGCCCAGGCAGCTTGTCCAGGAGGCAGAGCGGGGGGGGCAGGGCAGGTGGGGAGGCACAGTAGATCCTGGGGGGCCGAAAAGTGATCTTCACCATAAAAAGATTGGAGACCACTGTCAAAAACCAAAGACTCTGAAGGCAACTCTAACATATTATACTGCAGCAGCCCTACAGCTTCCCATGGAATATTGGTTAAATACATTTCCCATTTCTAGCCCTGCATTTTCCCAGCACTGCATTGGTTTAGATGAATGAACTTTTAGCTTCAGGAAATGTTGTAATTCAATATGAAAGTTGGTCAGAAAATGACAGTTACAGTTAGCAAAAAAATGTCTTGAAAGTGCTGTTGCTGCTCCTGCTCCTGTTGTTCTCTTTTGAGAATAGGGACCAGAGCCTAGGCCTGAGACATACCAACTCCCTAACAACTAGGCAGAAAAGTCAGAATCTCTCAACATGAGGAAAATGTCATAAAAACTGACATTCTAGTGACAGTTTTGCAACCAGTTTTAAAGAGAACACTAACCAGATTAAAGTATGCCTCTCAAATGAATCTGTTTTTCAGAGTCCCAAACCAAAACCACCTAAATGAAAAATGATTTGGACAGTGGGATTGAGTGCAAGCTTAGCAGGGCAGGATTCCGTCCCTGATGGTTCTTAAGACCGAGCTAGGCAAAGCCTTGAGTGGGATGATCTAGTTTGGGCTGGTCCTGCTTTGAGCAGAGGGTTGGTCTAGAGGAACTTCTGAGATCCCTTCCAACCCTAATTTTCTATGATTCTATGATTGTAGGGCTGGGATCCTGAGGACATGGATAAACTGGAGAAATGGTTCAAAAATCAATAAGATAAAATTCAACAAGGACAAATGCAAAAACCTGCACTAGGGACAGAAAAATTGCATGCACAAAAAACAGGGTGGGAACTAACTGGTTAGCCTGCAAAACTACAGAGAATGACCTGGGGGTTACAGTGGTCCATACAGTGAATGAGCCAGTGTATGTGCTCTTGTTGCAAAAAAAAAAAAAAAAAAAAAAAGCAGCCAACAGTACACTCTAACAACTGATGCAAATCACGGGAAGTGATTCTTTGGCTCTGTTCACTGCTGGTTAAGACTTTTGACCCCTATACTTCAAAATGTGGACAGAATAGAAATCCAGCAACAAAAACTATTAGAGACCTGGAAAACATGACATAAAAGGAAAGGCTGAAAGAACTGAGGTCCTTGTTAGACCTTACAGTGCAAGCCGCACAACTGTTGATAGGTGTTAGTACTAGCTCAAGTTTGGAGCAATGAAACTTCAAGCTAGCAGGGGCCTGGAAGACTGAAAGATGAGAATCTCTCCCTCCTCCCATTCCAGGCTTCCCCAATGCCCCCTGCCCCCTGAATCTCCCCCAGTTCCCCCACAGCCATGCCCCCCCCCACACCCCACCACCTGTCCCAAGGGAACAAGCAGGGAAGGGTTAACTTGCCTATCTAGCTGCCACTGCCAGGCTGTTGCACTTAGAGCTGAGCTTGCCCAGAGAGTGACCATGACAGCAGCCAGGCAGGCAGGTTAACCCTTCCTTGCGTGCTCCCTTGGGACAGACAGCATGGGCAGCCACAAATAAGTGGACAAAGGAGGGCAGTTAGTGGGAATCTGGGGTGCTGTGGAGAGTGAGGGGGTCCAGTATGAACCATCAGGGGAAGCAGGGCAGGTAGGGTGTTTACACTAATGTATAGGTAGGGCCTGGTTTAAATGGTGATTTCACATGTTTTGTGAAAATCACTAAATTAAGTGATTTTCATTAAAAATGTGATTTGCAACAAAATGCTATGATATGGCCACTTGCTGGGGAGTTCCCCAGGAAGTAGCCATATCATGGCATTTCACTGCAACAAGGTGGTTGCTGCAGGCTGGAGAAAGCATTCCCTAGCCAGCAGCAAAAGCCTAGCAGCCTAGGGAATGGGGGAAGGGGCCACAAAAGGATCAGGGGGGAGGAGAGAGCTTAGGGTTGGCTAGGAAAGGGGCTGTTTTCTCCTCTAGGCAGGAAAACTGAGGCACAGGGGGTTGGGGGCTACCTTTGCAGATGACCCTTGCACCAAGTAGGGGAGGGGCTGTTTTCTCCTCCAGGTGGGAAAACTGAGGTATCAGAGCTTGGGGGCAGGGGGAGAGAGCCTAGCATCAGACTTGCTGCTAATTGGCCCAGAGCCCGGCAGAGCAGAGCAACATTTTTTAAAAGGGAATTTCCTCCCCACCTATCAGAAACACTGCAGGGCACATGGCCTCTACTGCTCTTCCTACCTCTTCCAGTGAGGTCGGGGAGGGAGGCGTGGGCTTTTCAGCAGTGATCAGGCCTGGCCCTAAACCTGTCCCTCCCATCCCCAGCCAATTTGTGGGGGAGGGGGCACCACAATCTGGGAATCAAAATGGTGGCCCCTGCCACAATCAGACCATGATATTAGTGAGATGGGCCTGTGATTCAAACCAGGATCTCAGTATAACTTGAAGTGGTGACACATGACTTTAACAAGACCTAAGAGCACAGATCTAAGAAAATCCTGTCCTGCGGTGACATGATTTTGATCTGCTTAATAATAGCTTAAGACCAGTTTCAGGTGGTAATGCACAGACAATCCAGGTGTTAAGAGCTCCAGGAGCAACCCAAAATCACCATGTAACAAGGCCCTGAGGTTAGTCTTAAGAAGAGAATACTAAGAAGGGACTTGATAAAAAGTCTTCAAGTATCTGAAAGGAAATTATGAAGAGGATGGAGATAGTATAGAGGGAGAACACTTACCCAGGGGCAAGCTCTCAAGAACCCGTTTGGACCCTACCATGCAAAATTCTGTCCCCCATCCTGCCAATCAGCTCACTGGTAGGAGGAGAAAGGGAATTTTTCCAAAGTTAGAATTCCTCCCTGGGCTCTGGCTGGGCTCCCACTGCAAGAGACTAGCCCCTTCTCAATGCACTTCTCTGGATCAACCTAGAGGAGTGCCTAGGATAGGATATAAGTAAACCTGGTGCTGGAGTCCTCCAGAGCCCTGAGACGGCTCCATCCACAGGAGAATGGTACATCCCGAATTCCACCAATCAGCTGATTGCCAGGATGGCAAAGTGGGCATTCTGCCATGGTGGGAACCTTCCCAGAGCCAAGGGAATCCCTGCCATAGCATTCAGATCACAGGAAAATGGTCCCACACCCCATGCTTCCAACTAGCTGATCAGTGGGAAGAGCAGGGGGAAGCATTCTCCTGGGGCTCAGACATGCTGCTGTGGAAGAATGCCCCCCAGCCCTCCATCCTACCAACAGATGATGGGCAGGACAAGGGACATTCAGGGCTGTAACCCTCCCAGGGCTGTTTGTAGAAGCTTCTACTTTTCAGCAGCATCCAACTGCTTATTGACAGCCTGCCCCCTTCCCTGGCAGAGAAGAGGGCAGGCTGTCACTCAGTGGGCTGACCTAAGGGTGGGGGTACCACAGAGAGCAGCCTTCTAGGGCCCCCCAGGCTGGAGAGCTTTCCTGTGTAGCTAGGGTTACAATATTTCCACTTCCAGAACAGAGGATATCTACTGGGGGAGGTGGCCCCCACTCTCAACCCACAGCCCCCTGGGGCTGCCAGTGCCATGCACTCCTGACCCACAGCACCCCATCCCCTCTGGTGCCCCTCACTCCCAAGCCACAGCCCCCTGGCCCTGCTGGTACCCCTGACTCCCAACCTGCAGCCCCCTGGTCCCTTCAGCTCTGCCAGAGGGGACCCCAAGCTGCCTCCATCCCAACCAGGCCAGAATGTGGCAGCTGCAGCAACTCTGGCTCATGCAGGCAGTGACAGAGCAAGTCCAGCCCTGGTGCAGGCTAGATGGAAGAGGAGGGGAGGCCTATTGCACACCCCACCCTGGGGTGGGGCTTCTGCACTGCACCATGTGGCCTGACTATGGTCCCCCCAGCCCCTCCCAGCAGTGTCTCCCAGACATCCCACCCCTGCAGCTATGGGCATTGGACCCATTACCACTGGCCTGGCCGTGCAGCTCTTTGCCACCACCAGAGGGTCCCCCCACCCCCTTCCGCCACTGGAGGGGCATGTGCCTACCTCCTGCCTGCCTGCCAACCTGCAGCTCCAGCGCTCGGACACATAGACACCAACTTTGGTTTTTCGCAAGTGAGTGTTTTTCCTGTGTGTGTATTCCTCCTCCATGCCCCATGCATGCTCAGAAAAGGCAACAAGTTACTTCAACCCAGCTCACCTGATGTGGCTCATTGGTGCTAACCTTTTTCAGTGGGTGCTTGACCCTCAGAGCACACACGGAGTGGATGCCTATGCCCAAACACCATCTCCCAGCACAGGCAGGCACCTGCCCCCTGTCACATAGTCATCCCTTTACACATCCCTGCCATACATGCATACAGACAGCCCCCCTGGACAGTCCCCAAGTCCTGGCCCTCCAACCCCTGCCCATCATAGACTTATCTGCATCCATCTGCTGGGGCTGCTCCCACCACACTACCTTGCAATCACCCTAAGCAGCAACTTGGAGGCTGAAAGGCTGCCAGCCTGCAAGGGCAAAAACCACGCACTTTTAAAGAGGAAAATCTGCATTTTTCCATAGCAAATATAAAATCTGGGTCCCTGGTAAACACATAAGCTGCTAGAGCAAGCCAGGAAATGCAGTTCTACCAACAAAATCTTGGACATTTGTTCCTATTTCAAAAAAATGCCCAGATGAAGATCAAAGGACTGAAAAAGAGGACATATCCAGGAAAACCTGGATCTATGGTACCCTAGTGTAGCTATCTAGCCAGAGGACTGGAATAAATGTATATTCCAACTCTCAACTTTCACAGAAATTTTTAACATGCTAGGAATGACTGCCTGTCCATGGCCAGACACTTGACTTAGAATGTTTTAGTGATGGATAATACTGCATTGAGCAGGGGGCTGGCTTAGAAGACCTCATGAGGTTCCTCCCATCTCCACTCTCTTATGATCCTAATATCCTAAACCAAGAGAAATAACTTTAAAAAAAATACTTGCCTAGATGCTAACAAGTCATGTTGATGAACTAACTTGATATATTTTGCAATTAACAACCATGTATTTTCAAATTCAATAGTAACAAGCAAGGGATAATTCATCTGTCACAATGCTGCTGTAAAAATTGAGAGACAAACATAAACTATTTCCCTTTGAATATTTACTGGGATATCAATAAATATTGTATCAAACATTTAGTGCAACTGCGATATCAGGGAAAAAACCCAGCAAAAACAGAAAATATCAAGAAAAGAAAAAGCATTAGTTAGTAGGGCTGTGTGAAGCTTTGAGTGGTGATTCAATTTGAAGGAGATTCAGCCCAATTTGGCAGCTGAATCTCAAAATCAGAATCAAATCAGGGGACCAATTAAAAGGTCTGAATCAATTCAAAGCTCTCTGAATCTTCAAAAAAGATTCAGAGAGCTTTGACAATTCGGGTAGTCCCTGGTGGCTGCAGCAGGGAGCTGCAGCCGGACTCGGAGCTGGTAAGAAGGGGGCGGGTGAGGGGGGGCTGGGAGAGGGTACCATGGGGGGACCCCTGCTAGACCCACCCCTCCCTCAACCCCAGCTGCTCCCCCCCCCATGGCTGTCCTGCCTGCCCCAGCTCCCAGTTCTTTAAAAAAAAGCCCCACTCACTGGATGCTGCCAGGTGTGGGGGGGATACCTGTGGCCCCCCCAGTGCCCACGCTGCATGGGGGGCTCTACACAAGCGCCCCACCCCCCTCACTCCCCCAGCTCCCCCACAGCTCCTCCACCCACCATGGCTCCAGCCCTTTAAGAAAAAAACCTGAGAAAACCCCTGGGACTCACCACTCCTGCAGTGGCCTCAGGGCTTCAGGGGACTCATGGAGAGCCCTCCCCTCCCCCCACACAAACCACATCCCTTATGCTTATTCTGCATGAAGTTTAATCTATTGGGTCCCATAATAAATTCCTTAATCTCCCACTGAGGTCAGCAGAAGTCAGCTCCTCTTGGGATTAGCCCTTCTTATAAGTACTGTTCTAAAAAAATGCTTAAATGAATGAAGTACCATGCTTACCATGATAAAAATTACACAGACATGTTTAACATGCACTGTTATCTTCAGCCACTGCTGTTGGGTGACTGTTTACAGGAAATAATTTCTTCATAACTAACCTTAACATGGACTAAAATGCTGGCCAATTGTTTTTATCAAGAAAGGCATTATATTACAGAATGGCCGTTTGGGCTCAGTGATGCAAATAAGCTATTTGCACACCAGACTGTCATGAATTATCATTATTTTTTATTGGTTGTAAGAATTATAAATGTATGTGGTAATTTAAAAGAGGAGGCAGTCTATACTAAGATAAGGAGAAGGACATGACAACTTAGAGAGGGACCAGTTGAGGGTGAGTATAAAATTATGTGGCCAAGTAGAAAGTTAATACATACACCTAGAGCTGCAGCTGAATTCTCATTTATCAAACAAAAATAAAATTCATTTGAAAAAAGAATCCTATTTTCTTTCTACAGTTGAAAATCAAATAAGATAAGGAGTTACAAGCATAAATTGATTCAAAGATGCATATTAAATTCTAGCTCAAGAACTGTACATTTTGATTCATAAATGTTATACATATTTTCATATCAATATTACTTTCACAATTGCACCACTTTAGATTCTGATGGATTAAGTACTGAATCTAAAGATGAAATATGGTGCAGTTAATTAGGGAACATCCCAGCACTTCTTTGACCCTAGAGGTAGACAGTAGCGAGTAAAGCACATGCTAGGCCCCACGGATTGTGTGCCAGTGTGCTATTCCCTAGAGCAGCATTTCTTAACCCATGGGTCACAAGAATATATGAAAGGGTCATGAACAAACTTTCAAAATGGATTCTCCTTTAATGGAGAAAAATATGGGAAACTGTGGCTTTTCCCTTGCAGGCTGACAGAGTTCCCACTTGCGAGGGGCTACTTGGTTGGGGGGGGGGGCATACCCTCTCCCCCACCTCAGACAGAGGGGCTGGGAGTGGGTGGCAGCAAGTTAGAAGTGAAGGGCATGGGGTCAGGACTGGCCATAGATGTTTAAAAATGGATCCTGGTACAACAAAAGTTGAGAACCACTGCCCTACGAGATACTCTGTATTCCAAACGTGCCACTTAGTTTCTTTATATGTAGAGAAGTCAACTCATAATGAGAAAAAATAAATTTTGAAGAAGGTACAAATTAGTTTACTGTGTACTATATTTTACATATAGTTAAACATCTTATGATATCGCTTTTTTGGCATTATTATATTATTTAATCCTATATCATTTGTCAGGAAAAATATAATTTATATAGCAAGTTTAGAATCTTCATATCAAGTCATTTTCTTTATCAATTAGCACTTTTAGGGTCAAAATTGACTTACTGTATTAACTTGAATAAAAGAGAAAGTTTTTTTGCCCTCAGTCAACATGCTGTGGCCCTGGCTTCAGACCCAGGGTTGAAGTCAGAGCTGAACCGCCACTTGCCCCCCAGTCTGTGTAGCTTGTGCAGTGGAGGAAGGGACACACAGTGGGAGGAGCTCATGTAGTGGGGGTGGGGGGTGCATGGGGAGACTGTGCAGTGGGGAGGGAGAGGGTGTGGGTGAGATCAACAGTGTGCAGCTTGGGGGAAGTATGGGGGAGTGTAACAGGGCCTGGCCCTGTAACTACGGGGGTGGAGGAGCCTGAATGGCCCTACACCCTGAAAGCATTCCCCCACACCCACACCAGAGCTGGAGGGACTTACCAAAGGCTGAGGACCCAGGTCTGGGGACACAGCAAGCCTCCCATCAAGGGAGCTAACCAAGGTGTGAGGAATGAGGGAGAGCCAATACATGGACGAGCAGCAGCTTCAGGGGGCTGCACAAGCAGAGCAAGGCTGCCTGGAGCCTGGGGTTAGCCTAGCGCTAGCAACCCCAGGGAGGGGCAGTGAAGAAGACTTTCCTTTTGTTTGTTTGTTTCTTATCACAAGCCCTGCAGGCCCTCAAAGTCGCTGAAGGATAAGAGGCTATAGGGCAAGTGAAGCCTCAGAGAAGCCTAGCAAGCAAGACACATGAAACCAGCAAAAAGCTAAGTGGCAGTTTATTTGTTTAACTCTGTTTTCTTGTTGTTGTTATTTTGCATCTCTTGCAAGCCCAGGGTGGTGGTACTGTGGACTTAACTGCAGTAGAGGCAAAGCCCTTGAACAGTAGGTCCTCAGCTAAAGACAGCAGCAAAAGCAAAAGTGGTCAGCTCAGGGTGCCTGACCAAACATGCCTAGCTCTGCTCTGCACAAAAAGTACCCATAACAGCACACAGAGAGACCACACAGCCTGCCCCCCTGGCAATACTTGCCTTCAGCTCCAACTCTAGCTTTGCCCTGGCTAGGCCCAGAGCTGCCCGCTGTTGCTTTTGCCTGGCTGGGCCAGCCTGGGGTCAGAGCCAATGACTACCCCAGAGCTGGAGCTGATACAGAATGTAAGCAGGGAGAGTGGGAGGTCACAGGAAGGAGCAGGGGGTGGGACACAGAGTAAATGCAGCAGGTAGCAGGCATTACAAAAAAGAAGCAGGGGGCAGCTGCTGGCACAGGTATAGGAGGGGCAAAGGTTGAGGGGGGAGGCAGTAAAGGGACAGGCAGCACGGGGGCATAGGAACAGGCCCAGAGGAGGTTAAGGGCTGGAGAAGGCAGGAAGGGGGAAGAAAGGGGAGGGTCTGGTCACCTGCTCCCTGTCCCACACATTGCTGCTTTCCCCACCACAGTGGTAGGGGGACAAATTTAAGATGACCTTCTAATAATTAGGTTCCATACATATGTAGCTGGGGTACACCTGAAGGGTGTGCCCTGCCCTCCAATGACAGTGGTGGTGGTCAGGCAGGGCACTGAGGAAGGGGTCAGCTACTAGAATGGCTTCCTCCCCTCTCTATAGAGCTAGGTCAAAACCAAATACTTAACTATGTACAATTTATTAGAAGAATAAATTCAGACACTTAATATAAAACATAGAATATATAAAAGGCTTAACATATAATACTATATATTATATTCCACAATTCACATATAATACCAAATATAAACCAAATAACTTATGACCTATACAACACAATTAACCCATAGGTATAGTAACTTAACCATAATATTTCTTTAAACCTTCACAAATAATAATACCAATATACACATTGAGACATTAAAACACACAAACCATATAAACCTCCTTAAAGAATACCCCTAGCCATATAGCCCTTAACACAGCAACCTCAAAATAGGGAGTGCACTCAGCACCTCCCCCAAGTGGTTTCGCTGAAGCTCCCCTTTAGGGTCCTGGGATGTGGACACACCCCTTCTGCAATGGAGGGTGGAGGCAGCAGACCCTCCTCACCCATGTCAGCCTCCCCTGCAGGGCCCGCTTCCCCAGTAACTCAAGCTTCCTCTTTGGAGAAGTCAAGGCTCGTCCCCTGGTTCCCAATCCCACAAGAGCCTATCCCCAGTGGTGCCTTCGGCTCTCCTCGATGGCCCGGCACCCTGCACTGGGCACCCAGGGCTCTCCCTCTCTCACGAGAGACAAGCTCTTGCAGGCTCTAACTCCCTGGTCCCAGGGCCTGCTCTGGGCACCAGGGCTCTTTTAGTTAAAAGTGGAGCTGCACCGTGGGCTCCGGTCACTCTGCCAAGGGCTGGGGTTAACATGAGCAGCCACAAGCTGCTTCCAAGGTGGTTCTCCATGCGCCAACCTGAGCACCGGGTGAGGCCCAAGCAGCCGCAAGCTGCTCCCAGGGCCAGTTCTCTGTGTACAAATCTGCCCACTGTGTGGGACCTGAGCAGCCTCGAGATGCTCCCAGGGCCAGCTCTCCGTGTGCTCATCTGCACACCGTGCACGGCCTGAGCAGCTTTATTATGTGCCAATCTGCACACCAACTGCCCAGCCGTTTGCTGGGTTTGCAGGCTCAAGCTGCCTCAAGCAGCTCCTAGAGCCTGATCACCATGCGCCAATTTGCGTGCTGCTGAAGCTCAAGGAGGGTCCTGAGGATGGCCATCTATGGAGCTCCTCTTTCCTCGCTATCCCTCGTCATCTCTCCAGCCTGCTGAGCATGCTCCCCTTTTATAATCTTCAGGGCTCCACCCCCAAAATTCTCGGGACCTGGCTGGTGCAGTTCCGATTTAGGTCCAGCTGCTTCTTGCCCCCTCCCTTCGGAAAAGAGCAGGGTATTTCTTCCCTTGTGCTGCCTCTGGATTGGTGGGTGGGCTCCACCAATCAAATAGCAGACCCGCAATCTTGTATGTAACTTCAGAGAATGTTTAATGTTTCTGATTTAAAATGTCATCATGGGACCAGTAATTTTAGTTTATTGGTATAATTGTTGAGAAAAACTAACAAGGTAAGCTAAATTTTATAGAAAAAAGATCAAGATAATGTCAGCCACTGGCACAGAACGTGTACACAGGCTCAAGTTAATAGAACCCAGGAAACAGAAAAGGGAAAGACCAACCAAAAATGGCCTAATGTATACACTGTAAAAAGTAATGTGGGAGGCAGAAACAAAAATCTCAGCCTATGGACAAGACTGCAAGGTATATGGAAAATGGAACCACTTTCCTTTCCAATGCTACAGGTGTAAATCAGCAGAAAGTAGCAGCACAGGGCAAATGCTGCAAACATGGAGGGGGGACCCCTTATGGGAGCTTCCTCCTGCACTTGCAGACATACATCCCTGCAGAGGGATTCCCCAATGTGTAGATCTGTGCCCTGACATGGGGGGTTTGTCTGAAAGTGGAAAGGGATGAGGTCTAGTGCAGACAAGGGAAGGCCTAATTGAGAAAAAGGGATCCCCTATAGGAGTTTCTCCCTCCAAGCTTGCAGATGTGCCTGCCTGAATCCCCTCCAGGGGTTTCCCCCACTCCTCAACATAAGAGGGCGCATCTATAAGTAGGAGTTTTCCTCCCACATACAGATGCATCCCAAGTCAGGGTGCAACACCCAGCAGCATCTGTAGACATAAGCAAAACAGATCAGCCGCACTGCAACATATCATAGCACATCTGGTCATGCTCCAGAGATGTCTGTTTCTAGCTTGTAAAGCCACTTGCAATGTAATCCTAGCCAGACTGGTAAATAGCAATATTTGCCTAACAAAATGTGACTGGATGCTGCTGATGTACAATAAAACAATTCTGAGGTCAATGAGGAATTTCCAATAAGAAAGCTTCAAAAAATATGTTATCACTTGGAGGTCAAAACAGATGGCACATGGGAGTAGCACTTGTTAGGATGGTGAAATTTGCATTTTCCCGCCCTTTATTCCTGCTGATGTATGGTAAGCCCTTGCATTAGTCTTGAAGCTGATGCACAGCTTACTTATGCTTGATTTTTCCTGCCCTTTTTTTCCCGCTCCTTTTCCCTTGCTGCTTGCAATCTGCTCTTTCTCCTGCTCTTTTCCCTTGCTGAGTTCCGCTGAGCCTGAACACTGAAAGGTCTTGGTCTTGCAGCTGATACATACATTGCCTATGTCCAAGTTGGAGATTTAACCAGGCATAAGACTTAAGATGCTAAAGTTAGCAGAAATGTAATGTTTCTTTTACATGTTTGTTTATTTAGGGCTTTGAATAGTTAATCATTTGTCTAATCATTTGACTGTTTGTTTAGTTGTGAAGTAGAGGAACTTAAACCAGACAGGGGAAGAAACCAATGGTATATTAAGAGGGAAAATATAAAGAAGGCCTTTGAAATGATTAACTGCAAGTGACCAAAGGTAGTAGGGATGAAGTAAGGGTGAAGTAGGGGTGATGACCTCATGCAGGCACAGAGTGGAAAGTTTCATGGTAATGGACCAATGCATAGCCAATTCTATGTAAATGCAGGGGCAGAACCATAGGCATAACAGGGGGAAACTGGGCATGGTTTAATGCTAATGAGCGTGTTCTGGAAAGTATAAATGTATGAATGCACTCCCAGTGTAGCGGTCTGGGCCACTCCTCAGTTTGGTGGGGACCCGCCCGAAGTTGCCTCCACTTCAGTAAAGCTGTTGAACGCAGCATGTGCTTGTGTTTGCCCCCTGCTCTGGTCTGGCTAATGAGTATCACAATCTATGGGCAATTGATTCCTAGTCGTTGGGCCCCACGTGGGGTTGAGGTTTAACAGCACTCACTGCTAGGACAGCATCAGGGCAAGTCACAGATCTGATCACAGTACAACATGAGAATATGCTAAATATGAGAAAGCAGTAAGGATCATTATTGTGGGTCCTGTACAGCATTCTAACTAATATAAAACGTGTTTCAAGGGAAAGAACAACTACAGGGAAAGCTGAAGTTAGAAACTGACCCCAACATGTAATTCAATGAGACCATGAAAATACAGAGTTCCAACAGATCTGATGGAGACACTAAAAAAGGTAGTAAGTAGCAAGCTTGCAAACAAGAGATAGCTTTACACCTGTTGAGAAAAGGACAGCATAAATTCAGTCCACTGGTGCTGAGAAAATCTTCAGTAAACAGAGGATCTGCACCAATCTACTACTAACAATTGAGGCCATATTAACCAATTTATCCAGCCCAAACATGTTAATATTTTGTGATGCTAGGACCAGCATGCTAAACAAATTGAAGTACCCAGTCATCTCACAACTGTTCCTCCACCCACTGACAGGTGCTACAAGGTACAAATATCTGGCAAGAGTGGATGCTACACTGGGAGAGCATTGAACCAGATATCTCTATACCCTATTCAGTACTCTCTCTGGCATCCACCAGTTATTCGTTTAAACACCCCAGAAAAAAAAAAAAAAACAAACATCTCCAACCATTCTGTTCAATAGCCATTAATAGATTTATAATACATCAATTTAACCAGGTCCTCTTTGAATCTGGCTATGCTTCCTGCTTTCATCTACTCCGATGGCAAAGGTTTCCACATTGATCCTTATTTTCCCAGTATAACTTCAAAATTTAAAACAGCTAAATTATACTAAATATGTACAAATCCTGCATCAAAATCTACTAGCCACTAAAAGTGCTGAAGCTACCCAGCAAATCTGTGTGAAAGGCTAAAAGATATGTACTGCCTAAGAAACTGAATTGTAATGGAGGGAGAGGTAGGATATTTGCTTATGGGGATAGGGTTGACAAGTACTATCCTATGACAGTGTTTATTAGTTTACTGCAACATAATGGGGTTGCATGTGTAGACGCAGAGTCTTCACTAAGGAGCTACTTAGCCAGGTGTGCAGTAAATGTCTTGTGTAGATGCACCCAATTTGGAGTAAATCCTGGGGTAAATTATTCCGGAATAATCAGGTCATTTGCCCTCACCTCTAGGGATAATCCAGGCCGGGGACACACTAATACACATCAGCAGCAAATGGATATCATCTTCTAATATATGATGTAAATGCACACATTAAATAGAACATGTCTTCCATATTAAATGAAACAAACATGTTAAACATGGTGTCTGTGTCCTTGGAGATCTCCCACTATGTCCAGTATTGATGTCCTATCAATATTAAACTTGCTTTAATCAGTATTGTATCATTTTTGAAGCTCAGCTGGATCCTCACATACTATGCTGATGAGCATGATATCAAAATCTAGATACATAGAGTAGAGATGGCATAGCTAGAGTAGAGATGGCAATGTCATGAGTTAGACCCTGACTCCATGCAGCGCCCAATGACTAGGGAGATGACGGTCCAATTGCTCATGGAACCTGGTACTCATTAGTCAGAGCAAGCAAGCAGCAGACACCAGCACACATTGCTCGCAACAGCTTTATTCAGAATGAAGACAGCTTCAGACAAGGGTCCCACACAGACACAGACACAGAGCCCATGAACCAGGGGATCTGCACTGAACATTAGTTCTTTTCACATTTTATACACATTGATTCATGCTCATTAACATTCACTCTGCCCTCATTCCTCCTTTGGTTCCACCTATTTCTCCTCCCATCTCAAACTCCACCTCTGTTTACTATTTTCTTCATTAGCATGGTATTGCCTATGTATTTCCTTCATTTACATGCCTCTCTGCTAAGAGCGCATGCGTAAGACTTTGAACCCCTATCTTCTCCCAGTCAATTGTGGTTTCTTGCTGGTTCTTTCTATTTTCTTGCTGACTTCAGTGCCATCTCCAAGGCTGTACTTCTGCTTTTTCCCCTAACGATAGCCATTGGTCTGTATCCTATTTTTACAAAACATATCATACACTTTGCACTCTATCCTTTTGTTAATAATCTGTTAACTTAAGTATTAGCAAAGTTAGGTGCTTTTAATATATCATCCAGCCTTGTGATTAGCAACTTTTGCCGAGGTTACTTTTAATATATCATCCAGCCTTGTGACCAGCAGCTTTTAACGAGATACAGGAAAAAAACGTTTATTCAGCTGCATACCCAGCACTCCCCAAAATCCATACCGTTACCCTAGCATCATGATGTGTTCCAAAATAGACATTACAGCCACCAGCACTCTTATCCACATTTTCTCTCACAAATTTATGCAGTGGCTTCTAACAAAATAGGAAGTATGGCTTTTAGGGAGAGGAAGATCTAGGTAGTTAACCAAACACTGTGGCACTGGTGTCATCGGGAAGGCTTTGGCTTCCATGACCACAGTCCACTCTTTGGTGAGAGAGGCAGCAAGCTGCTGGGAAGGGATGGCCTACACCTCTCTCCATTGAGGAGGAGGCTCTTCTCAGCCAGACTGGCTGACCTGCTCCACTAGGCTTTAAACTAAGCCCGCTGGGTGACGAGGGGGACTACCGCCACTGCTGGACTGCTGAGCAACCCTTGCAAAGCCAGCAGGCCAAGGCACTTAAGGGAGCCCACCCATGCCCCGGCCCTGGAACAACTGGTAGGCAAGGCAAGGGCCCCCAAGGGAACACTTGCATGCCTGTACACAAATGCCAGGAGCTTGGAGAATAAACAGGAGGAACTTGTCCTCCTGCTTATCACAAAAAATTACGATGTCATAGGGATAATGGAGACCTGGTGGGACTCCACTCATGACTAGGCCACAGGTATAGATGGCTATACCCTCTACAGGAGAGATCGAGTGGACAAAAGGGGCAGGGGTGTAGCTCTCTATGTCAAGTAAAGCTATGGATCCCTGCAAGCTGACATTGTCAGCCAGGGTGGATGACTGGAGACCCTCTATCCTACAGTGGCTAAAACCTGTGGAGAACACAGCACAGGGGACAAAATGGTGGGAGTCTACTACAGGCCACCTACCGAGGATCAAGAGCTTGACCAGGAGTTTGCCAGAGAATTGGCTGAAGCCACACACTCCTGGTGCATGGTTGTCATGGGAGACTTCAAGTACCCAGACATCTCTTGGGAAGAGCGCTCAGCCAAATCTGAATGGTTGCAAAGCTTTCTCATGCACATGGATGAACTCTATGTAACTCAAGAAGTCTATGGGCCAATGAGAGGTAAAGTGCTGCTCAACCTGGTACTGGCAATGGGGGACAACCCAGTCAGTGACGTAACAATCAAAGGAAAGCTAGGTGACACTGACCACGAGCTGATCACCTTCACCATTCACCATAAAGCTGGCAAGTCGGTCAGCAATACAAACGTCCTCAACTTCAGGAAAGCTGACTTTCACAAGCTCAGGAAGCTTGTCAGTATGGCCCTAAGGGACCATGACCCAAAGGGGAGTTCAGGATGAGTGGTTGGTCCTCAAGGGAGTGATCCTGGATGCACAAGCAAAGTCTATCCCATCTCAGAGGAAAGGCAGCAAAGTACACACAGAAGACCCCTTGGTTCTGCAGGGAACTAGTGGACCTCCTGCATCTAAAAAGAAAGCCCTAGAAAGGATGGAGGACTGGATCCACCTTCAATGAGAAATAGTCTGCACTGGTCCACACCTTCAGGGAGTGAATCAGGAAAGCCAAGACTGCGACTGAACTCCAACTAGCTACAAGTATCAAGCACAATAAAAAGTCCTTTTTTAGATATGTAGGGAGCCAGAGGAAAAGCAAGGGCAACATTGGACTGCTAAACCAGATGGGACAACTGACAACCGACGCCCAGGAAAAAGCCAACCTATTAAATGGGTACTTTGTGTCGGTCTTTCATCAGTCCCACAGGATGCCCCTGCCCACTATGGGACAGGGAGGCCTGGGTGAGGCAGGCCTGGATAAGGGAGATTCCCTGCCCTCCATCAATGCTGACTTCATAAAGGAACACCTTGAGAGGCTGGACACCTTCAAATCACCTGGCCCTGACAATCTACACACCAGGGTACTCAAGGAGCTGGCTAGCATCATAGCCCAGCCCCTGGCATGGATCTTTGAGAACTCCTGGCACTCTGGTGAAGTACCTGAAGATTGGAAGAAGGGCAGTGTGGTGCCTATTTTCAAGAAATGGAGGAAAGTGGATCTGGCAAACTACAGGCCCATCAGCCTGACCTCTATCCTGGGGAAGGTCTTAGAAAAGATTATTGAAGAGGCCATTCTCAACAGACTAGCCAAAGGCAACTTCCTGAGGGATAGCCAGCATGGGTTTGTTGTGGGTAGGTCTTGATTGACCAATCGTATCTCCTTCTAAAACCAGGTGACCTATCACCTGGACAAGGGAGAGGAGATTGACATCATATATCTTGACTTTGAAAAAGCCTTTGATCTGGTATCCCATGATCACCTCTTGCCAAAACTAGCTAACTGCGGCCTTGGGTCCACCATGATCCGCTGGCTGGGGAATTCATAGAATCATAGAAGTAGGGTTGGAAGAGACCTAGTAGATCTTCAAGTCCGACCCCCTGCCTGGGCAGGAGGGAAACTGGGTTCAAGTGCCCCCAGCCAGTAGGCATCGAGCTGCTTCTTAAAGACCTCCAGGGTAGGAGCCAGCACCACTTCCCTTGGAAGTTGGTTCCAGATCCTAGCCGCCCTAACTGTGAAATAGTTCCTACAGATGTCTAATCTAAACCTACTCTCCAACAACTTGTGGCCGTTATTCCTTGTTATCCTGGGGGGTGCTAGGGGAAACAAGGTCTCCCCCAAACCCTTCTGGTCCCCCCTAGTGAGTTTATAGACGGTCACAAGTTCCCCCCTCAGCCTTCTCTTGTGAAGGCTGAACAGGTTCAGGTCCTGTAGCCTCTCATTGTAGGGTCTGCCCTGCTGTCCCCGGATCATGCAGATGGCCCTCCTCTGGACCCTCTCAATGTTGTCCACATGCCTCTTGAAGTGGGGTGCCCAGAACTGGACACAGTACTCCAGCTGCGGCCGGACCAGTGTGGCGTAGAGGGGGAGGATCACCTGCTTGGCCCTACTTGAGATGCACCTGTGGATGCACGATAGGGTCTGCTTAGCCCTGCCAACCGTGACCTCGCATTGTCGGCCCATGTTCATCTTGGATTCAATGATGACTCCAAGATCCCTTTCTGCCTCCGTGCTCTCAAGAAGGGAGTTTCCCATCTTATAAGTGTGATGCCGGTTACTACTGCCCAAGTGCAGCACCCTGCACGTGTCTGTATTGAAACGCATCCTGTTTTTGTTAGCCCACCCTTGCAACCTATCCAGGTCTTTCTGCAGTCTTTCCCTCCCTGCTAGCATGCCCACCTCACCCCAAATTTTGGTATCATCAGCAAATTTGAACAGGTTGCTTTTCACCCCGTCATCCATATTGCTGATAAAGAAATTGAACAGCGCGGGCCCAAGGACCGAGCCCTGAGGGACTCCGCTGCCCACTTCCCCCCAGGTCGAATATGACCCGTACACCACCACCCTCTGAGTATGACCCTTCAGCCAATTAGCAATCCATCTGACCGTGTAGGCATCGATGCCACAGTCGCCTAGTCTTTTAATGAGAATGGGGTTGTCGACAGTGTCAAAGACCTTGCTGAAGTCCGAAAGACTACATCCACGGCAACACCTGCATCCAATTCTTTTGTGACCTGATCGTAAAAGGCATTCAGGTTGGTCTGACATGACCTGCCCCTAATGAAACTGTGCTGGCTGCCCCTAAGCATCATCCCCGATGCCAGCCCATCACAGATGTGCTCCTTGATGATCTTCTCAAAGAGTTTCCCCAGGATTGAGGTAAGACTGACGGGCCTATAGTTGCCCGGGTCCTCCCTCCTCCCTTTCTTAAAGATGGGGACCACATTGGCTATCTTCCAATCATCTGGCACCTGGCCCAAGCACCACGAGCGCTCGTAAAGCCGTGCCAAGGGCCCAGCAATAACCCCTGCTAGCTCTCTCAACACCCTGTGGTGGCGAGCATCTGGACCTGCTGACTTGAACATGTCCAGCCTCTCCAGAAGCACTTTAACACAGTCCTCCTCAACCTTAGGTCTTGAGGCGTTCCCCTCGAGTGCATCTTGAAACACGGTGGGGGAGTCCTGGTCCCTGCACAAGAAAATGGAGATGAAGAATTTGATAAAGATGTCTGTCTTCTCCTCTGGTGCAACCACCAGATTGCCCAGTGCATCTTGCAGGGCCCCCAAATTTCCAGGTGCCTTCTTCATCCTCCCTATATATTTGAAAAAGGGCTTTTTATTATCTTTGATCTTGGACACTAGTCCTAGCTCTATGTCCGCCTTAGCTTTCCTAACAGCCCCCCTACAGGCCTGAGCAGTGGAGGTATACTCTTCTTTGGAGATAGCCCCCCCCCCCCCTTCCACCGGGTGTACGCCACCTTTTTGGCAACCAGACTCCATAGTTGGACCCAGAGGGTGGCAATTGACAGAAGTCAATCGTCATGGTGCCCTGTGACCAGTGGGGTCCCCCAAGGCTCTGTCCTTGGAACTATTTTGTTCAACATCTTCATTAATGATGTGGACACTGGAGTCAGAAGTGGACTGGCCAAGTTTGCTGATGATACCAAACTCTGGGGTAAAGCATCCACACCTGAGGACAGGAGGTCAATCCAGGCTGACCTTGACAGGCTGAAGAAATGGGCAGATGAGAGCCTGATGGTGTTTAACACTGAAAAATGCAAGGTTTTCCACTTTGGGAGGAAAAACCTGCAGCATCCTTATAGGCTCAGCAGTGCTACGCTGACTAGCACTATGGATGAAAGAGACTTGGGGGTCATCATTGACCACAAGATGAACATGAGCCTTCAGTGTGAAGCTGCAGCTAGTAAAGCGAGCAAAACGCTGGCTTCCATCCATAGATGCTTCTCAACAAATCCCAGGATGTCATTCTCCCCTTGTACTCAGCCTTGGTGAGGCCACGGCTGGAGTACTGCATCCAGTTTTGGGCCCCACAATTCAAAAAGGACGTGGAGAAGCTTGAGAGGGTGAGGAGGAGAGCCACGTGCATGATCAGAGGTCAGGAAAACAGACCTTACGACAACAGGCTGAGAGCTATGGGGCTCTTTAGCCTGGAAAAGCGCAGGCCACCTATAAGTTTATCAGGGGTGACCACTGTTATCTGGGGGAACGTTTGTTCACCAGAGCGCCCCAAGGGATGATGAGGTCGAATGGTTATAAACTCCTGCAAGACTATTTCAGGCTGGATGTAAGGAAGAATTTCTTTACTGTCCAAGCCCCCGAGGTCTGGAATAGCCTGCCATCAGAGATGGTTCAAGCACCTACATTGAATACCTTCAAGAGAAAATTGGATGCTTATCTTGCTGGGATCCTATGACCCAAGCTGACTTCCTGCCCCTCAGGCAGGGGGCTGGACTGGATGATCTTCCGAGGTCCCTTCCAGCCCTAATGTCTATGAAATCTATTAAATCTATTAAATATGTTACTGGTTGGTTCATATAGCAAGCATAGAAACTATATGTTTTGCAAGTAAAAATTATTCTACACCTGTTAGATTGAAAACAACGCAGGTTAAATCATACTTCTGTCCAACAGGGATACTTTTGGAAGGTGACAGCTAGCAGTCTCAGCTCTATTCTCCACAAATCTAGTGATGGAACCTGAGAAGAAAGGCAAGAAAAAGTAGATGTGGAAGAGGCAGCAGAACAATAGGTGATCACAGGTACAGGAGAGAGGGAATTAAGAAGAAATATCTGAAAATATTTGCTGTGATTATTCTAAAAAACAGAGAACAAATGGTGTGCCTTGCTTTGTAGCAGCACCTGTAATGTCTCCTTAAACAAAGCATGAAAAATGAAAAGGAGGAAAAAATGCATCCAACAGTAAAGTTAAAGGTTCAAGAGAGAATTTTAAATTATTTCAAATGCACTAAGAACAATTTGAGCTGAAAAAGAGAGGTTAATATTTCCACAAATTATGAAATACAAAAGCAAAGTACCAAAGGTTTTACTAATATATGCTGAATGCCCTCAGTAATGAACATTGTGACATTTAACACATTATTAGTTACTATGGATTAAGTCACTTTTTAATACTTTGCAAAAAATATGGTCATTGTTTCATTCTTATTAAAATTACCATCAGTATTTCACATCCTCATGGCCTGGTCTCTGAGGTACAATCCCATTTGCACTGCCTTGGAGGGATCAGTTTTCAGTCAGAAAGTGCTTTCCTAAAGTCCTAGAAAGAATTATCACCGCAGCACTAACTCTGCATAGAACATGCACTCACCTTTGCAATTAATATTTTTTATTATTTTCATTTTCTTTAATCAGTTGTCACAATATGCAAGTGCTATTTCATGTAATTAAAAAAAAATAAACTGAGCACGAGGAGAACCATCTTGAAGATAACAATGACACGAAACATTGCTTTTCATAAACTGTTACTGGACATGCCAACTGTCTAAATTATTAAAACATATATTCTTTATCATTTATTATTAGATATTCACAAGAGGTATGTTTTCAATGTTATCGTAGGGAATTTTAATCTATTTCTTTCTTATTGACTGAAAAGCTAAGTGTCAAGCAATTTTAGTGCTAGAATTTTGCTAAATTTTGCAATTAAAAAGACAAGTACTTACAAGTTTGATGTAATAACCAAGATGCAATGTTAAATTTCCTTAACACATTCAGATGCAGAGAATGCAGCTATGCCATCTCTACTCTAGCTATGCCATCTCTACTCTATGTATCTAGATTTTGATATCATGCTCATCAGCATAGTATTTGAGGATCCAGCTGAGCTTCAAAAATGATACAATACTGATTAAAGCAAGTTTAATATTGATAGGACATCAATACTGGACATAGTGGGAGATCTCCAAGGACACAGACACCAATGCTGTTAAACCTTTCTTGTTTGAGAGTCTGTCCTATTTTCAACAATTGCTTTGGAGCCTTCCACTCAAAAGCTTTAATTTACAGAATAGCTGCCCACGTGCCTAATGTAGTCGAAACCCACCATTTTTCTCTGTGCTATTTTGTTGGCACCTCATGCGGACGTGAATACGATTTCAACTCTGGTGAGATGCTTCTGATTGCTGCACTACAGATGGAAAAATGATATTATCTGAAAGGAAAAAGCTGACTCAGTAACCAATATACAGCTTTAAATGATAAACTCTAGTGATTATTTTGAGCCATACTTTACTCCCACCTGCTGTTGGCTGCTTACACAGTAGTTCCAGGGAATCACTAATATTCACAATCCAGTCCTTACTGATAAACTTCCAAGTTAGTAACAGATAGAGCATGGAGAAGAGCTCAAATAGGAAGTTTGGCACATAGGAAGAAAAACATATATTGCTTAATACCTTCTTTTATCCCTCATTCTTTTTCTACAGTTAGACTGGGTACCTCAAACAAATTCTGTCCTAAAACCCTAAATATATAGAACATAGAACTTGGAAAATAATCTTTTATTATAAGGAGCTACAAAGAAAAATAACTTAAATGCTTTTTTCAATGTCAAAAAAGCATCCTTCTAGGTCAGATGATGTGCAATCATGCCACATAAGGCCTTTCCAGGTCACTTAAATTCCAGACAAACCATTAAAAGTCAGAGTCCAGAAAAGCTTATGAACAAAAATTCATTAAAAAGTTTCAAAAAACTTCTGTAAAGAAGTTTTCAGTCTAGAAGGTGGGGGGAATAATTGAGTAACAACTTAAGCGATGGTCCATCTTCATAACTACTTTACAGAATCCACATTCTCTTGCCACGAATAAGATGTTTCTCTCAAGCTAACTATCCACTTGTCCCAGTGGAAAATTATTCTGCAGAAGTCTAGCGTGGTTTTCAAACTACGTTACCCATGTTACAATCAAGTTAAAATCACTTACTTAAAAGATCAGTGTATTAAAAACAAAACAAAAACAAAAAACCCCAGAATATCCAAAACATCTTTTTTTAATCAAGTGTGTGCTTTTCTTCAGTAATCAGTTTTCTTATCAGCAGCATTTTTATTTATTTCAGTATTTACCAATAAATAATAATGATCCATCCAGCCTGCTGATGAAAATAGATTAACAGAGATGAAAACAGGTATAATATGCTAAGACCGTTCAAAAAACTTTCCATAATAAATTGAATGAAGATTCTGTAAAACTGTAGCTATGTTCAGTTTGACATTTAAAAAAATGTTGAAACTTTAAAATAAATGCATTTGAACTAATGTGAATTTATTCATAATTAACAACATGCAGATATGGAAGTGAGATAACTATTTAAGCCATTTATAATGCAGCATGATTTTGACCAAAAAAATATGCTACTCCAATCCTAAAAATTGTGTGTTCACTGAAAATTGCAATATTGTTTTACATTTACTGTATTCCATCTATAGTATAGCATGCAAAACATACTTAATCCTGTCACTAATTTCTTGCCACCCAATAAAGCCCTACAATTTTAAGACAAAAGTTTAGCGATTTCTCTGAAGTTGTTGTTTGTGGAATGGTTTTTTGTTTTTGTATCTGTTTTGTGTCAATTTTGCTTTATTCTTTTGGAAAGACAAACTACATTTTTGTAGTTTTGTGGAAAAGTCGCAAAGAAAAAAAGAATGGCTGCAACTGCTGTTTTTTTCTATGCTATAAATTGTATTAAATAAAAACTATATTGAAATTATATAAAATGTTACTGTGTCTGGAAGTTTGTATTTAATGTTAATTCAGTTTAAGGGTTTATAAAACATTTTTATAACAGCTCCTCCAGTCATTCATTATGTACCATGTAATTGCTCATCTAGGTATGGTAAAATTGATCATAAAGGAAAATACTAAAAGTATTTATAACCACCATAAACAAAACTGACATCTAAAATCATTCAGAGTTCCAACCAGTCTGTTGTTGAGCACTCTGACCCTGAAACAGCAACACAGTAAGCGTACACTTAACATTAACACATGAGCAGGCATCAATGATGAAAATCCTGGCCCTACTGAACTCAAAAGCAAGACTCCCAATGGTTTTAATGAGGGCAGAATCTCACACATTGATTTCTGCCCTAATCCAGAAAAGATGTTGTGCTTAATTTTAAAGATGTAAATCATTCCAGTGAATTCAGCAGTTGTTTGAAATCAATGAGGCTATTTGTATGGTTGAGATTAAGGCACATATTTAAATATTGTGTTAAATGAGAGCCAATGTGCAGTTTCATACATGTTCAAACCTCACATACTTAAGTTTGGGAACCCAGCAGGTTTTATGAATAGAACTAAAATATGTCCACATGGATTAGGACAGAACAGCTGAGAAGATGAGCATGTAGGCCAAAACAGATGTCACGTAATGTCACATTTTTATGGTGGCACAAAGTGGAAGCATACAATTTTTATGGTAAGCAAATAAATGTCCCTGATTATAATCACACCATATTACAAGCAGTAATAAATTCTGATGTTTTATTGTGGCAGATATCTATTAGCTCTGTGGGGGGAGAGTACAGGTAGCCTGAGCTGCCTGGATTCTCCAGCTGCCCTGGGCAGGTATGTTGAGGCTTGAGAGCCCCTTAAGCCCCTTGAACACCTGCCCAGCTTTCCCTGGTTGCAGAGAGGCACCCCAGATCTCAGGGTGTCTATAAGCAAGGAAGTTGGAGTTCCTCACCTATGGAGACTCACCATGTGATCTCTAGTGTTGTGTCTCCATAAGCAGGGAAGCAAAGCTCTATACCTCCACATGGAGATGTGCTTACCCAAATGCACCCCTAGAATCGCTGAGGACCCAACTGAGAAAGTGAGGAAAGTCAGGGTTTCCTTGCTTACCCAGACCCACTTGCGGGACAATTTCCCTGCCTACCAAGAGATTCCAGAGACCTATCTGGGTAAGCCAGGCGATCCAGGAAGTGCTCTCAGTGCTTCAGGGGTCTGATCCTGCCTGGGAATTCCCAAGGTTGGTATGACCAGGCCCTTCAAGCCCCAGGAAAACATATCACCCCATGTCCTGGACTACCCATGGATGGTACAAGGGGCAAAGTGCAGTTTGCCCAATGAAGCAAATCAGCTGTGCTGCAACACATCATGGCATAGTTAATCCATTTCACTCAACAAAGTATATTTCTACCCTGCATCCCTAAGTAGAGAAACTTAACTCACTTTACACATACAATCACCAAAACTGGATAATCAGTTATTCATAGATTCATAGATGTTAGGGTCGGAAGGGACCTCAATAGATCATCGAGTCCGACCCCCTGCATAGGCAGGAAAGAGTGCTGGGTCTAGATGACCCCACCTAGATACTCATCTAACCTCCTCTTGAAGACCCCCAGGGTAGGGGAGAGCACCACCTCCCTTGGGAGCCCGTTCCAGACCTTGGCCACTAACTGTGAAGAAGTTCTTCCTAATGTCCAATCTAAATCTGCTCTCTGCTAGCTTGTGGCCACTGTTTCTTGTAACCCCCGGGGGCGCCTTGGTGAATAAATCCTCACCAATTCCCTTCTGTGCCCCTGTGATGAACTTATAGGCAGCCACAAGGTCGCCTCTCAACCTTCTCTTGCGGAGGCTGAAAAGGTCCAGTTTCTCTAGTCTCTCCTCGTAGTGCTTGGTCTGCAGGCCCTTGACCATATGAGTTTCCCTTCTCTGGACCCTCTCCAGGTTATCCGCATCCTTCTTGAAGTGTGGCGCCCAGAATTGCACGCAGTACTCCAACTGCGGTCTGACCAATGCCCTGGACCTATTCGTCATGCATCTGCTGATGCACGATAAAGTGCCATTGGCTTTTCTGATGGCTTCGTCACACTGCCGGCTCATGTTCATCTTGGAGTCCACTAGGACTCCAAGATCCCTTTCCACCTCTGTGCCACCCAGCAGGTCATTCCCTAGGCTGTAGGTGTGCTGGACATTTTTCCTCCCTAGGTGCAGCACTTTGCATTTCTCCTTGTTGAACTGTATCCTGTTGTTTTCTGCCGACTTGTCCAACCTATCCAGGTCTGCCTGCAGCTGTTCCCTGCCCTCCGGCGTGTCCACTTCTCCCCATAGCTTTGTGTCATCTGCAAACTTGGACAGAGTACATTTCACTCCCTCGTCCAAGTCACTGATGAAGACATTAAAGAGTATCGGTCCAAGGACCGAGCCCTGCAGGACCCCACTGCCCACACCCTTCCAGGTCGAGACCGACCCATCCACCACGACTCTTTGGGTGCGACCCTCTAGCCAATTCGCCACCCACCGGACTGTGTAGTCATCCACATCACAGCCTCTTAACTTGTTCACCAGTATGGGGTGGGATACCGTATAGAAGGCCTTCCTGAAGTCTAAGTATACGACATCCACCCCTCCTCCTGTGTCCAGGCGTTTCGTAACCTGGTCATAGAAAGAGACTAGATTGGTCAGGCACGATCTGCCCGCCACAAACCCGTGCTGGTTTCCCCTCAGCATAATTTGCCCTGCTGGGATCTCACAAATGTGAGCCTTGATAATTTTTTCAAAGACTTTACCAAGGATGGAGGTGAGACTGACTGGCCTATAGTTGCCCGGGTCCTCCTTCCTCCCCTTTTTGAAAATGGGGACCACGTTAGCCCTTTTCCAGTCCTCCGGGACTTGGCCTGTGTGCCACGAGCGTTCGAATATTCCCGCCAGTGGCTCTGCAATGATGTCGGCCAGTGCCTTCAGCACCCTCGGATGGAGCTCATCCGGGCCTGCCGACTTAAAGGCATCCAGTTCTTCCAAGTGACTCTGCACCACCTCAGGATCTACGTATGGAAGTCTGGCGCCTTGCTGCTGCCTCTCTACAACCCCAGTGAGAGACTTGTTGTGCCCCTCACTTAGGAACACTGAGGCAAAGAACTCATTGAGGAGTTCAGCCTTGTCCCCCCTGTCTGTCACCAGTTGTTTCTGCCCATTTAGCAGGGGTCCTATTCCTCCCTGGGCTTTCCTTTTACTCCCAATATATCTAAAAAACAATTTCTTGTTGTCTTTTACTTGGGTTGCCATCCTCAGCTTCGTGGTAGCTTTGGCCCGCCTAACTGCCTCCCTACAAGCACGAGCAGAGGAGGTATATTCATCTTTAGTGATCTCACCCTGTTTCCACTTTTTATGTGCTCCCCTTTTGGCCCTTATATGGAATTAGTATGCTAATTCATTTCAAAGGGACTAAACAGACCAGCCACAGTGTAGAACAGCAATTTATTAATGACTGCTAATAACAGAATGAGGTTAGTGTGTGTGGATGGCAGCTGTTCTAAATGGTAAACAGAACCTCATCCTTGATGGTGTAATATTCTCAACATTACTCTGACATATGAAAATTTGCCTTTTTGCCAAGGCAGAGTGAGTAAATGAATACTGAATACCAAAAAATACAGTGTATGTTTAAATTATACCAATTATTTAAAAACAACACACAAAAATTATTCAGTGGGAAAATCATTTTCTAAAAGAAAAGAAATAGAATAAGCATACGCTTAAGTATCTCAAGCATAAAAAATTCTCTAGGAGAAAAACAGCAGAAGTCTCATATTCAGTAATTATATGACAATTCCACACACTAAGAAATTCTAGGACATCATTCTCTAGCATGTGGTTTTCAAGACACACCACTCTTCTTTTTTTTTTATTCTACTCCTGATTTGCATTACAATAACACCGAAGGACCCCAAATCACTCTTCAGGACCCATTTTCCTAGCTATGCATAAAAACACAGTAACAAAATTTGTGAATATCTTTGTATCTATCTTCAGCAACATGAATGTATATCAATGGGCATGTATACAAGTCCATTAATGGGCTTTAGGTAATATGCATTAAATCTAGCACCTCCATTGTGAGGTACTAGAAAAATGTTCATTAGCCTACCCTAATTCACATTAGCTAAAATCCATGGTTTTTGTGATGTTTTAATGCACGTTAAAACAAACTAATGCACATTAAATTAAAAGCATCCAAAGAAAGATTACTAGGAATAGCTTGGATTAATACTAAGCTCACACCTTGGCTGAATATTAGGAAAATATCCTAAAAAGAAACACATTTAGACTGTGGGATAATGTTCTAAGGGAGGTTGTGAAAGCCCAAAATCTTGAATGATTTTTAATGACTCAAAAATATTGCATAAATGAACATACCAGATTTATAAACCAACCAGTATATGTATTTGATATTTAAGGGACATAAGACTTAATACATTGACTTTGGCAGTCTGGTGAATTACAGCTTCTTTGCACCTTCAAAACTTACTTGAATATTAGTCTGGAAATCACTTCTGAGCCATTCAAAGTATAAAGATGGAAGTGTTCAACAGGATGGACCATGTCCTTTAAAGAGACAGGGAGAGTCACAATTTTCAGTGTATTATAATGATCAAAAATGGCAAATTGAACATATCTTTAAAAAAAAGAACAGGTTGGAAATGCTCTGTCTGCTCAAAATGTAGTAGTCTCTTTGACATAACAGAAGGCTTTGTGATGATGCTTGATTTTTCCAGTATCCCATCAAATATGTCTTCTGCACTGCTTATTTAAACTTGTGCATCAGCCATCTTTGCACTTCCAGCTTGATAATATTAACAAACCATAAAATGGGCAAAGTCCGTTCAAAGACAGCTGAACTTTCTGAGTTCACATAACATATCCTGCCTGGTGACACCAGCGTGAATGACATTTCTAGCTGTTCCTCAGACATCCTGAGTCTGGCAAATGTTTTAGTTGTTTATCTTTTGTTCCCTTCCACACACTTATGTAATAAAGACTGTGATAAAGGAGATTAATGAAAATGTCACCATTTATAGCTTGAGGCTCATTTACTAATAGGAAAGTTGGGTTTTGTTTGATCAATTGCATCCAGGGGCAAGAATTCTCATCTTAGGCATTCAGATCTCAGTCCTGC
The DNA here is from genome assembly GCF_030867095.1 of Alligator mississippiensis. Taxonomy (NCBI): domain Eukaryota; kingdom Metazoa; phylum Chordata; order Crocodylia; family Alligatoridae; genus Alligator; species Alligator mississippiensis. The sequence continues at coordinate 53,397,404 of NC_081829.1, forward strand.
AAGGTACTGGGAACCCTGAGCCCAATCCAGTAATGTAAACACAGGCTTAAATTTAAGCATGCAGATAGTCTCATCATGTTCAGTGTGTTCAAAGATTGTTTGTGTGCTCAAAGTTAAGTGTTCTGCTGGATCACTACACGATAGCTAAGCATATTGCATGATCAAACCGTTTCTTGCTAGAATGTTGGCAGCGTTTAAGTAAACAGTTGCAGGCACTGATCAAAGTGAACCATCTGAATGAACAGCTACCTCTTTTACATTTCCAAGGTTATTTGAATTAAAAGTGGAATACTTAATGGGATATTCACATATAAGAAATAAAAAAGAAAATGTTATCATTCACAATTCAAAGGACATAATTGTGCCAATATGAGCCATAGGCCCCAAAATATTTTGACACTAATACTTCTTTGTCTCAAAGCCTAGCTATAAAATACATAAACATCAATAGAATTTACATGGCTTTTGTCCAACAGGGGTGCTCAACCTCCAGCCTATGGGCCAAACACAACCTAGGGAACCATGGCACCCAGCCTATGGGGCTACCTGTAGGTTCAGAAATTTGGTGGTAGGGGAACAGTGGCAAGTAATACTGCCACCCCTCCCCCACTGCCAAATTTCCAAGCTCCACAGAGCTGGATCAGGATCAGGCCCCCTCCCTTCCCCCCTCCCCCCCAACACAGCCAGACAGGAACTGAACCATGTCCCTTCCCCAATTTACCTAGATCAAAGCCAGGCCAGGCCCCTTCCCCCATGTAGCTCAATCAGTGCTGGGCCATGCCCACTTCCCCCAGTGAGGCTGGATCAGGTCCAGGCCACGACCCCTTTTCCTTGTGTAGCCAGATTGGGGCTGCACCATGGCCTGCCCCCAATGGGACCCAATTGGGTCTGGGCCACTTCCTGACGAGCCACATGGCCAGATCAGGCCCTGCCTCACTTCCCCAAGCAGTAGATCAGGACCTCCATTTGGATTTGTCTCATAGACAAATTGAGCACCATCCATTGGGCCCAAGAGGGAAAAAGGTTGGACACCACTGATGTACGATAATGCAGCCACAGTAGGTGATATTTTAACATGTGTCATTAGATGGGAGAGAAGCTGGTAATTTCCTGATTGCATTGATCAAGTGGCTACCACAGAACAGAAGTAGGTACACATTCCCTATATGCTAATATAACTTAGGACGGTGTTCTATTATCCCCTATTTTTCCCAAGGTAACTTTATAGTGATTCTAGTAAGTTCTATCAGTGCAGTTAGACTTCATGGATCAGAACCTTTTCCATCTATTGGATAAGGCTGGAAATAAATATCTCTGAATGAAGTGGGGTAGATGTGCCATGATGTGTTGCGGCACAGTTGATCCACTTCTTTGGGTGAAACTCACAGCATCCCTTGTCCTGCCCATTGATGGTGTCACCCCTCAAGTCCTAAATGCTTCTGCCTAGCTTCCCCTGCTTACACAGATGCTTCCTGGGATCTCCGTGGATTCAACTGGGTAAGCAAAGAAAATCCAAGTTTTCCTGCTTACCAAAATATGCCCCAAGAGATCTCAGAGTCAGACTTCAGTAAGCAGGAAAACCCTGATCTTCCCCACTTACCCATATAGGTCCCTGGATATTGTGGGGACAGCTATGGGTAAGCAGGTCTTCACATGGAGGTGCAGGATTCCATGCCTCCATGCTAGTACCCATGCAGGCTTTCCCTGTTTATGGAGACATGTCCCTGGAGATCCTGGGGCAGGTCTCCAGAAGCAGGGAACTCCAACTTCCCCACTGATACAGAGGTACCTCAAGATTCCCAGGGTACCTCTCTGTAACCAGGGAAAGCTGAGAAGGTACTCGGGGGTGGGGGGGAGGTGTGAGCAGCTTTCAAACCTCCAGAGTGCCTGTCTGGGGTGACTAGAGAATATGGCCATGTCAGGCTATCTGCTACAGAGCTAATAAGCATCAACAATTATTACTGCCTTTTGTCATGTCAATGGTTTGCCTGTGATGTGGTGCTACCAAAAGTAGAGACTTCTATTTGCTCCCCGTTTGTGCTGCCAGAAAAAAAAAAAATTATTTTGTGGCACAAATACAGCACCAAGCAAAATCTGTTTCTACCCTTAAACACTGAAGTGCAAGTCTATCCTATGCCATTCTGTCCCTGAAAAGCCATTAGTACACCTATTTTTGTAACACCTTATCATCTTGCCCTTTAGATTGACTCTCAAAAAAAATAGTGAGGAAAAAAGAGCCCACCCAACCTTCTACAGTAGGATGGAATTGTGTCACATCTGGAATAGTATCACATGCTGCATCTAGGGAGAAGGAACCTGAAACATACCTATAGGCTGGGGAACACCCTTCTCAACAACACAGTGGTTGAAAGGGATCCTCGAGTCATTGTTGACTCCAGGATGAACATGAGCCGCCAATGTGAGGAAGTGGTCAGTAAGGCTAACCGCACCTTGTCATGCATCCACAGATGAATCACAAGCAGGTCCAGGGAGGTGATCCTTCCCTTCTATGTGGCACTGGTCAAGCCACAGTTGGAGTACTGCATCCAATTCTGGGTGCTGCACTTCAAGAGAGATGTGGCTAACCTTGAGAGGGTCCAGAGAAGGGCCACTCGCATGGTCAGGGGGCAGCAGGCCAGGCCCTAAGAAGATAGACTAAAGCGCCTGAATCTATTCAGCCTCCACAAGAGAAGACTGGTAGGGGATCTGGTAGCTGTCTATAAACTCACCAGGGGTGACCAGTGGAAAATAGGTGAGGCTTTGCTCTCTCAGCTACCACCTCAGCTAACAGGGAATAATGGCCACAAATTGATTTAGAGTAGGTTCAGGCTTGATATCAGGAGGCATTACTTTACGGTTACAGCTGCCAGGCTCTGGAATGGGCTCCCAAGTGAGGTGGTGTTCTCCCCTACCTTGGTGGTCTTCAAGAGGAGGTTGGATAGATATCTGCCTGGGGTATTATGGTCCCAGCCCTCGTACCTGCCCAGGGCAGGGTGTCAGACTTGATGATCTGTTCAGGTCCCTTCCAGCCCTAGAAACTATGAAACACACTTAGGCACTTAGGGCTTCTATACACATGCATGGAGTCTGCTCTGACATGCTGGTAATCCAGCGCATCAGAGAAGATGCGATTAATCTAGTCTGCTAGAGCGCAGAAATTGGCCTGCTCCGGCCACCTTCCACATCACATGTATCAGTGTCCCTGCATGTCTCCACACTGAAAAGATGGCAGTGGGGCACTTTGAAATAAAACATGTTCAATGAGCTTTAGTTCAAAACACCCCACTGCCATTTTTTCAGCATGGGGATATGCAGGGACGCTGATGTAAGTGTCTTTTAATTAGCACGACTCACTAATTAAAGTGCCCAGCTCTGCGTCCCAGAGCACCTGTAAAAACGCCCTTAGGTATTAGAAAGATTGCACATACATTTGTAATGTAGGAACTATTTTATTATTTTTTAATCTTTATTGAAATTCTCTTGCTAATGAGAAGATTGTATGTTTGGAGTCCTCCTCCAAACATACAATCTTCTTAGATGTAACATCAAAATAATGATAAAACAATTTCTTTTTTACATAATTACATTTTTTTGGCCTTGACAAATACTATTTTTCCTATTTGTGTTCAGAATGCTGCTGCAAATAACATTTTCCTCTCTTACTACTTTAACCATATCACCCCTTTACTTGCATTGCTCCAACGGCTTGGTTTCCCCTTTCCCTATCACATCAAACATAAGCTTGTCTTCGTTTTTTATGTCAAAGACCTAAATCCATTCCCCACCTTACCTGTCACATTTCTTGCTGTTGACAGCCAGATCTGATTGCTTCTTAACATTAGCATCCATTGTCCACTGGCTAAAAATTGAAAACATGTACTTCTGGGCTTTCTCCTACCATACCACACACTAATGGGAAGAATTTCCTATGGACATTCACAGAACTACCTCATTAACTCCTTTCAAAATCCTCCTTACAATTCTCCTTCTGTATGCAACCTACTTGTCAATGACTTGGCAATGACTGGCTATGGCTGTGCTGACTAATATAATCTCATTGTACTTTCCCATCAAACTGTATCCATCAGTTGTTTCCTATTTTACAATAACACAGTAAATGGTTGGACCAGGACCCTTATTTTGTTTTCAATTTGCACCGTGAGGGTTCTGTTTCATGGTTAAGGTTTTGTGAACTACAAAAGTTAAATAATACAACTCCAATGCAAAAAGGAAACAAATCAGGTGCATTTAATTTAAGGTCCTATTATTTGCTATACATACCTGAATATCAACTGAAAATACATCATGCAAAAATAGTAACAATAGAAGTGCCAATATAGAATCAGAAATCTCTAATTTAATATGCAATCTCTAGTGATTAAGTGCCTCATAATTATTAAGCGGCTCTAGATATTAAGAACTTGTGCATGACTAGATTGGCGTTCTTTTGTCTTATCATGTCATCAGGGAAAAAAGGAAAAGATTTTTCTAAAACCCTTTACAGAGATTCTCAGTTATATGCAATTACACAGTCTAACTGCTTGCTCTGGAAATGTTAAATACAGTTTTCACATCTCTTTTCTTTTTTTTTTTAAATCAACAAATTTACTCAGAATGATTTACACTGTCAAAAGGGTTTTAAATTTAACATTGATCTACAAGGGTTGTTAGCTTATATTGTCATGATCCCATTAACTATTATGGGTCTTGAAGATGATTAATACTTTCCAGTAGACAGTACTTTTCAAGAGTGAGCCTTTAATCTGTAAAGCAGAATGCATAATGAAATGGAAATCTAATCTAAAACTGAGCTACTACCTTCCTATAAATTATATCAAACTTGAAGTGGACTATAATCCCATTTTGCCTCCAAAATCAAGATTTCTTTTTATTGCCTTAGCAGTTATAACTATAACTTTTTGTAAATATGAAGTGTTGCCAAGCAGTCTTACTGGCTCTAGGGACCTCCTACAACAGCAGCACAAACTGCACCACAATTTATTGCTATATGCTAATTGCATGTGTAGATGCATCCAGTGGCTCCAATCCCAGCATGGAGCCACCAGAACTGGAAGAGTGGAAAGGAGTAGGGGAGGCTGAGAGTGGTGCATCTTGCGATGCAGGAGAACTTCACATTGCTCATTTTATCTCCAAGGAGCAGACTGAAGTTACCCTAATACAAGCTATGTAGCAAAGCCCAGATCTAATCCTTGACTGAAGAAGGTTTGAGATGCTCAGAGAGCACTTAGCATGAGTTAACAAGCTTTAAAATGCACGTTTGTTTTAAGCGTCCTTGGTACAGTCTAAATGAAACATACAACTTCACCCTTATACTCAAGGTTTGAAACTGGCTTCCACCTGAAGAATCCTTCCCCAAAGATACATGTAGAAAGGTCTCAAAACTGGTCAGAATGAACAAGGACATGTGTACTATGTGGGGTTCATTATTATTACAGCAAAAGCTCTGTTATCTGGCATCCCCTGGGAGTGGGGGATACCAGTTAATCAAATGTGCACCATCTGGTACACTCCCTGGCATTAGTATGCCAGGGGACAGGGAAGGGCCCCCATGCAGGCTGCTTTGCCCCACGCAGGCTGCTTTACTCCAGGCCGTGGGCCAAAGAAGTGAAGGAGAAGAACTTGGCTCACAGTGGCAAAACCGGAAGTGGGACTTCCAGTTTCGCTTTTTATCCCTCAGATGCCAGTTAGTGAAGTTTTCTGGTTGAAAAAGTGCCAGATAACACAGTTTTTGCTGTATTGTCATCATTATTTCCCCTCCCACCAGTCACAATCTTATTTTAATATTCTGCATTCTTACTAAATTTTGTTGTTCAGTATCAATTATTTTTTCACCTCCATTAGTATTTGCAAAAAACAAAACAAAACAAAAAAAAATAATCTGGAAACTTTTATATCCCATGTAAGCATGAGTGTGTTCTTCAACAAAATACAGGGTTTTTGGTTGTAGCTGTGTTGGTCTAAGGGCATAGGCAGGCAAGCTTATTTGTGTAGATGTGATATCTTTTATTAGACCAACTGAGTAGTTGGAAAAAAGTTCTTTGCAAGCTTTTGGGCACAAAAACAACTCCCCCCCCAACTACTCAGTGGTCTAATAAAAGGTACCACATCTACGCAAAGAAGCTTGCCTGCCTTTACCAAAAGGGAGTTTCTAACTCTATTATAGTACTTCTAGTTCTTCATCGAATCATAGAAGCTTTCCCTATACATCTGGGAGATATACTATACTAAAACAAAGTTTGCATATAGAATTTGCACTGATTAAACTGATTTCTAAAGAATTTAAAACAGATAACCCTATTTGGTGTACAGTCTTAAATCACATTAAGGATAGCTAATTTTCATTTTGTGTGCTTGCTTCGCTTAACAGCATTTTATTCCCAGGTTCACCACTGATCTACCTTCAGAAAGTTACATCACTGCTTTGTACTCCTCTGTCCCCTTTGCTTCATCTACCTGTCTTGTAAATTTAGATTGTTCAAGAGGGGCCTAATTTAAATTTGATCCTCCAGGTGCTTCTATAAGAAATTTCCCATTGAATCCATTAGCATTCATGAATTGGCAGTACAGGCAGTCCTCGACTTACGGAGTTTCGACTTGCAGCAATTCGCACTTGCGGCACTCCACCATTTACACCTATGTTGTTACTTACAGCGCTGGAGCCTGACACTTATGGCACTACAGGGAAATTTACAATGGGAAAAAGAAGGCAGCAAAACAAACATCCCTGGATCAGTTTCTCAAAAAGCCATCAAGTGGCCCTAAGTCTCCCCAAAATCTCCCAAAGAAGCCCTTCTGAATTCCATGAACCTGATGAAGGTGTTCCTTCACCTTCTTATTAAATAAAATGTTATGTGATTAGTTACTGTATTGCCCAGTTTAATCGATTTATATACAGTACACTTTAGAAAGCTTTGTACTGTACAGTGTATATAATTTATAGTTGATTACATAGTTAATTTAAATATGGTGTTTATGGTCATTTCTATAAAAAGGTGGCTATCAGGCCCTAGGTCAGGAATGTTACCCCCTATTATAACATTGTTTCTATGGGAAAATCAGATTCAACTTACATCATTTCAACTTACAGCGCCTTTTCCAGGAACGTAACCTGCCGTAAGTGCGAGGACTGCCTGTACCTTTTATACTTTAGTTTCCATGAGTTAAAACCAATTTCTTGGATATGGCTATTGCTATTGTGATGGATTGTACTGTTGCCCTGTGGGGCCAGGCCAACCCTCAGGATCTCAATATTGTGCTGTTAGACAAGAGGGCGTGGTGTACAATTGCACATGCACACACGAAAAAATCAATTAGGTGCATACACACACACACACACACACACACACACACACTAGGCGTATATACACACTCTAGATGCATGCACCCCGACCAGAGGTGCACACGCACGCTACCAATCCAGGCACACTACCAATCCAGGCACATACACATCCAAATTTACCAGTCTAGGCAAATCCATGCCCATCACCAATTCAAACACCTACACACACTATACAGACCAAGAGAAATTAGACCAGAATCAATTATCAATACCTGCACACCCAATATACATACACGGATCACTAATTAGTATACACGGGTGAGTTCCTATCTTGAGTGTTGTGATGTGTATGTATGTATGTATGTGTTTGGTGTACTTGGGATACCTGGGAAAAAGTTAAGGTAAGAAAGTGGAAGTTAGGGAGTGAAAGTTACCAGGACCAGGGTTAGAACTGGTAGACTAGAGAGAATTAGGCTGAAGAACTGAGGCTTGGGGGTTACTTTAGTTTAATTGACCTTACCTGATTAAAGGGCAAAGCCCAAAGCCTGCAGAACAGGGGAGTGATGCCAGAGAGAAGCCGGCACAGAGGCTGGGACCAAAGCCGGAGCTACAGGGGAGCCAAAAGGTAAGCAGGGAGAAGGAAACTGAGACAGAGGGTGCAGGGGAACTAGAGAGGGTGTGGAGGAAACTGGGGGCTGGCTTTGAGTACCAGGGGAGGGGCTGCTGGTGCCGGGAGCTGGAGAAGGGCTCCGGCTGCCAGGAAACCTGTGGGGAAGTTGGTGGCAGGCCAGAGGACTGTTTGGGAAAAGGGGCAGCGAGAGGGTGTAGGGGAAAGCTGGAGAACACAGAAAAAAGGGGGAAAGGGACAGCAGAGGTTGGGAACAGAAGGAGGAGATCGAGAAAGAGAGAGATGGGGAGAGATAGAAGGAGGCAGAAATGAGCGGGTCTGAGAGGCTAGGCAGGAAGAGCTGCGGAACGACATGGGAAGGAGGCGGTGGACAGCAGAAACGGGGCCAGGAGGCTAGAAGTGGCAGAAATGGTGGGAAGGGTTGCAGAAAGTCATGGGAAGAAGGCAGTGGACGGCAGGAATGGAACTGAGACACGGCAGAAAGCAACAGGGCCAAGAGGCTGCAGCTTGGGAACAGAGAAGGGACAGGGAGGAGCTGAGAGGTGGCAGCAAAAGGTTGGGGGGGGGGGAAGCTGAGAGAGAGACCGGAATTTATGATGGGGAAGGGACCAGGACTCAGTAACATACAACCCAACTCAGAGTTACAAATGACGGTGGTTTTATTGAACAGGGGAGATGGTGACACAATATCTTATTGGTTCCTTCACACACACACACACACACACACACACACTGGCAGCAGGGGTTAAAGAGGCTTGGTGCAGGGGCTAAAGTCTGGGACAAGAGAGAGAGTCCAAATTGGAGGAGGAAATGTGCAGGTGATATCTACCTATCCCATGCTGGAAGCTGGTCCTTGATGGCCAGTCAGGGTCTCCTTCAGCTCAGTGTTGTCCAGAGGGGGTCGCCAGCAGGGCCTCTGGGGTGGATAGGCAGCGTGATGTGGAGCTGGTCTGGTTCAGATAAAAATGGCATTCCCACTGGGTCTGTCTTCACTGACCCTTTTTATAGGGGCAGACCTTGTGTGACCCTAGTGACAGGAGGCATGCCCAGGCAAGGGTCAGCCCCTGGCGTACTGAGCATGTGTGCTCCATGCAGGGATGTGCAGTTTCGGGTGTCTATAATGGTGGGGTACAAAGGCAGAGTTGCTGGTTCTGCAGGGTCTTTTGTCTTTCAAATGCTGGGTTCTTGTCTCTGTTCCTGGGTGAGGTCCATGGTTCCTGGATGAATCAATGCGAGGTGATGGCCCAGTCGTTACAGGCCATTCAGTAGAGGCCTGCTACCATTGTATTACAATCATTCCCAACCATTCTCATTCATCTGGGAACCAATTTACATGGGTGGGATGGGTGGGATACATGAATCATACAGTTGCAACACAGGGCCAGGCAGAGGACACATGATGGAGGCTTGACATACAAAATGGAAACTTGACATGACTTATGCTAACTTACATATATAGGCTTAAAAACAGTAAGCACACAATATAAAAGCAGTATAAACATAATTATCATCCCTTATAAAACAGTGGGTATTGATATCAAAATAGCAGGGAACTTATTTGCAAAGAGGGGAGAGAAAAATAAAACTTACTACCTAAAATAAAATGTTAAAGCTTATCCTACATCTTAGCTTACTTATACTTATCTATAGAGAATAGAGAGGGAGAGAAGAAGTCAGAAATGGTTGGGGAAGGGGAGGGAATGCATTTTAAAATAAATTTAAAAAAAAAGAAAAACTGGGGGTTTTCCTACAGTACTAGCCCAATAAATTTCACATTACCAAAACTAGTTTGAATCTATGATGACCCTCCCCCAATTAGATTCTATGCAATTTATCATTTTCCATGTATGGAATCTAGTTAGTGGAAAGTCACCTCAAATTCATTCTCCTATTCCTGTGATGGGGAAAGCAGCAGCAGGGAGTGAGGGGCCAGACACCCACCCTTCCCTCCCTACCTGCCCCCGTCCTTTGCCCCTATACCTGCCCCCCACTTCACCACATTTTCCCCCCTTGCCACCTGCCCCCATGCCTGTGCCTCACCTCTGCCACCTGAACACCACAAGCCTACCTCCCCACCCCCAGTCCCTCCTTCCAGTTTACCATCTGCTGCTGTGCTTCAGCTTCAGGGCAGGCAGCAACAACAGCCCCAGCCTGGCCTCATTCTGCCTAGTCAGGAAGAAGCAGCGGTAGCAGCTGTGGTCCCAGCCAGATCAGGACTGGAGGGGCCAAAGCAGAAGGTAAGTAGTGGGAGGGGAGGGTGCAATCTTACCTGTACTCCCCACAAGCTACACAGGCAACTCTCCCCCATATGCCCCCCCACCAGTGCAGTCTCTCTCACACATTCTTCTACCATACAACCCACCCCAGCCTGGGTCAGGCAGCGGCTCATCTCTGGCTTTGGCTCCAAGTCTAGGCCTGAAGCTGAAAATAAGCCACTGCCTGTCCTGGGCCAGTATTCAAATCTAAGACATAGGTTTTTGCCCCCATGTTGTTTGGGAAAAAAACTTCATCTTGTTTGTATCTGTGTATATACACGTGTGTGTGTATGTACATGCACACAAGCACACACACACACATCTATCTATTCCAATGAACAATCTAGTAAGTCTTATATGCATGTATGTATGAGTGTGTGTATTAATCTAATATATTGCATATATATCAATCTACTACATTAGTGAACAGAAGGGGAGGATAGAAGAGCCATTTGCAGTACCCTACAGAGTTCAGAGTTCTTTAAGAAGAACATTATTTAGTGATGCTTTTTGGAGCAAAAGCTGCATTATAGCTTCCTTGAAATGAAAAGGGAGCCTGCCCACTCTAAAGTCATGTATACACGGTGACATAAAGGCATTTCTGCTGCATGTGCCTGCTTAATCTATCCAGCAATATATCAAATGCTTAAGCAGAATTCACTCCACAGAAGATCTCAATTTTCTTGGCCTTGACAATACTGAACAAAGTGATTAATCAATTGTTAATCAATTATTTTTTTCGAAAACATAAATTTAAAAAAAGTAATCTCACAGACATTTAAAAAAATAAGAGAAAAGGCTGTTTATTCTCTTGCTTTACAGACCATAGTTGATTTCCTAGATATACTGTAGTTGTTGGATCTTGCAAACAAGTGCATCTTTGTATGTTAGACAATGAGTGATTTGAAACAGAAGTGTGAAACTAATGGGAATGAACACAACCCCAGATAATAAGCAAATGAGCTTTGTGCACAAAATATTCCTACACACCCAAGTCAATGGAGTTTTTTTTTTTATTTCAGATACAGAGCACCAACACAGCTATAACACCATTACTGTTCATTGGCTAATATAGCACCTGCTCCACTAACGTTCCCTTCCTTTTGAGTAAATCAGTGTAGTCATCTAGACAAACTCATTCCTACCCATAGCCTCAACTCTTCAGATGAAGATTAGAGACACAAACCTGAAAAGTACAATACAATGTTGAATTCTTACTCCTAAAGTTTTGAAATGGATTAGTTATGCGGGGTGTTTGGGTGTTGTAGGTTTAATTCCAGATACTATAAAAGCAGGGAATCGAACAAATATTTATTTGGTTTTGGTTCTGGTTCTGGTTTGGGTTCAGGTTCAGATGTGCACAATCAGTTCAGGTTCAGTACCAGTTCAAGCCACCAAAAGAAAAAGAAAAATTGTGATTCATGTACTGGTTTGAACTAATTTAAATCAAATTTCTTTCAGGCATAGGATAGAAGTAATTTACTAATTTCAGAATAAGAAATTGGCTTTTAAAACAGAAACAATTCTTAATTTGTCATACTTAAGAACATTACTTGTATACATTTTAAATAATGTATGACAAATAAGAAATGTTTCTGTTTTAAAAGCTCTTTCTTATTCTGAAATTAGTAAATTATAGCACAGAGGTTCAATATGACAGAGGAGATATTAGAATCTGTTATTTTAGTTTGCTCAAACAAATTGCTCGTGAAAAAGCAACGTTTTGACAACACAAAACCTTGGCCAAAGTCCTGTAAAGTTAAAATCAAACTTTTAAGAATTAGTGATTCTTAAAAACTTTAGTAAAAACTTAAGAATTAGTGATTTCATATATTCAGAGGAGTGTTTCTCCATCTCATTCAGAACAATTTGTCCTGCAACAATATATTGAATGTTAGTCTCTTCAAGTGATTGGACAAGGCATATGCCATTATCCACTTTCATTAAAATTAGTTTTACCTTGATTTCTTTTTTCATTCCTTCCCAAATGATGGCAGGAAGAGTGGTCACTTTGTCTTAGATATTTTCAGCATTCACTGTAAGTTTTGCCCCAAGCCTCCTTGGGTTACAATTTTGTGAAATCGTGAATCTTCCATCAACTGAAATGGTCTTCCATTTACAATAATTAACTCTAGGTGAGTATCCAAAAAGGTAGCTTCATAGCGTCATCAATTTTTATTGTATTTGCCATAATTTTTAACATGGTGTTCAAAGTAGTATGTGTTGTAGTTGACTTCTTGGGTGTGGGTTCATCAGGCCTGCATGAATGTTAGGGTCATTTTTTATTTATATTCTGTATTTCAACTTATTATAAACAAAGTGCAGCATACTCTTTGGGATGGTATCTTTGAATGTACCTTTCTATATCAGCAACATGGTCTCCAGACATGACTGAACTGCACTCTAGTTCCACAGCTGAACAGATAGCGTCTTCTTTTTTTTTTTTTTTAACACTATCATATTGAAAGAATTTTCTCTCAGGATTTTGCTGATTTCTTCCAAAGATTGATTACCAAACACTGAAATAAACTATAATAGTTTTATAAAACAAAATATATAATAATAGTTTTATAAAGAAAAAGCAAATAGTTCAGGCCAGCTCCATAATTCAGAATCTAAACAAGTGTGATTATGATTAGCAAAGTGGTAGCAAAAATGTCTGAGTAATGGCTGAGAGACATCACTGCAGAAGAAGAATATAGCACTGCTCCAGGCTATCTGTCCATTGAGCATGATTAGATGGGGTGGCTGAACAGTTAGAAATGTTCTGGGCATGGTTGGAGATTCATTAGGGTTTGGAGGATCTTAGCTCCCACAGTGGGAAATGTATGCATGAGGAACTGAATCTGGGGCTGTTCTGTGCTTTGGGAAATGTATTGCAGCAGTCGTATTTTGCTACCAGGCTTCTGTTGCTGTCTGAAAGAGACAACATACCAGGGAGCAGTTCCCACCATATTGTTGACATTATTACCCAGTAGTCTCCATAAGAGTGCCAAAAATCTGTTAATTCCCACCCCATCCCTAGTGAGAATTCCCCAGTAACAGTGAGATGGAGCAATTTCCCATTCTTCCAAATCAGCAGCAAGCCTGGCAATTCCTCCGCTCTCATCCTCAATGCTGTTGTACAAATGATGCCTCCTGGCCCAGTATTGTCAACTCTGGGGGTTGTCAACAACCTGGGGTCCTTGGCCACTCTATAAGTGGCTGGAACAGTGGTCCATTTTCCCCTGGTGTAATAGGTAATCCCATATCTGGATGGTGGAGGGAAGTTTCCATTTGGTCACAAGTTGAGCAAAGAAATGTACAATAGGGAAAGGAGAAACACAATGCCTTGGGTTCCTAGTAGGAAGTGGTAAGGTGAGACCATTGTTAGACAAAGTAGAGATGTTACGGAAGTACCGAGCTCCTCATACGACGAAACAGGTGAGGGCTTTTCTGGGGCTAGCTGGTTATTATAGAAGGTTTGTACCTCATTTTGCAGATTTAGTAGTACCCTTAACAGAGATGATAAAGGCTGGAGCCCCAACCAAGGTGAGGTGGACGCCGAAGGCAGAAAAGGCATTTCAAGCGGCAAATGTTTTCAGCCCCTACTATATACACCGGATTTTAATAAACCCTTCCTGGTGCAGACAGCTGCATCAAATATGGCTATTCAATTGGTATTGGTCCAGAAACAGGGAGAAGAAGAGTGTCATATAGCGTACATAAGTAGAAAATTACAGCCACCGGAACAGAATTACACCACGATAGAAAAAGAGTGTTTGGCGATTAAGTGGGCTGTTGAAATACTCCTATATTATCTATTAGGGTGAAAGTTCATGCTGATCACAGATCACGCACCTCTACACTGGCTGCATAGCATGAAGATGAGATGGGCCCTTAGTCTGCAACTGTATTGTTTTGAGGTTGATTATCGCCCAGAAATTCAGAATGTAAGTGACAATTTCTTCTTGAGACACTACAAAGAGGAAGAGGGTTTGGGGAAGAAGGAAGGACCCCAGACGAAAGAGAAGGTGGGGAGTGTAACAGGGAACCCTAGCCCTGTTATCAAGGAACAGGGAGGCCCCTTTAAATCGAGAAACTTCTGGGCATGGCCAACCAGTTGAGCAGGGGTTAAGGATTGCGCCCTGCCAGCTCGTCAGGTGACAGGAAGGGGAAGGCCAGAACCATATAAACTGCAAGTGGAGAAGACCAGGGAGGAGGCAGAGAGGAAGACTCCCAATGACTATGGAGCAGCTGCAGCAGCCTCTTTGGGAAGAATACACCACACTGTGAGACAGAAGCACAATCACATAAAATAAGCGGGCACTTTGCCTTTCTTATTTTTTTTTATTATTTTCATTATATGGCCATACAAGCCTATGGTGTATGTTTAATGTTAAAAAGCCAGTGGTTTGTGACTGAGGCTGCGGGGGAGGAGGAGACCTCATTAGCACCCAGGGGTGCCGTAATAGAGGGCTCAAGAAGCCCTGCTGCCCTAGGGGTGTAGCACTAGGGCGACAAGCCCAAAGTCGCTTGAAGGGAAGATAGCCTTGAAGCCAGGTCCTAGTGGGTGGACTTGGGTGAAAGGTCCTAACTACAGAAAGAGGGCAAAGCCAGAAGGGGATGAGGCCCCAACATCCTGGCACCACGGGCACAGTGTAGAAGGGCCAGTAGGCCTGGTGTCACAGAGAGTATGGAACGGAGGGCCTTGAGCCTGAGAAAGTTAGAGAGCTAGAGCCTCGGAGTCAATCCCTGATTAGTAGGTTTCGACTGACAAGCTTAGCTAGAGAGAGAGGGGGTAAGCCCACAGTGGCTGAGACCTCAACATAAAGATAAATTTATAAAACATCTGTGAGGCATGGGGCATGTCAAGGGGAGGTAGGAGCATGCATTTTTGCCCTTAAGGCAACACCTCATTATCCTACGGGTGGTGAGCCTGGAGCCTGTCTGGGAACCTGTTGGTCAGCCTCCCTCTTTCTTTAGAACCAAGTAACGTCAAGTCATGGCAGGTGAGTAAAGGGGGAAGGAGGCTGACCCCCAGAGAAGGAAAATCCAGCAAGACTTGACAGGGGCACACTTACCGGCTTATAAAAAAAAATGCAGCTGAAGATGGCGCACTGTCACACAGACCCACCAACCTATCAAGGGGCCTTGAAAGCCACTGAGCAGATGAACAACAAAGCGTGTGTTCCTGACAGAATACCAGCTGAAATTTATAAGCATGGTGAAGAAAGCTCTGTCACCAACTACATACCATTATTCTGAAAAAAATCTGGAACCATGAACAGATTCTCCATGACCTGAAAATTCCAGGATCATAACCATATTCAAGAAAGGAGATAGATTAGATCGTATCAATTACTGTGGCATTGCACTCCTACCCATAGTTGTGAACATGTTTGCCCACATTGTCCTCAATAGGTCACTCTCCTACCTGAGGAGGTTGCATCTGGGTTCCAATGTGGTTTCAGAATTCTCCAAGGTACAACAGATATGATCTTTGTTGCTAGACAGCTGTAGGAGAAGAGAGATCTTTATATGGTCTTCCTTGCCCCAACTTTCATTTAATCAACAGAGAGGCCCTATGGAAGATTCTGTAATGATGAGATTTGGATGCCTGCCCAAATTTGTTACCATTATTAGAATTCTTCATGATGACATGACAGGAACCATCTTAAACAGCGGCTCAGAAACAGACGTTTCACCATTAGAACTGGAGTCCAGTTCTGCATAACTTCACCAACACTTTTTTCCAAACTATATTGTGGCTACTCTGCATTGCATTGCTGATAGACTTTCATCTGGAGTCAGCATCCAATATCACATAGATGGGAAACTTTTAAACATCAACTGGTTATATGCCAAATTCAAGATAACTAATGCCTCCATTATTGACCTTCAGTACTCTGATGATTTTGTCTTCTGTGACCACTCAATTGAAGAGCTCCAGACCACTCTCAGCTGCTTCTGTGAAGCATATGAAATACTTGGAGACTCACTGTAAACTTCATGAAAAGCAAGATACTTTGCCCACTTAGCTGAAACCAACCAGCTGTTCCCCCGCATATTACAATTAGGGGACACTTCTTGGAGAATATTAAGTATTTCCTCTACCTAGATAGTCACCTTTCCCAAAAAGTAAAGATAGATGACTATATTAAACATCAAATAAAATATGCTAGTGCTGCCTTCGGATAGCTCTAAAATCATATCTTTGATGATCATGACATTAGGGCACAAACCAAATTTCTTGTCTACCCGGCTGTTGTCATCCCTATCCTGTTGTATGGGTGTGAAACTTGGGCAATGCATCAGAAACACCTGAAAGCTCTGGAACATTACCATCAGCAATATCTTCAGAAATTTCTTGATATCATTTGGAGGAAGAAAAGAACAAACACCAATATTCTCATTAAAGCACTGAAGCCATGTCTATACAGCACCAGCTCCATTGGACAGGACACATTGTAAGGTTGCCTGACAACCAGCTCCTGAAACAGGGCCTATACTCCCCAACTCACTAATGGTCACCACTCTAGAAGTGGGCAAAGAAGAGATTCAAGGACACCTTTAGGGCCAATTTGAAGAAATGTGATATTAACTTCAGTACCTGGGAGACTCAAGACTCAAGCTCTGAATCATCCCCAGTGGCACTATGAAGTACAATAAGGTGTCAACCATTCTGAGCAAACTTGCTTCGCTACAGAGTCAGATAAGCAAGAGAGACAAACCAAAAGAGCTGTGACCCAACATTACCAGGATCCATTACTTCCCCCTGGAATGGTTTGCCATGCCTGCAGCTGCTTCTGGGTCCACTGATGACTTGCCTTTCTACTGGATGACTGTCATCCTTGCGTCAATGGGATGTCAATGACAATAAGTAGTTTGTCAGAAATAAACACAGCACATGCAACTCCTACTCTTCTTCATCTCCCCCTCCCCCCCACCCTTACATTTTTGGGCTGGTTTCCATCTGTTCCCATTTTGTTCCATCATTTCAGAGAAAATGTACTACAACTACATGAAGTGTTAATCAAGTTTTGGCAATGGGCATTTGAAACTAGATGGTCAGTGCAACATGAAACAAAGGGATTGTGAGTAAGAGTCCACTAACTGAGAAAGCAGTAGTATTTACAGCTATTCACATGCATTTAACTCATTTTTTCTGTAAATATAGACTATGGAACCAAAAAAAAATTTCAAGTTCAGAGGAAATACTAAGACTTCTCTAGAGCTGAGGGGTATGTTTTTCTGGTAGCAATCTCATGTTTATATGTTATTTTATTTTTGTGTATCATAATCAATCAGCAGTTTTTAGTTTGAGGAAAAAACATTTTTATGTGTAGTCAGGGGCAGATAGGCGGGGGGCAGGGTGCAATAATGCACTTGTACCCCACTTTGAGTCTTGCTCCACCCAAAGTTTAAAACCAACTGCCTGGCAGTGGCAACAGCATTTCTGTTCAGGCAGCAGTGAGAGGTAAGAGCATCAATTGAATTCATGGCTCATTAAAATTTATCTTTGTCACAACCCAAAGTTGTGATTTTTGTTTTGTGTGCGCTTTGGCACCACTGAATTATTTCCCGCCAAATTGCAGCTTCTTTGCACGGTGGAGTTTTCCGCTGCAAAGGAGAACCCCGGGTGCAAAAGAAGTTCCCGCCGTTTTGTAGCTTTCTTTGCAGGGTGCATTTATTTGTTGCAGCAAAGAGATGCACGTTGCAAGGAGTTCCCGCCATTCGTATTCAAATTTGTGCCCCACCATTGGCTAGTTCTAAATTATGCACACGTGGCGGCTAGTGATTGGCTTGCTAGCCGTATAAAAAGCTTGTGTGGTTTCCACCCAAGTTGGAGGACTCCATGAACACCAGGAGGAAGAGACTTCACTCTTTGTGAAGATCTCTAAGCGCTGCGGATCCTCACGGACCCAACGCATTTCAAGCAGGCAACAGAGGTCTGATCAGCCTCTAGCCTCTCCCCATCGCCGATAAATTGCTAGACGTATCCTGTCCTGTATACTAAAGCCGGATCCACAGAGCCTAGCAAACTTCGTGTGAGTGAGTGTATTCAGAGCTCTTTACCGTACGTACTTTCTCCGGTTGGTCCAACGGGCTTGCGGTTTAGAGCCTCCAACCGGATGGGCTAGAAGAGTGTTCATGGGGAGGAACTCTAGTCCGTCTCTCTTCTTTTCTATCTGCAACTGTAACTCAAGCAAGTTTTCTGCCTGCACCGCGACCATCTTTGGGTGTAAGTAAACAATCTTTTCAATCAACCATTACGCCTCCATAACTAATTCTAACTCGCGTGCACTAAACTGCCCCGCGGTTCTCTCCAGCCCCGTGTGCCCGGGTTGCTGGCCACAGCCCGTGTGCAACGAAGACGGGCCCGGCTTGCCCCTGGCTCACACATGGCGACGGGAATGAGATTGGAATCGCTGCCGCACATGGCGACAAAGGTGGGATTGGGGCGCGGCCCGCACAATCTTATTCCTTCTGAACTCTTCATTCTACAGGTGTTAACAAGCCTCTGTCTTTTAATGGTCTTGATGTTTAACTTGTCAAGTTAACCTTTCTTCTGCAATTCTGCCATATGTTTGCTGCTTCTTTTAATATCACTCCTATTCATGGGCGACTGGTGCTGCCTCAGTCGAGGGGGCATGACCCCCCCCCACCGGAACCAGTCAGCAACCAGGAGCTCCCCCTCCCCCGGACAATCTCGCAGACCGGGGGGTTCGCCCCTGTGCGGCAAAACTTACCAACTGGTGAGTGGTCACGGCACTCCCAGAAGTGGCTGTGGGGCTTCTGGAAGCGGCTGCGGGGCTACATCCAGTGCTGACGCTCCCTGGCCTGTCACCTGAGTGAGGAGTGTGGCCTGACAGAGGGTGCACCAGCACTCTCAGGGGGTGCACATGCACCCTCATGCACCCCCCACACATTGCTGCTCCTCTTATTCCACAGCTCTGCAGACTGTTTTGAACTCATTCCAATAAAGTTATATTTGTTTTGCTTCAATCTTAAACTGAATAATATAACCCTAGACCCCTAGTATATTAGGAAAGTTTCTAGTTTCTTTTTACCTGGAAAAAATATACGTTGTGTTATATGGGATGATGCCCCACCTCATCTGCACTCCCCCTTTTCAGCCCAGGTATATAGTTTTAATAAAGGCTGAACCCTTATCAAGTTTAGTAGGATAATCCATATTATAGTTCAGCTCTGGTTTGAGTTCAAGTCCAAATACTAATTCAAACTGGTTGTTTGGTTCAGCTTAAGTTTCAGTTATACTCCCTGTATAAAAGGCCTGATTTTCAGAGGCTAAGTGTTCTGCTGCTTCCAAAAAAATTAGGCAGTGCCTGGTAGTCTCAGATTAGGTACCCAGAAATGGCTCGTCATTTTTTGGAGATTTAGGAAAATGTTTAGTTTATATTTTACTTCGTAGCACACTGTAAATAAGACATTATTTTGAACTAGAGAATGATAAATGTAACCCTTATTTTCTAATTACAGAAACGTGAAAAAAACACATAAATACAATATTCTCCTTCCACTTTAGCCATCTGTGTATCTACTTCTCTTTCATTATCTGCAATCAACCAAGATGCACTTTTCTGGTTTTGAGACAGAACATTTTACTAAACAGTTTCCAGCTATAAAGAAAAATCCTCTCCTTTTTGCATTACTAACATTGCATAGAAAAGTAAAACGTCAGTAGCACAGACCTTGCATGCATTTGAAATAATATACTTGTGAGACCACAGCTTTGGCATTTCCACTATTTAATGTTTAAAGCTCTAGTGCACACATGCTCAAGTAATTTAAACCATTTGAAGGATCTCATTTAAGTTAACAGGTATATATTTAAGTTTATTCACTTACATAAATAAATACTTCCAGGATTGAGTGTCAAGACTCATTTAATTCTGTTCTGCACATTTCTGAATATTAGATAATATTTTGTTCTTTACAAATAAAATTATTTTGTGATAACAATGAATTTATTTTGAACACATACAATCCATGTAGACAGCTGCTTACCCTTGCTTGAACTTTGGGCTGTATATAGCTATAGGCTTCCACTCACGTGTGTCAACTTACAGGTTCAAAGAGTTAAACTGTATGCCATTCTCTAAATCAGAATATTTAGTTGTATACTTCATATATCCCTGAATGCCAGAAATATTAATAATGAGGAAAGAAACAATAATTAACATTAACATGGTGTTTCCACTTGTATAGTTTCAGATGATTGCAAAGGATTGCTTGTTATGGTCATGCATTTGAACGAATGACAAAGAACTCCTCTGTGGAAAGACTCTCATTGATTTCAATACAGAAGAAAAAGCCCACTGGTTTCCATGTCATGTGAGGACAAGACCACATAAACTTATAACTTAGAAGTATACATGACATAAAAGTAGAAAGCCTGTGTTATTGCTGAACTTAGCTGTTCATTCTTTGCTGAAATACTATACATAATTATGTTATCAAATCAGACAGCAAAAGAAAAAGTACAGTAGGTGGTCACTTATCGCATATATTCAATCCAATGCAGATCCATCAAACCTACCTCTACAAGCCTGCTGGCGTGTTCTTGAAAAATAGCAACATAGTCCTTCATTTCTTTTTCCCTTCCATTTTTAGCAGCTTCAATAAGAACTAGAAGTGGAACAGTGGTATCCAAGAAGGAGTCTGAGACATGGTCTATTATAGCTTTACGGAGCTGCAAAATAAAGCACCATCTGTCTAACAATAAATCATATTATAAAGTGTGTTATGCTTATCTCTATTAATTATACCAAATGCTACAATCATTGTATATGAATATTTTATAATCTTAATGACAACAAACAGTATTTGTGCATTTCTTGGTATCCCTATGAGAATTGTAGCATATGAATGAAAATTACTAATGCTACAAGCTACCTACTTCAAAAAGTAGTACTGAATTTTAGCGGTATTATAGGAAGATATTGTTTACCTATGTGTGTAGACATATGCATACATGTACTTTATTATGTTCCTACTTTAGCAAAGCATTTTAAAACAAGTGTAAATAACATTGAAATCAGTAGAGATAAACCTATACTTAAATTCTTTTTAGAATAGGCACGGGCTGCTGAATAAAAATGATTTGTTACCAAACTAAACCGATTCTCCTCTCTCCAACATTTTTCCTTAAAAAGCAGACTTCAGGAAAGAAGGATATTCCATTTTACAAAAAAGCATTCTAGTGTAATGGTTATGCTCATTTATATACAAGATCTTCTACTTAATGTATTTTCATAACTGCAAAAATAACCAAATGTTTTCTACCTTGCTGGGAGACCCAAAAATATATTTTGATTAGCTAAACTGTAGATTTTTATGGTAATTATACCAATGAGATCACCCATTATGCCATCTGATAATAGATTAATAGAGCAAGAAGAATAATAGATGAGTCTGATGTCCAATTTTCTTAATTTGCATTAATTGTTCTTGAACTTCTCGTTTAAATTATTAAACAAGTGTATCATTCTGCTACAAATTAGTTCTCTTAAATTAGATTTCATATAAGCTTATAACTACTGCTTAAGGAATTATTCCACTCAGAGTATATTTTCTAGGTTCTAAATCTACATGGAAAAATGAGTCATTGTGATCACACCCTAGGAAGTACATATATCAAAATATTACATGGATGTAAATAACACTATTGATTGCACTAAGGTCCCAAATGTAATACATATCCTAATTTGTGCTTTTTATTACTGAATATAAAATATATTGAGTGCATCAGGGAAAAAGAAAAAGATCCTTTAAACTGATAAGCAGAATTTCGTTCACTCCCAAAACTAGTACTTTTCTATAGTGTTTTAGCTCCAGCATTTTTATATGAAAGTTTAGCATGGGCAAGTGTAAAAAAAACAGACTTTATGTCACTAGCCTTCACATAATACAGAAAATAGATCCAAATTGAGTGGTAATAGTGTAGCAAAACCCCCAGTTTTTCTTTTTTAATTTTATTTTAAAATGCATTCCCTCCCCTTCCCCAACCATTGCTGACTTTTTCTCTCCCTCTCTATTCCCTATACATAAGTAAGCTAAGATGTAGAATAAGCTTTAACATGTTATTTTAGGTAGTAAGTTTTATTTTTCTCTCCCCTCTTTGCAAATAAGTGCCCTGCTATTTTGATATAGATATCCACTGTTTTATACGTGATAATTATTATGTTTGTATTGATTTTTTTAACTGCTTTAATATTGTGTAATTACAGTTTTAGGCCTATATATGTAAGTTAGCATAAGTCATGTTGAGTTTCCATCTTTTAATGTCAAGCCTCCATCTTATCCCCATGCCAGGTTGTGTAACCTATGACTCATACTACCCCTCCTATGTAATTTGGTTCCTGAATGAATGGGGATGAATGAGGGTGCTTGAGAGACAATGGCAGTAGGTCTAAAAATAGCTTCCTCTGAATGACCAAACCATCAACACCAATACCTGGACCAAAGACCCAGCCATTGGAACCACCCTCAGCATTCAAGAAACAAAAGATGAGGCAACCCACCATTGTGCCAAGGCTGTACATGCTCAGTAAGAACACCTGGAACCCTCTGGAACAGGACTGATGTTGCCTGGATAGGCCCTCCCCACAGGAGATCAGAGGTAGGGGTAGTGAAGACTGACTCCTGGGTATGCCCTTTCCATCTGGACCAGCACCATGCCACACCACCTATCCATCCAGAGGCCCTTCCGGATAGGTAGCTATCATCCCCCCACCCTCTCTTCAGCCAAGAACATGGACTCTGCTTCTCTTCCCTACCTGGACTCCAACCCTTCCACTGAGTCTCTTTCTCCTGCTGCCATTGTGAGTACTTGTGAGTGCTTGTGCGCATGTGTGCATGCATGTGTGTGCGCGTGTGGTGTGTGAGAGAGAGAACCAGTAACTTCATGGGTCTGTGCAGCGTGTTATCTGTTTAATAAACCTGTTATTTGGACCCCTGAGTTGGGTTTTGCTTTACTACGATTCAGCCCTTCTCCAATCTCTGCTCCTCATCCCTCTAACTTCTGTCTCATTTCTCCCTCTCCTGCTTCTGGCTCACTGCCACCTCCAACATCTGTCCCGAGCTTCTCTCTGCCTCCAAACCTCCTGTTTCTTTGCCACTGTCTTATCTCTACTGCCTTTTCCCCTGAGCAACCAGGTTTCTGCCTCAGTTTCTTTCCTGGCTGTCTCCTCCTTGCCACCACTTATCTGCCCACCACAATATCTCAGCTGTCTGCCTCAGTTTCCAGCCCCAAGTTCCCAGGTTTCGGTCTCTCTCTCTGTCCTGGCTTTCTCCTCCTTGCCACCAGGCTTTTTTTTTATTCCCCTCCCCATGCACCAGCAAACTCGAGTAACCCTGGGGCCACTTGATCTTAAGTAAATCCAAGCCTCAGTTCCTCAGCTAGCTTCTCTCTAGTCCACTGGTTCTAATCCTAGTTCTGGCAACTTTTACTCCCTACACTTTAACTCTGTCTCTCCCACCTTAACTTTCCCCCAAGTATCCCAGGTGCCCCAAGCACACACATATACACTGTACCATCCAAGTTAGGAACTTACCTGTATGTATAGGTGGGTTGTATGTGTGTGAACTGGTGAGTGTGTGTATGTATATATATATATCCTGTGCATGATATACGAATTAGTGATCTATGTATGTGTACTGAGTGTGCGGGTATTGACAATTGATTTTTGTCTAATTTTTAGTGTGTAGTGTGTATGTGCTTGAATCGGTGATAGGTATGCATGTGCCTAGACTGGTTTGGATGTGTATGTGCCAGAGCTGGTAGTGTGTGCGTGTATGCACCTAACTGATTTGCATGTTTGTACATGTGCAATTGTGTCACACCCTCCTGTCTAACAGCGCAATATTGAGATCCTGAGAGTTGGCCTGACCCCACAGGGCAACAACAGAATAACTTTTGTGTTTGACAGGACAAGATTTAAATAAAATTCCTCCACCAATTTTGGCAAATACTTGCCATCTGACATCCCTAGCCAAAAATCTTGACTTCAATAGGCATCGGGTCAGACTAAATTCAAGACAAAATTTTGGGGTTTTTTTCCAATTTATTTGGATATAGTTTATAATGTTACGTGGCCTAAATTCCTTAACTTGCTGCCCAGACAAAGAGGTCCAGGCTAACAAATCCCACTGCAGGATTGGATTCTTAGCATACATATTCACCATGTACCTAAAATTATTTACTCTGCAGCTTAACAACTGAAAAATAAAAGAATAAAAACATTTTACTAGCAACAACTAAATACATTAAGGCACTAGCCATGCAAAGAGACATGCTTAATTTTATGTGTGAGAGTTGATAGCTTAAGAATGATATTTAATAGGCCTGTGCGAAATGGCTAGTATTAGCTTCAGGTTCGAATTTGGCAGATTTGAGGTACAGTGATTCAATTCAATGATTTGAATCACTGTCCTAAATCAATTCAGCCGAATCTGATTCAGAGATTCGGCTACTACCTAATCTCCAAATCACCAGGCCCATCCCCTGCCCGCCCGCCCCAGCTCTGGCCCTCTAAGGAAAAAAAAATCCCCCCCCAAACCCTGGACTCACCAGTTCCTGCCTGGCAGGGAGCAATCCCCGCAACCCCCCACTGCTGGCAATCACCACTGCCCCCCACTTCCCCGTGCTATGTGGGGGTTCTTCCACAAGTCCCCTGAAACCCCACGACCACTGCAGGAGCTCATGAGTCCAGGGGTTTTTTTGCTGTTGTTTTTTTTCTTAAAGGGCTGGAGCTGGGGTGGGTGGGGCAGCTGCGGGGGGATGGGAGAGGAGTTGGGGTAGGGGGGCTTGTGATAGAGCCCCCCATGCAGTGTGGGGCAGTCGGGGGCAGCAGGGATTGCCCCCCACCCACCCAGCAGCACCCGGTGAGTTGGGGCTTTTTTTTAAAGCACCAGGAGCTGGGGCAGGCAGGGGTTGGTGGGGCTGGGGGAACAGACAGGGGAAGGGTGCTGGCAGGGGTCCCCCCATGGTCCCCTCCCCACTCCTCCATCCTCCTTTCCCCTGCCACCTACTTACCAGCTTCAAGTCTGGCTCCAGCTCCCTGCTGCAGCTGGCGGGGACTGCCCAAATCTTCGAATCTTTTGGAACCTTTTCCAAAGAGTTAGAGAGCTTCAAATTGATTTGGACCTTTTTATTAGTCCCAGATTTGATTTGGATTTGACAATTTGGCCACCGAATCAGGCTGAAACTCCTCTGAATCGAATTGGCACCCAAAGTTTCAAACAGCCCTAGTATTTAAAGGTTTGGTTTTTTGGGAATTGGCACATACACACACACACACACACATATTCACATACAAATATACACATATATATATATATATATATATAAAAAATATATATACACACACACATATATATACATACACACACACATACATACATATATATACATACATATAAATACACACACACACATATATACACACATACATCCATACATGTACATACATATACATACACACACATATACACATAGATACATACATATATATACACACACACACACACACATACATATACATACATATATATATCACACACATATATACATACATATATATATCTCTACATCCACACACATATACATAAATATGCATATATATACACACGCACATACATATATATACATATATATACACACACACACATTTATATACACACACACACGCACACATATATATACACACACATATATACACACACACATATACACACACACACACACGCACACATACATACATATACACACATACACACACACGCACACATACATACATATACACACACACATATACACACACACAAACATACACACATATATATAGACACACACCCACACATATATATAGACACACATACATACATACATATATATATACACATTTATAAACACACATATACATACACACATGCATATATATATATATACACATTTATACACATATACATACATACACACATACATACATAGACACACATATACATACATACACACATATATACATATATACATAAACCTATACATACATACACACATACACACACATGCACATACATACACACATACACACCTGCACACATACACATACATATACATACATACACACATAAACACAAATACACACATGCACATACATACACACACATACATAGATAAACACACGCACATGCATACACACACGCAAATACATAACACACAAACACACATGCACACACACATGCACACATACGCACACACACTCATACACAGATACATACACACATACACACACATGCACACATACACACACACTCATACACAGATACATACACACATACACACACATGCACACATACACACACATAACACACATACACACACAGACATACATACATACACAAACACATACACACAGACGTACATACATACACAAACACACACATACACACACATAGACATACATATGTACACAAACACATACACACATACACACACATAGACATACATATGTACACAAACATACACACATACACACACAGACATACATACATACACAAACACATACATACAGACACACACAGACATAGACACACACATACATACAGACACACATAGACATACATACATACACAAACATACAGACACACACAGACATACAGACACACACACATACATACAGATGCACACAGACATACATATATACACAAACATACATACAGGCACACACAGACACAAATACACACACAGACATACATACACAAACACATACATACATACACACATACACACACATAGACATACATACATACATACACACATATAAATACACACCTATACATACACACCTACATACACACATATACATACACACACATACACAAACACATACATACACACACATACATACACAGAAATGCACACACACATACATACACACACATACACAAACACGCACACATACATACACACATACACAAACACATACATACACAAACACGCACACATACATACACACATACACATACATACACACATAGGCACACATACATACACACACACATACAAAAACACATACATACACACATACGCACACACATACCTACACATACACACACACACAAACACATACATACACACATATGCACAAATACATACACACACATGCACACACACACATACCTATACATACACATACACACATACAGAAACACATACATACACACACATGCACACACACACATACCTATACATATACATATACACATACACACACACACACGCACACATACATACACACATATACACACACACATACCTATACACACATATGCACACATACATACACACACATACACACATATGCACACATACATACACACACATATATACTCACACACACACCTATACATACACATACACAAACACATACCTATACATACACACACACACATACACACACACATATGCACACATACACACACACACACACCCCTATACATACACATACACACATACACAAACACATACATACACACACATACACACACACCTATACATACACATACATACACACATACACAAACACATACATACACACACATACACACATACACCTATACATACACATACACACATACACAAACACATACATACACACATATGCACACATACATACACACACATACACACACACACCTATACATACACATACACACATACTCAAACACATACATACACACATATGCGCACATACATACACACATACACACACCTATACATACACACATACACAAACACATACATACACACACATACCTATACATACACATATACACACACACAAACACATACATACACACACACAAACACATACATACATACACACACATATACACACACATGTATACACACACATACACACATATGTATACACATACGTATACACACATACACATACAAACACACATACACACACGCACACACACACATTTACACACACGTACACACACATGTACACACACGTACACACACATGCATACACATACACACACAAATACATACATACAAACACACATACATACAAACACATACATATACATATACACACAAACACACACACAAAAACACACACAAATACATACATACAAACAAACATACATAGAAACACACATACAAACACATACATATACCTATACATGCACACACATGTACATACACACATACACACACATAAAATACATATACGTACATACACACATGTACACACACATTACAGACACTACAGACACACAGACACATTACACACGACACACACAGACACACACAGACACATTACACACACTACACACACAGAGACACACACACTACACACACAGAAACACCACACCACACACACCACACACACACTACACACCACAAACCCACACACACCACACACACACCCTACACACCCACACCACAAACACAGATACACTACACACACCACACACACCCACACACACTACACACACACTAGACACACACCACACACACACACACAGTACACACACGACACACACCACACACACACTACAGACACACACCACACACACACACGACACACCACACACTACAGACACACACCACATACCACACACCACACCACACACACACTAGACACACACAGCACACACGACACACACCACACACACACACTACAGACACACACTACAAACACCACACACACACAGCACACACCACACACACTACAGACACACACACACCACACACAGACACACACCACACACATCACACAGACACACACACTACACACACACACTACACACACACACACACCACACAGACAGACACACAAACACCACACAGAGACACACACACACTACACGCGTAGACAGACACACACACACCACACAAACACACACACACACACATAGACACACACACGACACGCAAACTACACACAAACAGAAACACACAGAGACACACACGACACACACACACTACACACACAAGACACACAGACACACACTACACACAAACACGACACACTACACACAGACAAACACACACACTACACACAGACACACACAGAGACACACACGACACACACACTACACACAGACACACAACACACACACTATACACAGACACACAGAGACACACACGACACACACACGACACAGACACGACACACACTACACACAGGCACACACAGAGACACACACAACACACAAACACACAGAGACACACACGACACACACCACACACAGACACACACCACACACACACTAGACACGCACAGCACACGACATACACCACACACACACAGCACACACACGACACACACACACACACCACACATAGACACACACACCACACTCAGACACACACACACACACTAAACACACACAACACACACACTACACACAGACACAGAGACACACACGACACACACACTACACACAGACACACGACACACACTACACACAGACACACAGAGACACACACAACACACACACACTACACAGACACACGACACACAGACACACACGACACACACACTACACACAGGCACACACGACACACACACACAGACACACACACAGCCACACACGACACACACAGCCACACACGACACACACACACTACACACAGACACACGACACACACACTACACAGACACACACAACACACACACAACATACAAACACACAACACACACGACACAGACACACACACACACGACACACACAACACACACACAACATACAAACACACAACACACACACGACACAGACACACACACACGACACACAGAGACACACACGACACACACTACACACAGACACACGACACACACACACACTACACACAGAGACACACACGACACACAATACACACGGCACACACAGACACACACGGCACACAACACACACTACACACAGCCACACACAGACACACACGACACACAATACAAACAGACACACGACACACTACACACAGACACACACAGACACACGCACTACACACAGACACACGACACACACACGCTACACACAGACACACACAGACACACACACTACACACAGACACACACGACACACACAGACACACGACACACACACACACTACACACACACACACTACACACACACAGAGACACACAACACACACAGCCACAGACACACACGACACACACACACTACACACAGACACACGACACACACACAGACACACAGACACACGACACACACACTACACATGACACACACTACACACAGACACGACACACGACAGACACACACAGAGACACACACGACACACACACACTACAAACAGACACATGACACACTACACACAGACACTACACACACACGACAGACACACGACACACACACACTACAAACAGACACACAACACACACACGACAGACACACACAGAGACAAACACGACACACACACACTACAAGCAGACACACGACACACTAAACACAGACACACGACACACACACACTACACACAGACACACAGAGACACACGACACACACACACTACACACAGACACACGACACACACACTACACACAGACACACACAGGGACACACGACACACACACACGACACACTACACACGGACACACAGATACACACACGACACACACATGACACACAGACACGTGACACACACGACGCACAGACACACACACTACACACAGACACACGACACACACACGACACACAGACACACACGACACACAGACACACAGACACACACACGACACACACACACGACACAGACACATGACACACATGACAGACACACGACACACACACACGACAGACACACACAGACACACAGACACACGACACACAGACACACGCGACACAGACACACAGACACACACACGACACACAGACATGACACAGACATGCGACACACACACACGACACACACACACAGACACACGACACACAGACACATGACACACACACACGACGCACAGACACACACACACACGACACACAGACACGACACACACACCACACACACAGACACACACACTACACACAGACACACGACACACACACTACACACAGACACACGACACACAGACACGACACACAGACACTACAGAGACACGACACACACACAAGACACACAGACACATGACACACACGACACAGACACACGACACACACACACGACACACACACAGACACACGACACACACAGACACACACACGACACGCAGACATGACACAGACACGACAGACACACACTACATACAGACACACGACACACACTACACACAGACACACAGAGACACACATGACACACACACACACTACAAACAGACACACGACACACACACTACACACAGACACACAGAGACACACACGACACACACGGCACACACACACACTACACACGGACACACACCACACACACACTAGACACGCACAGCACACACACGACACACACCACACACACAACACACACACTGCACACATAGACACACGCACTACACACACACAACACACACACTACACAGACACACACAGAGACACACAGACACACGACACACAGACACACACTACACACAAACACGACACACACTACACACAGACACAAACACGACACACACACTACACAGACACGACACACACTACACACAGACACACGAGACACACACACACTACACACAGACACACAACACACACTACACACAGACACACATGACACACACACTACACACAGACACACGACACACACACTACACAGACACGACACACACTAAACACAGACACACAGAGACACACGACACACACTACACACAGACACGACACACACTACACACACACAGACACGACACACACACACTACACACACGCGACGCACACACTACACACAGGCACACACAGACACACCACACACCACACACACTACAGACACCACACACACACAAACACACACTACACACACACAAACACACCACACACACACACACAAACACACCACACACACACACACTACACACACATACAAACACACCACACACACCACACTACAGACACACACTACACACACACAAACACACCACACACACCACACTACAGACACACACTACACACACCACACACACACTAGACACACACCACACACACACACCACACACACACTGCAGACACACCACACACACAAGACCACACACACACTACACCACACACACCACACCCACACCCTACACACCCACACACCACACCCACACACTACACACACCACACCCACGACACACACCACACACACTACAGACACACACCACACCCACGACACACACCACACACACTACAGACACACACCACACACCCACGACACACACCACACACACTACAGACACACACCACACACCCACACCACACCCACACTACAGACACACACCACACACCACACACACACACACCACACACACACCACACACACACCACACACACACTACAGACACACACTACAGACACCACACACACACACAGCACACACACGACACACTACACACAGACACACGAGACACACACACACTACACACAGACACACGACACACACTACACACAGACACGACACACACACTACACACACACGACGCACACACTACACACAGACACACAGAGACACACACACACTACACACAGACACGACACTACACACAGACACACAGACACACATGACACACACACCACACACACTACAGACACCCACACACTAGACACCCACACACACACCACACACACTAGACACCCACACACACACTACACACACACACACCACACGCACTAGACACACACCACACCCACACACACACCACACACCCACACACACCACACCCACACCCTACCCACACACACACACAGACACACACACTACACACACACCACACACACTACAGACACACACCACACACACATGCAACACACCACACACACACTAGTCACACACCACACACACACACACTACAGACACACACCACACACACACAGCACACACAGCACACACACACTACAGACACAGACGACACACACACCACACACACACTACAGACACACACCACACAGACAGTACAGACACACTACAGACACACCACACACACCACACAGACACACCACACACACATCACAGACACACACCACACACACTACAGACACACACACCAGACACCACAGACACCACACACACACTACAGACACACACACCACACACCACACACACCACACACACACACACAAACACACACTACACACACAAACACACCACACACACACACACAAACACACCACACACACTACACACACACACAAACACACCACACACACCACACTACAGACACACACTACACACACCACACACACACTAGACACACACCACACACACACACCACACACACACTGCAGACACACCACACACACAAGACCACACACACACTACACCACACACACCACACCCACACCCTACACACCCACACACCACACCCACACACTACACACACCACACACACTACAGACACACACCACACACACACACACGACACACACCACACACACTACAGACACACACCACACCCACGACACACACCACACACCACACACACTACAGACACACACCACACCCACGACACACACCACACACACTACAGACACACACCACACACCCACACCACACACACACTACAGACACACACCACACACCCACCACACACCCACACCACACACACACTATAGACACACACTACAGACACCACACACACACACAGCACACACACGACACACACCACACACACTACAGACACACACCACACACACACTACAGACACACACACCACACACACACCCCACACACACACACTAGACACACACACCACAGACACACACACCAACTACACACTACACACACACACTACACACACACCAACTACACACTACACACACACACTGTGTGTGTATATGTATGTATGTATATATAGCCACAGATCAAGAGTCATCAGGAGTCATAAGGACGGAAGGAGAATACAAAAGCAGAGACTTGAGAGTAACCAAGTATCCTCCACCCAGATTCCTCTTTCCCGGTCCTCCCCCTCATTCCTCCTGGGTCCCACCCGATCCTTCTCGTCCTCCCTATCCCTTCCCCTAGGAGGGATCCCTCAGGCCACACCACCAGCCCATCTCATCCACCCCACTGAATGGGAGGTATGGGCCTCAGCATCCTACCACCAGACTGCTAACATGCTGATATCTGACACATAAGAGAAAGCCTGAGTGAAGCCTGCATCCTAGCCAGATGCATCTTGACTCTGATGTCAGTCCTAGGATTGGTAGTATATAGAATTGTTGGATTGCTTATATTGTTTCTTTTCTGTTATCACTGTATATCAATACATTTGCCTATTATCAAATAGAAAGGTAGTGGTCAGTCTGAGGGTAGATCCCTCCCCAGAACAAGGCATCTGGGTCCTAAATCCAGAGCCAACAAGAATATTAGTATAAAAGCCAAAGGATGTAATACTGAATTGTGGTCTAAGACAGTAATATTCCAAATAAATGCATGTGCCAATCTACTTTATTACTTTATATATGAAGAGAGATGTGCTGAACTTGCCAAACATAATTACAACGTTCAACATCAACGCTCCCACTCCATTCTCATGGAACTTCCTTATGATTTTTCATTTGCTGTGATAGATGTGTTTTGGATCAGCTACCAATCAAATCAGCCATGCTATCCACAACTGTCTGTGTTACTTAAATGTCATTCAGTTTACCATATTTCTGTTGTATTGCAATAATGCATTTGTGATATGGTCTATTTCTGCTTCTACTCAAGTCAAAGGCAATATTCCCAAATGACTTCAGCATTGCAGGCATTGGGACTTACAGGATTCCATTTAATTTATTATGTATCAGTCTGTAATTAATGTTATCATGCCTTACTATACAATAATATAATAAGTTGTGTATTGCATACTAAGGTCCTAATTTTGTATATCATTCTGTACTTGTACAGAGTCTCAGAACATCATTTAAAGCCGGGGTGCTCAATCCCTGGCCCTGGGGTTAGATTTGGACCACAGAGCTGTGTCATTTAACCCACTGAGCTCCCCAAATGTCTGGACAGTGGGTGACAGGGGAACTGTGGCAATGTTAATTGCTGCTCACTTGCTACCAAATTTCCAGAACACTAGGGGGTGACCTTCTCAGCAGCACAGCAGTGGAAAGGGATCTTGGAGTTACAGTTGAATCCAGGATGTACATGAGTTATCAATGCGATGAAGTGATCAACAAAGCTAACCACACTTTATCATGCATTAGTAGATGCATGACTAACAGGTCCAGGGAGGTAATGCTTCCTCTCTAATGCAGCACAGGTCAGGCCACAGTTGGAGCACTGTGTCCAGTTTTGGGCACAACACTTCAAGAGGGAAGCGGAAAATCTTGAGAGGTTTCAGAGAAGGGCCACTCCTATGGTGAGAGGCCTGCAGGCAAGGCCCTATGAGGAGAGACTGGGGGACCTAGATTTCTTCAGTCTTCACAAGAGAAGGCTGAGAGGTGATCTTGTGGCTGCCTAATAAATTCATCAGGGGAGGGCAGCAGGGAATAGGAGATGATCTATTTTCTAGGGCACACCTCCTGGACTAACTAGGAACAATGGCTACAAATTAACAGAGAGCAGATTTAGTTTGGACATTAGAAAGAACTTCTTCACAGTAAGGGTTGCCAGAATCTGGAATGCGCTTCGAAGGGAGGTGCTGCTCTCCCCTACCTTGGGGGATTCAAGAGGAGACTGGAGAAGCACCTAGCTGGGGTCATCTGACCCGAGTTCTTTCCTGCCCAGGGCAGGGTTCAGACTCGATGACTTACTAAGTTCCCTTCTGACCCTAACATCTACAAGTCTATGAATCTAAGTGATGCCATAATTTGGCCACTTTATAGGAAACATTATAAATATTGTTGCTGTTTTGAATTTCCTGAAGACTGTAAAGCTTTTATTTTACAAGGATAAATTTTGAAGAACTATAGAAAGACAGAACAAATATCTCATGAAAGAAAAAGTAAAAATACCAGAAGTCAAAATTCTGGTGGTGTCTAAAATAATTTCAGTTTATCTTCTGATCAAAGTGAGCAACTCCTATTGTTTTGGATCTATTTTGAACTATGCCTGAGGCACAATACTAAGAATTACAAATAAGTGGGCAAAAATAAATATAAGCAAGTGTAGGGGGAGCCATTTTAAGGAAGGCAAATTTATCATACTATTATTATACAGTATTGGAAAGGGAAAGATGTTGCAGGTAACCTGACTTGTGGTCAGAGTAAGGGTGATTTCAGAGAAATAGTTTGGTTAAGGTATGAGGTTTTCCCCTTTGCTTAGGTGATAGAATGAGACAGATCAGTAGGGAAGTGGAAGGGGAGGAAAACAGGAAAACTAGAAAAGGGGAGTCAACCTGGCTGACTGCTGGGAGGAGCAGTCAGCCGGGTCAGACCGCTCACAAAGGTTCCTTGCTGAGATACAGGACCTCCACTTATCCCAGGAGGTGCAGAGTTCCACCAGGGGGAATGCCCTGCCAGATCTGATCCTGGCCACAGGCAAAGACCTGGTGAGGGGACTCCATGTTCTTGACCACCTGGGCAACAGTGATCATCACCTACTGGAATTCACCTTCCAACGCAGGGTGTCAAGGGCCTGCAGCAAGGCAGTAGCCCTTGACTTCAAGAGGGCCAACTTCAATGAGTTGAGGAGATTGATAGCAGAGCCACTGGGGTCCTGGAGGGTAGGGGAACAGGGTGTTCAAGATGAGTGGACGTTCCTTAAGGAAACAGTCCTCCGAGCTCAAGGGGTGACAGACCCAAAGAGAATCAAGGGGGGCAAGAGTGCTCAAAAGCACCCCTCCCCCACCCCCCGGCTCACCAAAGGCATTCAGGAATGCCTGAAAGCCAAAAAGGAGGCATACACTCAGTGGAAGGGAGGGGCTATCACCAAAGAGGAGTATACCTCCTTCGCTCGGGTCTGTAGGGGGGCTGTGAGGAAAGCTAAGGCAGATACGGAACTAGGGCTAGCATCAAGGATCAAGGACAACAAAAGAAGTCATTTTTTAAATACATAGGGAGTATGAATAAAGGCACTGGGTATCATGGGGCCCCTGCAGGATACGCTTGGCAATCTGGTAGTTGCACCAGAGGAAAAGGAAGACCTTTTTAACAATTTCTTTGCCTCCATTTTCTTGTGCAGGGACTGGGACGCACCCACTGAGATTCAGGAGAGACTCTGCCAGGCCTTGGGTCAGGGAGGACCAAATTAGGGAACTTCTGGAGGGGCTGGACATTTTCAAATCAGCAGGTCCAGATGCTGAGGGAATTGGCAAGGGTTCTGAGGGAATTGGCAGGGGTTATCGAGGGGCCCCTGGCATGGCTTTACAAGCACTCATAGTGCTCTAGCCAGGTGCCAGATGACTGGAAGAAGGCCAATGTGGCCATTTTCAAAAAAGGAAGGAAAGAGGACCCGGGCAACTATAGGCCCATTAGTCTTACTTCAATCCTGATAAAGCTCTTCGAGAAAATTATCCAGGAGCACATCTGGGAAGGACCAGCAGCGGGGATGATGCTCAGGGGCAACCAGCATGGCTTCATTAGGTGCAGGTCCTGTCAGACCAATCTGATTGTCTTCTATGATCAGGTCACAAAATCACTGGACACAGGTGTCACGGTGGATGTAGACTTTCTGAACTTCAGGAAGGCCTTTGACACTGTCTCCCACCCCATTCTCATCAAAAAGCTAGGCGACTGTGGCATTGATGCCTATACAGTCAGATGGGTTGCAAATTGGCTGAGGGACCGCACCCAGAGAATGGTGGAGGACTGGTCATATTCGACCTGGAGGGATGTGGGTAGTGGAGTCCCCCAGGGCTCTGTCCTCAGGCCCACACTGTTCAGTCTCTTTATTAGTGACTTGGACGAGAGGGTGAAAGGCACCCTCTTCAAATTCATTGATGACACCAAGATTTGGGGCGAGGTGGGCACGCTAGAAGGGAGGGACAGGTTACAGCTGGACCTGGACAGGTTACAGGGATGGGCGAATGAGGATAGAATGGGACTCAATACTAACAAGTGCAGGGTACTGCCCTTGGGCAGTAAGAACCAGCAGCATACCTATAGCCTGGGGAACTCCCTTCTCGAAAGCACAGTGGCAGAAAGAGATCTTGGAGTCATTATTAATTCCAAAATGAACATGGGCCACCAATGTTAGGATGCGGTCAGTAAGGCTAAGTGCACCTTGTCATGGATCCACAGATGCATCACAAGCAGGGCCAAGGAGGTGATCCTCCCCCTCTACAAGATGCTGCTCAGGCCACAGTTCAAGTACTGCATCTGGTTCTGGGCACTGCACTTTAGGAGGGATGTGGCCAGCACTAAGAGGGTCCAGAGGAGGGCCACTCGCGTGATCCAGGGACAGCAGGGCAGACCCTATAAGGAGAGGCTATGGGACCTGAACCTGTTTAGCCTTCACAAGAGAAGGCTGAGCGGGGATCTGGTGGCCATCTACAAACTTACCAGGATGGACCAGCGGGGAATGGGAGAAATGCTGTTCCCACAAGCACCTCCCTGACTAACAAGGAATAACAGCCATAAGTTGTTTGAGAGTAGGTTCAGGCTGGATATTAGAAGGCACTACTTCACACTCAGGGTGGCTAGGATCTGGAACCAACTTCCAAGGGAAGTGGTGCTGGCTCCTACCTTGGGGGTCTTTAAGAGGAGGCTGGATAGTTACCTAGCTGGGGTCATATGAGCCAAGTATTCTCTCCTGCCCGGGGCAAGGGGTCGGACTTGAAGATCTACCTAGGTCTCTTCCGACCGTACATCTATGAATCTATGAACATATTTAATTTGGTAATGGAGTGTCAAATAACCATACAGAAAAAACTCTAGCAGTTTATAAAAATCAGGGGATATAAGAAGGCTATTGACACCAATGCTTTGATGACTGCAGAAACCTGCATTTTCTCTCACTCAATACTGGGAAAAGATCAGAAAAAAAAATCAAATTCATTATCTGTTAGAGCTATCTCCCCTGTGCACAAGGGACATAGACAATGCAATCTGCTGTACATACAAAAACACTATCACAAAGGAGGAGGCTACCCATATGGGAATATCTGTTCAAAGAACACTTCCAGAAAATAACTATATAACTATAGGAGAATCAGCTATGCACAGTACATCAAATCACCCAGAATAAAATGAGAAACAACTGGGAGGGAAGACTTGACACTGACAATGTCAAGAAGCACAAAAGCAGATATTGGAATTAATGGATGTTATAAATGTGCTCCGAAAACCACACTAATTAAAAGCACCCAGAGCCTCACATGCATCAGCATCCCCACCCTGAAAAATGGTGGCAGAGCACTTTGAACTAAAGCTCATTGAACAGACTTAACTTTAAAGTGCCCTGCCACCATTTTTCAGTGTGGTGACACTGACACATGTGATGCTGGAGTCTACCAGAGCACAGTAATTACCACACACCAGCTGACTCAGTTGAGTCTGTTTTGATGCGCTGTAATTACAGCGTGTTGGAACAGCCTCTCTGCACATGAATAGGAGCCCAATGTGGTGTCCCTTTCTTAATAGGCACAACTCTTCTAAGTAAAAAAAAATAAAAAAAATAGTACTGATCTAAGCCAGGGATGGCCAAGCTATGGCAAGAGTTCCAGAAATGGTACAGACATTCTATGCACATGATACATGGCACATCTGAAAGGGATCAGGGGACACATCAGCAGATAGGGAAGGGAAAAAAAAGCAGAGCAGCAGATCAGATGGGAGAATGGGATTGGTTTGTACTTAGACAGGACAAAGGACTTACTCTGTGGCATGTCTGCCAAAAAAGTTGGCCCCACTAATCTAAGCAATACAGCATGCAGGTAAATATTTTGTAAAAGTGCTATGCACAACTGTGGAGTGGTATAAATAATGTTACAAATAATATGAAATAGTTTAAAGTATCAAAATTATTGGCAAGATTTCATGACTGAACAGCTGTTTATTTGAAGAAAAAAAAAATTAAAAACCCCAAACTGCTAGAGCATGCCATTTCAAATGAGACACATCCATTAGAACTGACATATGTCAGAACCAAACCTTCCTTCATTTTGCCCTTTAGTTATCAGTGAAGTTGCTAGTGGATTTGTGGAACGAGTCATTGGGCGTGTCCAAACGAGCGTGCATGTGCATCTTGCAGCATCTCAAAGCCCTTTGAGACACTGCAAGAGACACATGTGGGAATGAAAAAAAGTTCCCCACGCTGCAAATTTGCAGCGCAGGAGTAAAATTAGGCCCTGGATATCCAGGGATCAAAAAACCCACAAGGGGAAAAAAGCAGGGTAAGGCATGGTCCCAGACCACAACGGCAGGCAACTGGAGGCTCGGTCCTCTACAGTGATGCTCTGGTAGCCAGCCAGAGCATCTCTATGGCTGGCCCTCACCCTGGTGCTGAAGCATGCTACCTTTCCATGCAGACCAGGCAGCGTGCCAGCTGCAGTGAGCTGGACCTGGACTCCTGCCAGTAAGTAGGGGTGATGGGGGCTGGACAAGGGAGGAAGGGACCATGGGGGAACCCCCACTGGTGCTGCACACTCCCCCAGTCCCTCAGATCACTGCACCGCCTGGCCTGCATCCTGAGCCCTCCCGATAGCTGCCCTGCTCGGCCCCATCCCCTGCCTGCCCCTGATTGCTGCCCCGCCCGGCTCCAGCATCCCAGCAATTAAAATCATAATTAAAAAAAAGCCCCACATTCAGCTGTTGTTGGGGTCACTGGGGCCTAGTGGAAGAGGCCCCACTTTACAGTGTCAGGTGACAGCTGCAGCTTCCCCAGCTGCCCGACACCAATTTGCACCAGACGAAAGTTCATGTCCGGGCATGTGCGCTGAAGCCAAAAGCCCTGGCTTAAATTAGCACCGCTTCTATTTGAGCTACTGCAAGTGCACATGCTTACATGTGTGGATGCATCTATGGGTTGCGTCCATGCAAGCATGGACTTTTGGTTCCCCAAGGACAAGCAGGACACCTTGTGCCACCAGTATGTGTCCCCAGGGAATGACTGTGCAATGCCAAAATAGTTACACTGGCGGGGGGGAAGAGGGGGAAGGGTTCCGTAGCTTTTTACAGGGCATGTGGCAATTTACTCTGGGTGGGGTAGGGGAGGCTGGGGCCAGCACTGCGCTGGCCCCAGGAGCCTTACCTCGGGTCCTGGGGGCCTCCTGGGACTGCAGCATTGCTGATCCTGTTACTTGGAGCCTGGCCAGCAGCCGGAGTGTGGCTCTAGCCAGCCAGGCTCCGGTTTTGAGTGGCACATGCTGCCCCCACATGTGCTGCTTCACTTTTTTTTTTTTTTTTTTTGCCCAGGTTTTTTGACCCCTGGATATCCCCACAAGGGTATCCAGGGGTCAAAAAACAAAAGCAAAAAAACCCCCACAAGCCAAAAACCTCTGCTCTTTCCTTGCAGGACAGAGAATAACTGAATGTGTGATATGTGCCACCACAGACACGTCTGTGGCACCATATACTGCACAGCTATGCTCAGCTGGACACGGCCATGAAGGCCTATCAGATGGTAGATTTCCCAGCTTGTCTGTGGTGGACTTACATGCATTCTGTCATTTTGCACTCAGTACTGCCACAAGCCATGGACAAAATAATAATTTCAATGCAATTCTTAATACTAAAACAATAGTCAAGGAGCTGGAGTGATCATTTGTTCCATGAGTGAGATACCATGGAGCCAGTGCTCTCCTTCCTTCACTGCCTCCACCTTGTGGGGAGAGCAGGAGTATGGGAGATGAAGGACTCTGGGTGACCTCCACACCTGACAGAAGCATACATCCATTCCAGTTAGTGCAGGAGTGGAGAGATCTCCCTGGTCAGAAGTGATCTAATTTTCTTGCAAAAGAGCTAGTTCTCTTCTGGCGAGAAACACTTTGAACGGTTGTATGTTCTTTCTGTGCCAGGAGAAAGGCTTTTCTCCCAGCACAAATGCAACATGCATCCATGACAAAGATTGGTACATAATGTCACTGGATCACCTTCATAAAGTCACGTGTGAAGCTGAAACATCAGCAACTCATGGAAATGTAGAACATTGCATTACCCATTAGACAATGCAAATTATGCCCCCAATCCTTCTAGCTGAGGCAAGCAAAACCAACACAAAAATATTTATTGCAAAAGTTCCCATTCCATATTTCATTTCACCCACTATAGCCTGAAACACCATGTAAAAGCTACAGAAAAAAAAAAGGGAATAATTATTTTTATGTATTATGGATGAGGGTTTGAGATGCAATTAGTTTATGTTTGTAAAGTGCTGTAAGTGACAGAGGCAGGAATAGAATTCAGGATTTAATGAATCCCTGCTCAGGGATTAATTTTCCAGAGAACATGCCCCAAGGCATACTATGTTGCTAATCTCTTCCTCAAAAAGCTCTTATGCAATCCACAGGTTTGAATTTTCAAGCAAAAGCAATATTGCTATGTTTTTAAACAAATATCCAGACAAAAAAAAATTGTGAAATTTTACAATTGTTCAAAATTTCATGCAATTCCATTTATTATCCAAAAATCTGTAAACCAGAAATTTTCTGGAAAAAGATGTGAATATTATACAAGCATGTACACATACATATAGTGTTTAGATACACACACATATTTACTGGATTTGCATATTCCCAATAACATCCTAAGTACTTTTCAGCATGTGTTGTATACAGCTGAGGATTTTTCTCTCAATGTTTTCAATTGTAACGATGTCAAACACAGGAAGATGTGTGTGTGGATAAATGTACTTTTCAGTAATTTTTGTCCTCAAAATGTTTACCTGTCTGCGAAGGTCTCGCGTTTTCTTGCACATGTTATCTATTGCACTATTCAGGGCATTATTCTTGTCTTTCTTGTCAGCCTGAAACAAAACAAAGCCTATTCAGTTTTAACTTCCATGTCTCCTGTTCAGAAAAGCATTTAAAGAATTTGATTGACTTGCAGTGTGTGCTTTGATCTCATTAGGTCAATGTGACTCCTGCAAATACTTAAGTGTTTCAAGAATAGGGATCACCTTGCTGAATCAGGACCTCTGAGTAGACTGTCAGCTTGTAATATCAAGCACAACACATTCAGAATAGGTTGTGTATTTACAACTAAATCAACTAAAGATTATATATTTTACACTCTGAACTGCCATAACATTTACTTTTTCAGCATTAATTGAAGTTCAGCATAACATGTTTAGTGGTAGGTTGAATGTACACTCCATTATCATCACATGTATGAGAAAAACTTTGTTGTATATTTGCCTGTAGTTTAAGAGGATCAGATGCCTGTGATACAATTTGACAGTTTTTCAACTCGTATAATCTACAATATTTATTTCTAATTTCTGTAAAACTACACCCAGGACACTTCTACATGAAACACTTTACTGCACAGTAAACTAATCTACTTAGCAGTAAAGCATCACTGTCTACACATACATGACATTTACTCTGCAGTAAATTAGTTTACTGTGTGATTAGCTAGTACCTGTAGATACAGGTAGTAGATTAACCATGCAGCAGCTACTGCACAGTAGTGCACATGTAGAAGCTCACCGGGAGCAAATCTGCTCCTGTTCAGCTTCACCATCAGGGGCCTAGCCTCCTGCCTCAGGCAGAGCCACATGACAGGGATTCCTCCATAGCTATCCCAGGCTGGCTTTCAGATCCCTGGCCTGACTCTCCAGGCATAGGCTAGCTGCAGCAGCACCTCAGCTCTTCCCCTGGAGCCCATGCCTCTGGCTGCCTGTCCCCCAGGCACCATGTCTCCCTGCTGCAGGCATATGACAAGTGCTGATGGCACCCAGGTTCCCTGTCTGAGCCCCCAAGGTCCCTGCCAGCACCTGGGATAGAAGTGTCCCTGATGCCCACATAAGCCCACATGAGCCCACATCTATCAGCCCACATCTATGAGGCCATGGCAGCCCACATGCAGCAGCACAGCCACAAGCAGTCTGGGTAGCAGTGCCACATGAAGATCAAGGTCCAACAGGCCCAGTGGGTCCATGTCACAGATCACAACCAGTGGTCCAGGGCTGCCAGGACCATGCTCTTCATGCAGCAACTGGACTTCATCCTGGCCATGAGGAAATGTGGACACAACCGGTATGTCTACTCCAGCACAGGCAGGCTCCTGAAGCCAGCACTGTGGGCCAGAGCTGATGAAGACTCTCTGGGGAAGGGTCCCTCAGGGCACCAGGGGCAGGACCCAGTGTGCTTCCTACCCTCAGCCTCAGCTGGCAGCGCAGGTAGCCTAGCCTGCCACCTGTCCACTGTCCCACCAACTCTGGCATGCACCCTGTGACAAGGAGCTCTAGCTCCTCCCCAGAGGGGGCCACTATCCAGGAAGCAGGTGCTGTGCCACCATACCCTGGGGCACTACAGGCAGCCAGACCACCTCGCCACCACTAGGAACAGAGTCAGACTGCTGGGACTGCTTGCCACACCCATCTGATAAGCCCCACACAGGAAGGAGGGGGAAGGGACCTCTGCATCCACCCATGCCCATGCCAACTTATCTACGTGCCTCTGAGCTACACACCTGGAGCCAAGGGTCCCACAGGGAGGGAGAGTCATGCCCTCCCCTGCCAACCCTTTCCTCCTTACCCTGCCTCA
Organism: Alligator mississippiensis; assembly: GCF_030867095.1. Taxonomy (NCBI): domain Eukaryota; kingdom Metazoa; phylum Chordata; order Crocodylia; family Alligatoridae; genus Alligator; species Alligator mississippiensis. The sequence continues at coordinate 53,442,329 of NC_081829.1, forward strand.
GTGAGCTGCCTCCAGACTTTCTGGCCCCAACACACAGAGAGGCAGGAGGCAGTGCGGAACTTTACTGAGCATGCAACTGCCTCTCTGCTAGGCAACCAGGGGCATCACATGCACAAAAATTCATCACTGGCAGCAGCGATCTCCTCCTCAGCTGCAGAAGTCAAGAACTCATAGCATAGGCAGAGATACTCCTCCAGGTGGCAGCACACATTACAAGGAAGTGCAGGCCTGCCTGGGGTGCCATTGAAGCTCAGGTCCCTGCACCACATTCTCAGATGCACCCAGGGCATGATGGCGATCAGAAGCAGCAGATTCTAGTGGGTCAGCCACCCCTTGGTGCTCTCAATCAGCTCATCACAGTGCACCCAGTAGACTCTCAGCAGTGGCATGCTTGGTGCACAGGCCATATGTGGCAGGGGCCCTGACCTGGGATGCCTTTCTGGATAGAGCCACCAGGGGGAGGAGGGAGTGTTATCAGCTCTGCATCCCAGCTGGGCAGAAGCCCCTCACCCCCCAACCCTCAGTGCCACAGATCTGGCAGCACAGGAGAAAACTACCTGGCCTGTAGGGTGGAGAAGGGGGCGGGAGGGGACGGGGGGGGGGAGTTGGTCCAGAGCTGCCATAGCAGCTGCTGGCAGGAGCTAGTCCTGGCCCATCCTGTGCAGGGGACAAGGAAGGGAGGCTGCCTGCTACAGGTGGCAAGCATCCCACCTGCCCCCATAGAGGAAACAGGAACAGAGGGTTCGGTCAGCAGTCAACTGTGGCAGGGCCCACTGAGCCAATTTACCATGGTTCCTGTGCACATACGACCCCTGATGAGGCCATACAGTGCACAGCCCCTCAGTACAGTGCATATTATCTCTGAAATGTTGCAAACTCTCACAAAGAGCCTCCCTCTCCTGGCTCTACAGGTTCAGCAGCTATACACAGTGGGGATGTGCCTATAAGGTCACCGCCACCATTGGCCAGCACCCTCTGCATGTACCACCTCCTGCAGCAGTGCACACAGGACCACACCTTCCTCCTGGACCAGCTAGTTACAATGATTGAGAAGAAGCTCATCGATTCATAGGCCTGGAAAGCGCAGGACCTAGAGCAGGAGCAAGAGAACTATGTCTTCCAGGCTCCTTGCCCTCAAAGAGAGAGACACTGTCCTCCTTGAGAGGATGCTTAAAGCCCATGAATGGCAGGCTGCCATGATGGCCCAGGCAATGGAGGAAATGGAGGAGGAAGGCTGGGTGCTGGACACCATCCTGGCCATGGCAGATACCTTCATGCTGCTGAGCACCTAATCCCCAGCCCCAGCCCTGCCTAGTCACTCACAGCCCAGCACCAAGCTTCCCAGTTGGCTTTGGATGAGGTCCAGTACCACCTGCAGTGGACAGTGCCCACTGCTCTTGTGTTAGGTCCCCTAGCAGCCTAGCCACCCACCTGGGCAGCTGTCCACTGCTCACCCAGCCTCCATGCAACCCCTGAGTGGGAGCTGCCAGCAGCTGAGCCAACTCTGCACATGGTGCCTGGGGGCCCCAGACCCAGGGTGAAGGAGGGGGATCAAGTTAAGCAGGCTGGACAGTGCCCACCCTCATACCTGGGTGACCCCCAGACTATAGGCTTTGCCATGGCATCCACATCCATGGCAATGCCACCAGAGGCTGGAGTGCCAGGCACCTCTCCCTGGGATCTGTCATAGACACCTCCACCCCAGTTCTCCCTCCTTGCAGTTCAGAAAGTACATTGCACATGTTGCATGGGAAGCAGGACCTTTATTGTTGGTGCGTGTTGGGGTTAATGAGGGGTTTCATAGAGTCATAAATTGTAAGGCTAGAAGGGTCAAGTGACCCCCAGCAAGGTGACCATTCAGTCTCCTCTTGAAAATTTCCAGAGTAGGTGATTGTACCACCTCTAAAGGGACCTTATTCCAGTCTGGACACCCTGACTGTGAACAAGATTTCCTAATGAGTCTGCAAATGGTCTTCCAGGAGTTTGTGGCTATTATTCCTGTTTTTCCCCAAGAACGCCCTGGTGAACAGCCATAACAGCTGTTCACTGAGCCCTTGATGTACTCCCCTACGTAGCAGTAAACTGCTACCAAGTACCCTCTCAGTCTTCTCTTTTTCAGCTTCAAGAGTCCCAGGTCCCTCAGCTTTTCCTCATATGGCTTGCTGTGCAAGTCTCTGATCATATGGATGGCTCCTCTCTGAACTATCTCAAGCTTATCCATGTCCTTGTTAAAATGTGGTACCCAGAACTGGGTGCATTACTGGGAGAGAGGGAAGGAGTGAGGAAGTGTACTGCTGGGGAAGGAGGGAAGAAGGGGGTCTGATAGAGCGAAATGAAGTTTGGTGCTTGTTGCACACTGTCCATAGTGAGCACTCATGGTCTTGGGCTTGCCCTGCAGATCTGGCGTTCATGGAAAGCTTCCCAGGGGCCATACTGCAACAGGGTGGAGGAGGACAAGGTCCACAAGTGCCTTGTGGACATGGTGCCCTGTCTGCCACTGCCAGGGAGGAAGGGTGAGGAGAGTCCATGGCACACAGCCACAAGCTCCTGGGACAGCATCCCCTGCCAGCCTAAGCCTGCTCCCAGACCACCCCTGCCAACCTGAGGCTGCCCCCCTGAGCCCTCTGCCAGGCTGCACCTGCCTCTGGAGCTCCCTGACACCCAGACAGCTGCAGCTGGAGCCTGAAGTTCCCCTTGGCTGCTGCAGGGGGTGCAGATCAGGGCAAGAGTAGGCCTGGAACTTCCTACTCCCATAAGGAGCAAATCTGTGGAATGTTTACTGCAAATCTGTGAAATGTTTCTGGGGAAGGGAGAAAATATTACTGGGGGGGGGCTGGGCAGGTGTGCATTTACGCGCACACACCCCACCCCCCAGCCAGTAAGTCTGTCATGGGGGAGCAGATTGAGGCCCCCACAGTGAGGGAGGGAGTGGGGAAGAGGCAGGGGCTGCAGTGAATGGGGCCCCAAGGTGGGTTGTGGGACACTTGGAACCTGGGAGGCTTGTCCAGTGATCCAGGGGGGCTCCCGCTACTGTCCGCACCCTGGGGGAAGACCCGGGGGGCACGTGCCCCCTGGATCTGTGCATGGGGTGGAGACAGACTGCCACTCCAGGCTGAGTTCTGCACCCCATGCATGGCAGGCACATGGCATCATGCTGCTTGGGGGCAGTGGCAGAGGGGCACAGAGTCCAGCCTGCAGCAGAGCCACCTACACCCCACATAGATCTGAGAGGCACTTGCCCCCTGGGTCTCCCCCAAGATTCTCACAGCTGTAAGAGCCTCTCCCACCCCCATGGATAAACCACATGGGCTCTGAGCATCGTATGACCCACCCCAGCCCCAGGGTCCCATTCAACTAGCCCCTGCCCCTGCTCCACTTCCTCCCTTACCATGGGGGGTTGCCCTCCCCCCAACACACCACTGCCCCACAACAGACTTACCTGCTGTGCTGGGCAGTGCTCCACATGCTGCCGGGCTGCTGCAGGCTTTGGCTGCGTGTCTGTGAGTGCATTCCCCTCCCCACCCAGAGCCTGCACCCAGGCTGCTCTGCAGCCCTACCTGCTACCCCATGTTTGGGAGGGCTAAGCCCTGTTAGCCCAGGTCTTCCACCACCTATGCTTACTGTGTGGTAAACCTAAATTACATTAATAGCGTGTGTAGATGCACCCCCAGAGATGTAAAAAGGAATTTTGGTGCTCTGGAAAGGATAGAGGGGGCTGTGCTGAGCATCAATCCTACATACCAGCACATGGGCTGCTCCTGCAGCATGGACTACTGCAGTGTGAGCTCCTCAGGGACTGCCATACTGGAGTACACTCTAAATGGGTAGCTGGGGCTAGTTCCCCAGTCGCTCACCCCGATCTAGTCAGGGGTTGGACTAGATTCCTTCCAAACCCCAATTTTCTATGATTCTATCATTCTATTTGTGCTACTGACTATAATATTGAGTTTTAAAATGCTCAAGATATTCAGTACCAATTTAATTCATGTAACAAGTAGAAATTAGCCATACCATATTTACTTGTATACCACATAAGGTGCAACTCTTATTTTGCAGGGTGTTTTGATAAAGAAGAATGAAGGAAAAATAGATATTTCTAGAATTTTAATTGCCACAGGACAGGTTCAATACAGCTGAACACTGGTCTGAGGTGGGAAGCACAGAATCATAGAAAGAATCATAAAAAGAAGGACCAGAAGGGTCCTATAAGATCATCAAGTCTAATCCCCTGCCATGGGCAGGAGGTACTTGGACTCAAACAAGCTCAAAAAGGTATTTGTCCAGCCTCCTCTTAAATACTTCCAGAGATGGTGCCGGCACCATCTCTGTTGGAAGTGTGTTCCAGATTCTAGTTATCCATACAGAAAATAAGTTTTTCCTTATATCCAGCTGAAACTTTTCTTCAACTAGCTTGTATCCATTGGTCCATGTCTTCCTGGGGGTGGGGAGGAAGGGGGCTTTTCTGAAAACTTGTTCACCTAGGTTCTGGTATACTCCCTTGACATATTTGTAGGTGGCTATCAAGTCACCTCTCAGCCTTTTTATAGAAAGGGAGGAAACCACTCCTCAGCATCACAGAATCTGTAGCTTCATCTTCAGAACTAGTTTTAAATTTCTCACAGCTGGTGCTTAATTGGAAGTGGCCTTTGGCTGTTCAGCATCTGTGACAGGTTAACACCAACTGTGACTGAAGGGGGGCTCTCTGCCTCTCCCTCTTGGGCTGGGAGACAAGCACAGCCACAATATGGCAGTCATTACATATTTCAGTCAGCTACCACATTTAAGATATACACCCCAATTTTGGAGGACTTTTTTCAGGAGAAGTTGTGTGTGATAATATGGAGTATGAAATATGGTACTTTTAATCTAATGACACATTCTGTTGAACTTCAAAAAGAAAAGAAAAGCCTTGGGAATTTTTAGATCATGCCATGCATGCCATCCTCACAGTTTAAGTAGTGCAGTTTTTGTCTTCAGACTGGACTCTCTTCTTCCATTTGAAAAGCATGGCTTCTATTTTCTGCAGTATTTGCTATCATTGTCTCCATGTAACTCTGCTATGAGGTCATTTTGTTTAGGAATTGCTGTGGTCATATCATACTCAAAAATAACATATACAGTATATGCACAGGCAAATCCAGGAATTTGAAAGAGACGGTATGACAGATACAACTGGTGCCACAAGGATGGCTGTATATTCCACAGCTCCCAGTGCTCCCAACACCTTCATCTTCCCCATGCCCACTTCCAGCTTGAGCTGTTCCACCACATGCCAGTCCTCACGCTGGTGTTGGAAGACATGCCAACAATTCCAGGGCCCTAGACCTGTTCTCCCTGTGGAGTCCAGGAAGCAGGAAGTGAGCTTAGACCATGGGGAGGAGGATGAGGGCGAGACATGGCTAGAGCCTGCTGGCCAACAGGAGACACCCAGGTGAGCTGGACAGGAAGCAAGTGTACAAGGGGGATATATACACTGCTGCAACTATCCTGGGTATGGAGGTGGGGAGGTAGCTTTGTGCAGCTGCTCCCTGCAGGGAAGGAGTTCTGGGCTCAGCCCCAGTGACTTCCCTCGAAGGCTAGACAGGGGCTACATATCCCAAAAGTTCACTGTACTACACAGCAGAAGAGGAGTGAGATGGTACCAGGGCACCACCTGGATCCACCCCGGAGTATATGAGGGTGCAAGAATTCTGAACAAATTTCTTTCTGCAAAACTGTCATATTTATTAACCCAATATCAAAAAAGTTGAATTGCTCTGTTCTAAAAGAAAGATACACACATTTCCCCTGTATTATTAATATATTGTCATGCCTATAGTAATTAATTATGTGTATTATAATTAATGTGATACATATAATATTTCAGTGTACAAGGCTAGATTGCCATTTGTGCCAAAGTAGTATAACAATATAAATCTTCAGAAAAATCATTATGTTTGGAATGTATAGATAGCACTTTAACAAATCTATTTTATACCAATCTGGTTGACATTCCATCTTGCTTTGCAAAATTGCATCAGGATTTTTCATCAATTTCTGACAATAAAATTAATATGCAATATAGCATTTTTCCCCCTCATATAAAACATGTAACTTTGTTCTGAAACCCAGCTGCTGGAAATTAGAGTGTGTGCACTGTATGCAAATAATATGGTAACTGCAATTTCTGCTAGATAAAAGCAAGGTAAAGTCTGCATGCAATCTCACATGCATATATACTTATCTAGGTTGTTTAAATAGAATAAGATATTCAATTTTAGATACATTACCCAGAACCAAAGAGGGAACAAGGAAGACTGGGAAAAAACTACCAAGAATGACGCACTACCATTTTAAAGGTTTGTATAGGATCCGTGAATGTAAATCCAACATGTTGAAAAGATTGTCATATTTTCTGTGGACTTTCAGACAGGTTATATTATTCTACTTACCCATTGTACCTATAGTTGATTACTACCTCCTATGCCTCATAGACAATGGAAATACTAGTACAGTTTCACCTTAAAAACCTCAAAACATCTCCCAGGAGGTTGGTAATAGTGGTGGTTGTTGTCATCAAATGTAACCAACTGTCATATAAATACTTGTGTGGGCACCAAAGTAAATACTTTTCATTGCACTACCACTGTCAGACTTGACAACAGATTTAATCCTTTCTAAACTTCCAGAAGAGCCAGTTAACAGCATTTTTGGATGCTAATCAGGTACAGTTCCACATCTACACATCCTTTAGAAAGTCTATATTTAGAGCTGATTTTTCTAAGGAGGCAGAATTAATGTAGAGTATCAGGATTACACCTGTTTTCTGGCTGGCTGTAACTCTAGATGTGGAAACTAAGGATAACTGGTCCCTACCAAACAACTAGATCTCTGAGGCAGGTAATGCTACATAGACCCTCTGTCAATGACATGGCATAAAAAGTATCAAGTAATAAATTCAAAGAAAATCTTTCATTAATATGTAAAATTCCTAGCTAACTGATAATGATCAATGTTTGGTTAGCAAAGATAATTTCTCTAAGCTATGCTTCACCATGACTCTACAAGCAAAGAGTAAACAGATTATAAAATGCAGCTTTATAATCACCCTTATTTAGGTCAGAAAAGACCAGAGGTCCTCCCGAGTTTTGCCACCTCCACAGCTATCATTTAGTTACAGGTATCACACAATTGTGCAATTACCTTGACACCAGTTATACATGTGAAGTAGCTATCATACCATAAAAAGCTCCAGCCAGTTATAAAATTAGAGCTAAAAATGTGTTCTAACTTTGTAGCTGGTTGCTATCAGGCTCCCCCTCCACGGGCAATAAGGCATGATTCATAGACAGTAAGGCTGGAAGAGACCTCAGGAGAGCATCGGGTCCAGCCCCCTACACCAAGCAGGAAAGACAACTGGGGGGTCAGCTGACCCCAGCATGGTGACTGTCTAGTCTCCTCTTGAAGATTTCTAGGGTAGGTGATTGCACCACCTCTGGAGGGAGCTTATTCCACAGTCTGGACACCCTGACTGTGAAGAAGTTTTTCCTAATGTTGAGTCTGAAACAGTCTTCCAGGAGTTTGTGGTCATTACTCCTGGTTTTCCCCTCAAGTGCCCTTGTGAACAGTTGCTCACCAAGCCCTTGATGTACTCCCCTAGTGTAGTGGCAAATGGCTACCAGGCCCCCTTTCAGCCTTCTTTTTCTCAGGCTGAAGAGACCCAGGTCCCTCAGCATTTCCTCATATAGCTTGCCATGTGTGATGGGCTCATTGCTTTTGCCCAGCTTAGAGAAGGACACTTTGGATTGGTGGAACATTTCTATCAATCATGTAACAGCTAGGAGGGGCTTGCCCTGCCCCTGCTCGGGGAGGGCAGGGGGGAGGGTGAAGAGCCCCTGGACCTGATTGAAGACTGCACTTTGCAGGTCTGGCAGACTCCAGGGGTGGGGCCTCCAGTGTATATAAAAGCCCAGCATGCTGGACAGAGATGATGAGGGACATTGGAGAGAGAAGAGCCTCCACAGGATCCCTTCTTCACCCCAGCAGTGCACAGGCTGTCACATTGGGCTCAGACTCTGGGAGTTGCGTCGAGGCTGCTTGAGCCTGCATCCTCAGCAGAGGGCTAGAGGGAGTGGTGTGCAAACCCACAAATGTTGAACCTTCCCTGAGAGGAGCTCGAGGCTGCTCAGGCCCCACACAGTGAGCAGCACGGCACACCGAGAACCTGTCATGGGAGCAGCTTGAGGCCGCTCAAGTTAGCCCTGGCATAAGCCAGATAACCGGAGCCCCACAGTGTGGCCCACTCAAAGAACTAAAAGAGCCCCAGAGTCTAGAGCAGGGCCCAGGAAAGGGGAGGCCTCGGCATAAGTCTAGGTAAACCCAGCCACAAGCAGCTAGATTTCCGCCCCCATGAGAGCTGGAAGAACCTCTTGGTGCCCAACGCGGGGCACAGGTCCAGGAGGGGAGGTCTCGGAGTGATGCAGACAATGCTGGTGGGGCCTCTGATTGAGCAAAGGGCTCTGAAGCCCGGTCGATGGTTCCTTGACATTGCCTGCCCGGAGGGCTGCTGAGATCATCTGGAGGTAAGGGAGGAGCTGTAGGGGATGGTCAGGAGGCTCCTGGTCCTGGGCATGACCTAAAACTACATCCTGCTGGGAGTGGGTGGCCTGGTGGGGCTCTCAGTGGCACGGGAGCCCCCAGGAAGTGCCAGGCCAGTTACCACCTTGGTGAAAGGTGGGTCGGAGCACCTTAACTCCTAGCCCCCACCACCAGGTGGGTAACCCCTGCATTTGTGCGAAGGGCCCAGAGGGCAGACCCCTGGAGAGAGTGAGGGGCCAGAGACCCGACCTGAACAAGAGAGTACCCTCAACTGGCCCATGCTGGGGCCAGGACTAGGACGGTCAAAAGGCCCAGGGGCCCACCACGAGGGATAGCCAAGAGCCGGGGGCCTGGGGTCCCAAATGGCCTGGAGGTGGGCCAGGGCTGGTAGCCAGAGGTCCCGGAGGACCACACCCAAGAGGGGAAAATAGTTTCAGGGGGCTAGGTAGCCTGAATGAAGGCAGAGAGGCCGCCTGAATGGAGGGATCATGGAGGGGTCCTGTTAGGAGGATTCTGGGGCCCAGTGTGGGGGGCCGGTGATTACGCGAACATCAAGATGCCATTTGCGAGGATTGGGCTGCGGTATAAGGGAGGAAAGAAGCCACAGAGAGCGCCCCTTGGCATCGGGGCAGCAAAATGGGTAGCCTCCTGCTTAACTGACATCAATTAATTAATCAATTAATATCAGGGCGTGGTGGTCGAGAAGGCAGGTGGTTGGTCCAAGAACAGGTGGGTGGGCTACAGAGACCAGTCCCGAGCAGCCCCCCTGTTACAGTTACTTATTAGAATATTTACCTTAATTTAATAAGGTATTTAATAATAAGAATTAAGAAATAATATGTATATTATAATTCAGTAAACTGTAAATAGTTAAGAGCATTGGGGTAGAGTTGACTCTATAGAGGAAAGAGTGACCCATGCTCAAATCGCCGGTGTCCCTCTCACAGCACTGTTGCCTGCCTCATCTACCCCTTCCAATTGAGGATGGGCACACCCTTGGGTGTTCCCAGGTTACATGTGTAAGACTCTAATCATACAGGTGGCTTTTCTTTGGACTCTCTCAAGCTTGTCCACATCCTTGTTAAAGTGTGGTGCCCAGAACTGGACACAGTACTCCAGCTGCAGTTTCACCAGTGCCAAGTAGAGCAGAAGAGCAACCTCCTTGGTTTTGCTGGAGATGCATCAATTGATGCATGCCAGAGTATTATTTGCCCTACTGGCTACAACATCGCACTACTGGCTCATATTCATACTGTAGTTCTAATGCACAATCTCACAAATCACACCTCCTGCCATACATATGAGGCATAGCAGGAGACAACTGTGTGGATTGCATATTGGAGTCCATTGCATGCAGGTAAAGGTGCATCAATGGTCCCTAAGGCACATGAGTTTCTGTAGCCAAAGGAATACAAGAGAATGATATGAATAGCATCACATCCAATTTCATTTGATTCTCCAGCCCAAGTGACCAAGTATTCATTTACAGCTGAGTCAACTGAGACATAAGCTCTCGCAGGAGTCTGGGAGCAGAGCTCCAATTCACATGTATGAATGAAGCTATTAGAGTGAGGGGTGTACTTGGTAGCCATGTTCGTCTGAGACAAAAAGACATACAAAAAACTAGAACTCTTGGTTCCAAAATGTTACCTTGTCACATGGCAGGCAGGGAGGCAAAAAAAAAAAACCAAAAAAACTTCCTTGTTGTTCTGCAATTCTGTATGTGTCTTGTTGTCTCAGACCAACACTGCTACCAAGTACACCCCTGAAACATGGAAAATGCTGAATTTTAGCCAATTTTGGATTTTAAACTTCATTGCAGATCAACAAGGACTTTTTTTTTGCCTCCCTGCCTGCCATCTGACACCTCCAGGGAAGGAATTCTACCTGATCAACACATCAAAGGGTTACTCAAAGATACTCTCATGGACCCAGAGGGACAGACTTCTGGCTTCAGCTCCCTCTGTGCAAAAATTAAGTTTATTTCTTACCCATGGGAACTTTTTACCATCTTGTACCATATACACTTTTCCCAGAGCCTGACAAAGGGACTTTGATCCTGAAAGCTTGCAGAAAAGGATAAATTTTCTTGCCATTTTCCAGTTGGTCTAATAAAAGGTATCATTTTGGAACCAAGAGTTCTAGTTTTTTGTATGGCTATTAGAGTGACACTTTAACCATTTTTTTTTACTGCACATCCCATCTCCCCCTTATTTAGATGTAAAGCATGTGAACAGTTTCACAATAAAAGATATTAATTCTCTCTCAGAAGAAAGTTCTAGTACTGGTAGAACAAATCCTTCTTTAAAAAACTTCTCTACGCACAGATTATTTCAAAATTGGTTGCCAGACTGCTAGAGTCAGTGGGAGTTACATGATTTGTCAGCAATAACAAAGGCTGTGTAGAAACAACCTTAAAACAAAGGCTTGTGAACTGCTAACAGTGCTTTCGCATTTATTGGCCATTGGTATTAGTGATCTATTAACTTGTTAACAAGTAAGATATAGATATGTCTACACTATATCTATTTATGAGTCCTGAAGATGTAATAGATAGAGTGAGTGAGTGAGTGATCTAACACACATACACTATATGCTATATCTAACGCATCTTCAGGACTTGCATATCTATATCTACACAAGTCCTGAAGATGTCCCAATCAGATATTTATAGCAACAGCAGAATTGACCTTTTTGTAACATTTCCTCCTCGTCAGTATAGTATTTGCAGATACCAGTCTTGGCATTTGAAACAAAATGTATGCTCATGTAATGATATCAGATTTAAAATGCTACAGTGTTTTCCACTGTACCATGTAGAGGCAGCATCATTCTATGCCACTAAAGGAAAGTTTCAATGACCTGTTTATTGTTTAAATCTCTTATCTTGAGTGCTAGAGCTAAAAAGTAAAAAACACAAGCTTAAAATGTTTACTTATTACATGAGATAATTAACAGAAGATAGGGCAGGGTGGCATCCCATGGAGACTAGTTCATTCAGAAAGGCATAAGCTTTCATCAGATATCATTTGATGAAGTAGGCTGTAACCTACAAAAGCTTATGCCTTTCTGAATGAGCTAGTCTCCAGGATATCCCCCTGCCCACCTTGTGCCTGCCTTCAAATGGTTAATTAAGCCTCTTTACTGTTCGATGACTACGCTAAAGACAAGAATAGAAAACTGGGAGATTACCAGTTTAGTGAGACTCACTGCAGAAGTCCCATAATTTGTCTCAGTTACTCCATTTGTGAAATATGCACCGTAATACTTGTTTCATTCTTTGTGAATGTGACAAACTGTATGCAGTAAGTAAAATGTTGCACTGAACAGGGAAAGCTCTTTAAAAAAGTTAGGTAACTAGTGTTATGTAAGTGAGTGAAAATATTTTAATTAAGCACTATATAGCTGCAGCATAAATACTGGCTAATGTGCAAGGATACAAGCCTACCTACTGTACATACCAGTAACATTATTATGCAACTAATTCAAATTGCATGCATAGAGTTTGCTCTCTATTGTTCATTTCAAGTTAGTAGTATATACTATACTATACTATATTTAAAGCCAGATCCTTATCTGATGTAAACTGAAATCTGTCAATTTCAGTAGAATTATCCCAATTTACATCAGCTGAAGAACTCATTTTAAAGAAGCATAAAAGCTTTTTTCTTCACAGGAAGGTATTTTTTTGCCTACTAAATATGTATTTGTTTCATGATGCAGATGGACCCAAGAACTGAACTCCAGAGTATTCTTCACTGACTACATGCCAAGAAAGGACCGCAAGTAGAAGATGATTATTAAACAAGTTCTGTATTTTTTCTGTAGTATTAGCTCTCTGTTATGAACAATGAAACCGTTAATTTCACAGGTTGTGGAATTCAAGAGTGTCAAATTCAAGAGATAGCAAATAACTTCTTTTGCTTGTGCTAAGATACAACTTTTAAGTCTGCTTATATTTCTCAAGAGCTACAACTGCTTAACAGCAGGGATACTAAACTCCAAGGCCACTGGGATTCCCACAGGTCCAGAAATTTGGCAGCAGAGGAACAGAGGTAGCTGGGGTAGCATCGGGCCCCACTCCATGCATCAGCCCTTTGTGGGATCCGGCCTGCAGACCAGCCTAATGCCACTCATCCAGCCCATGTGTCCAAAAGTTTGAGTATCTCTGGCTTACAGAATAGTCATGCTAATCTGTTTTATGTCTTCTGAGCACTGAAGATTCAGTTTAGTTTTGGGGGGATTACAAGAAGATTTAGTGACAGTCATTTTAGAAAAGCAGCAACCTAATTTCTGAGGTTATTAGATATGTGTTAAGTCTTTAATAAAGGCAGTTTTCTATGAGGATCATGACAGTGAAAACAGCTGTGACTAATGTTCACCATTCTAATCAAACAATGTACTTTTAAACCATAGAAAAATAATTTAGTTACAATAAAAGTTGGAATGTTTTCTATGATAGGTCTATAATAAAATATCTCCACTAACCATACCAGATGGAGCCAGTTGATTTAGATGTATAATCTGTTCTTGTCAGCTTTAGACAGAGTACTTTAGATAGTTCAAACAGAACTAAAAGCAATGAATCTTCACTGAAAAAAAAGAGTAGAATCCTCCTCCTTCTCAAGTAGCTAAATATATGTAAAACTGCTTAGATAAAGCATCAGTAGAAACAATGTAGTTAGTCCTACAAAGTAGAGAGGAGCATCAGCTTTTATTTTATTACATATGATAGAAAAGCAGGTATGTTCTGACAGAAAGTTGGAGACTCCACACTGTGAAACATAAAACTAATACATTTCATTTTTGGCTTAATTGATTCCTACAAATAAGTACTGTGCATTGGCACAGCAAAAGCACATTTGTGACATTCCCCTCAGTCCATTAGAAGTTCCCTTGAGCTACAATATCTGGATCATAATCTAGATTTTAGATACCAAAGGTGGTTATAATTAGTTTAGTTCATAGCAAAGATAAGGGTCACTTGCAACGTTCTTATCCATGTTCAGATTTAGGCCATTTCTTTATGACTAAGAATTTTCAAATAAAAGGTTTTTGTTCAGACTCTTTACCCAGTCCTATGCTTTCATACCAGTTTAGACTAACTAAAGTTCATGTAGTTAAATTTGCTATTTCTTTGGAGCAGCACCTTTATGACATCCAAGCATATGGCCAGAACACAGTTTTTCCCTCTTTGTTTTTCTTCCTCTCATATTCCAGAGTTTATCAGAGAAATATGCCTCAGAGTTCCCTCTCAGCCCTTCTTTTGTGGGGTAGGAAAGTACTTTCCTTCTGCTCTCTGTGGGTGTGTCCCCACATGCACGGGTGTGTGCTTGCAGTGGCAAAAAAAGGAGCAGCACAAATTTGTGCTGTTACTTTTTGCTGCTGTGCATGCCTGTGCACATGGGTTTTGGTGCAGGGCAAAATGCCCCGCTTTGGGGAAGCTCCTTTTTCCCCTGGTGTGCTGGAGGAGCCAGGGCAGAACCAGAGGAGGGGAGATGCTCTGGCTGGCAACCAAAGTGTCTCCAAGGAGGACCAAGTCTCTGTGTCTGCCAGCACACACACCTGTGGCCATAAATTTTTTCACAGATTTTTTTTTTTTTTTTTGCTACCAGGATTTCCTAGTAGCAAATTTTACCCCCATGCTGTAAATCTGCAAAGGGAGGGGGAGGCATGGTTTAGCATGCCAGGTGTGCAGGTTGTGGTGCCACCAAAAGGTCGGCAGCACCACAAACCACACATGCCTGCACATCTGGATCCAACCTAACAGTGTAATATCAGATACAAGAGATTGGGATCAGATCCTGTAGGAAGCCAGAGCAGAAAAGAACATTCTACATGAAGGAAATAGTATCCTGTTTTTATGGACTTGGACTCATCCTTGCAAAATGTATATATGCCCTGATTCAGTAAGTCACTGAAGCATGTTTCCAAATTAATGAAGCTATCAACGTGCTTAGAATTCTACATATGCATAAGCATGTTGCTAAGTCAGAGTTATATAGTACACACAACTTTCTCTGCAGAGAGTGTAGAGGCCTAATTCCCACAAGCTATATGATTAAGGCAAAAAGGGAATACAGGAGTTTTATTTTTGGGGACTGTAGAGATATAGAACACTCATTATTGAGCCTGTAAGACATCTCATGAGACATTTTTTCTATCCTTACCACATACAGTGCGACTCTGGTACATGTATCTTGATTTGTGTATGGCCCAAAAGACAACATTAAAACTAAAAACCCAAGCAAGTATATTTCTTTGAATCAGTTCCTCATGGACATGAAAGTAATTTTAAAAATGTTAAGCAAAATGTAAACACCAAGCAAAACATTAACTGATAAATGCAGACTCTAGTTAAAAACTGGCCATAGTTCAGGGAATAATCATACTGACAATAATCCTGTTTTTGACAAGTTAAGATGTTCTACAAAGATCTCTTACTGACAGAGTGAACACCAAGAAATATATTTAAATAATATCTCTGTATATATTTAAATAAACAATCTCTGTACAAAAAGACTAAAAATTATTTAAATCCCTTCTAATAATTTAGATTTAAATCTGTTTTAATTTATTCCTTAGTACTATTTTATCCAAATGCTCAGCTGGAAAAAAGTTCTGTTTTTTTAAATAACAAGTTTTTATATTTTGGCCTGAAATTTAAAATATGTGAAAACAACTATCACCAATAGAAAGTTTTACCCAGTTTCACATAATTTTGAAATGATTTGGTAAAATACTATTCACAAACCATAAGGACCAAGAATATTTTCTTTCAGGTTTAATTTATGGGAGCATTGTTGACTCAAAGTTTACCATGCAATTCAGAAGATCGGAGGGAGTAGTGAACAGCCTTCTTTCACAGGCACTGAGGGTACCCTGGATGCTGCTGACATTCACCCATTGCGGTTGATTGGAATTCACCAGGTTTTCATTGAAGCACTGGTGGAAGAGGTCTCACTTGCTTGGCTCCTTGAGACCTTCAAATGTTGATCTTCCATCAGCATTGCTTTTTCTGCAACCATCATTTGGGAGCCAGTTTGAGTGACATAACTGAAAGGATGAGCTGGTGATCAGTCCAGCAATCATCAGCTTCTAGTACAGCTCAGGCAATCCGGACATCTTGGAAATCCTGGGCACAGACCATGACATAGTCCAGGGGTTTTCAACCTTTTTTAACAAGTGTACCCCTCCTGTCTCAAAGTTTCAGCTTATGTACCCCTTTATATTAGAATTTGGGGGGCTAAGAGCATGCATGTGCACACATACCCCTCCCCCAACCTCCCAGCAGGCCCCCATGGTGAGGGAAGGAGTGGGTCACAGACAGAGGCCGGGACTGAGGTGAATGGGGCCCTGGCCAGACCAGGTCATGGGACAATCAGAGCCCAGGTGGCTCATCCAAGGGCATTGTGGGGAGGGAGGGACACCTTTGTGTGCGCCCTGGCAGAGGCCCAGGAGGCACATGCCCCCCAATCTGTGCATGGGGTGGAGGTGGCTGCCATTTTTATTGAAGACGCCTGTGCATGACTTCTTTGATTGTGGAGAAGCTGCTGCACATCTGCTTTCAGATGGCTTTTGACAGAGCCTTGATCCAATGGCAAGGAGACCAAGACAATTGGGGATCTCATTCTACTGCAGCCTTCATCTGCCTTTACAGCTCGTTAGATTTTAACATCTTCTTCTGCCAGCTCTGCCACTGAGGACTTGCAGACTCATGACTGTGGGTCTGGCAGGTTTATTATAATGATGACCTGTACTCACCATGTCACAGCATCATCAAAGGATATATGTAGCTAAAGCACAGGGATTATATTCACCTTATTTATTAAATTAGAATTCAGGTGTTGCCTACTCTTGCAGACTAAGGACAACTGCAAAAACTATTAGATTTATTAACCTGAGAAAAAACAAATATCCCAATCCCCCACTGAAGACAACTAACCTGAAAGGACATTGCATAATGTCCATATTATGTGAGAATTGAGCTTTATTCAGACTGCTTAAAATTTGAGGGGAAGGTGGGTTTTTTTAAAATTTTGCTCTATTACAGTTAAAATGTTATTAAGCATTGTGGGGCATGGGTAGACCCAATCCTGGAAACATGTATAAAGTAACTTTTCCTTGAACTCAATAGGACAATAAGACTCTTCAAATGCATAAAGTTACTAACACGAAAGTTTTCTAGGATTGGTGTCAGTAATTGATCCTATTGTTTAATAGACAAGCAAAAACTTCTAAATGAATACATCTAGCTACCAAAAAAAAAAATATCTTCCAAAAGAGAGAAAAAGAGATAAATCTAGAAATTACTGACATTTTTGAAGAAAAACAAGTGAAGAAAACCCAGTCTAGTCATTCACACCAGTTTTAGGTTTCCTTTATAGATTTTTGCAAAGCAAAGGGAAGGGTATTCATCCTTTTAATTTTGTACACCAAAAGCCTACAAAGGTATTTCTTTTCTTCAAAAAAACCCAAGCTTGGTTGACACAGGTAATACAGCAAAGAAAGAATAAATAGAAAGTCAAATCAGTTGAAACGCTCATTTTTTTCAGCAAACTGACTACTCACTAAAAACAAAGCCTGCTATATTTTTTCTAAAACTTACACACAGCTCAAGAAAGCCAATTTCTCTGAAGAATCAGTAAGTTTTTTGTTTTTTTAAATAAAAAGACAAGGGTATGGAAAATCATATGCAACTGAGAAAATAAGGAATCTTTCATGTGGAACCATTTCTCATTATAGATTTTATCCCCGCTTGTTTCAGTATGAGAATACTGTTTTTCCCTGTATAACAATCATGAACAGTTCCCCTAGGATCTGATTCTATGTAATGCAAAAGCACTTCCTGAGAAGCAGGTGGCTTCAGCTTCTATTGCAGTTACCAGGAGTGAAGAATGCCCCACATCCCCCAGCCCTCCTTCCCTACAACGTGATGTGACCCTTTCCCAAACAATATGTAGGAGAAATCTTGAATTTCAGTCTCTGAATTATAACATCAACACAGCTTAGCTCCTAAATTGTAAAGTAACTTTAATTCCTCCAGTATTTCTAATGTGCATGGAAGTAATAACCTAAGAACAAAGATCAGCATCATAATCTTCATTAATACAAACACTGTCCACTTCAGTTAAGTTCTCTCATGAACATTTATTTTTCCAGTTGTCTGTTACACAGACTCGGCGCATCCAGACAAGTACGCACATGTGTCTTGCAGTGTCTCAAAGCCCTTTCAGATGCTGCAAGAGGCACGTGCAGGAATGAAAAAATGTTCCCCAAACTGCAGATTTGCGCTGCAGGGGCAAAATTAGACCCCTGGATATTCAGGGGTCAAAAATAACCACAGAGAAAAAAGGCAGGGCAGGTCTGGGACCATGCCCTGAGGCAACCAAAGGCTAGGTCCTCCACAGAGATGCTCTGGTAGCAGCCAGAGCATCTCTATAGCTGGTCCTCAGCCTGATGCTGAAGAATGCTGCCTGCCTGTACAGGTCACGCAGTGCGACAGCCGCAGTGAGCTTGACCCCGGCTTTACTGCAGTAAGTAAGGTGTGAGGGGGTGCTGAAGGAGGGGGGAGAGGAACATGGGGGGGACCCCCACTGTCCCTGCCCACTCCCCCAGCCCCCCATGGCTGCCCCGCCTGGCACCATCCCATACCTGCCCCCAAGTCCCCCTGATCACTGCCCCGCCTGGCCCAACCCACTGCCTGCCCCCCAAGACCGCCCAATCCCTGGCCCTACCCTGTGAGCTCCCCCCCCCCCGATCACTGCCCCACCTGGCCCCAACTCCCCCAGCCCCCTCATCACTGCCCTGCCCACCCTTATCACTGCCCTGCCCGGCCCCAGGATCCTAGCAAGTAAAAAAAAACCCAAAAAAACAAAAACAACCCTTCCCCCACTCAACGGCAATAGCAGCTGCCATGGGGGGGGGGGGGTCACTGCCCCACCCATGCACAACACAGGGCCAGGTGACAGCCCACTGCCTGGTGGGAGGCTCTACCAGGAGGCACCAGAGCCTCCCCAGCCCCTGCTAGTGGTAAGTAGAGGCTTTTTTTAAACAAAAATAATATTATTAGTAGTAGTAGTAATAAGTGCCAGAGGCTGGAGTGGGTGGGGGCAGTCATCAGGGGAGCTGAGGGAGCAAGTGGGAGTGGAGCATGTGGGTCCTGCAGAGAGGGTGGTAGCCCCTGAGGGGGCCATTTGACCCCGGGGGGGGGCCCTGTTGGGGGGTAGCAAAACATATAGGTATTTAGAATTCACTTTTATTCTGATGATAGACACTGGTAGGCTTCCAAAAAAACCAAACAAACAAACAAACAAACAATCGGTTTAACACTGTAGATATAATCAGGAAGACACTACCCAACTGATCGCTGTTTCTTACTCTCTCTCATTATTTTATATAAACACACACACACACACACACACACACACACACACACGAGTGATCTTTGGTTTTAATTGTGGATTAACATGGATTTTGAGGTATTTTACAGAGCGACTTTGGGATTTTTTTTATGAGGGATTTTTCAGTTTTCCAATAGGGAACACCAGAATTCTTGCTAGGGAGGCCAGTGGCAGGACCCTGCCTGCTCAGAGCTGGCACCTTGGACCCAGCTGGATGTGGCTGACCTCCTGGCCAACTGGGGCCAGGAAGACATGCTTTGACAGTTCAAAGCAGGCCACCACACTGGGAACATTTTCCAGGGAATAGCTGCCCAGAAGGCCAGGCAGGGGGCACACATGGCAGTAGTGCCGCATAAAGGCCAACTCTGCAGCCACAGCCTGCTGGCAGCTGGCCCAGCTGTGCAGTCCCCATCCAGGTCTGGCAGGTGCACAGCAGGTCACAGCCAGTCAGCAGCCCCCACTGTCAGACTGCTGCAGTGGGTAAAGGGTGCAGGGAACTCTCAGGGATGCTTCAGCAGTCCAGCTGGCACAAGGGGTAGTGTTCCCAGGTGCCAATTGGCTGGGCCCCAGAAGCTCCTGAGAGCTAGTAGCCCTGAGCTACTTGACAGGGCAGCTTTTATACTGCTCGGGACAGTACAGGTCCTGGCCCTGGGCTCTAGCTCCCCCTGGCTGCAGATCTGGGAGCAGGGTTATTTTGCCCCAAGTGGCATAGTTCGCCCCACACCAAATTACGTCTGGGCACATGTACTGAGGCATAACCCCTGTCTCAAATTTTCACCACTTCTATTTGAGCTTCTGCAAGTGCACGTGTCCTGTATCTCAAAAAATAGAAAACTAAGCTCATAATTTCTAGTGAAAGTGAAGATGCTTTGCATATTTGTTTCATGCACTCATAGCCATTCAGGGTGAATTTACAAGGGAAGATAATCTTTTTTAAGGTATTCTTTATTTCTTCTTCATGAGGTATAAAGATAGTTCCATATTAATTTCTTCATAAAAAAACGCTGTAAAATGTTTTTGATTTGAAATAGCAAAACTATTTTAGTAAGATTATAAAGTAGTCTAAAAAAAACCAAAAACAAACCAAACAATATTTTCTTCCCTTGAGTCTGTGAGAGGGAGAGATGCTAATAAGTAGAAATCATATATAGTAAAATAAAATATTTCATGTGTAGTAAGTCTCCCAAAATGTTACTGTTACATAACAAAGAAAGGAAAGTGATCACCTAGTATTTCTTGAGTGTCACACTTATTTTTCAATTTAAGTCAGTTTTTAATACCTCACAGGAACTATAAGAGACCAATAACATTTCTTCTTTGGTGTGTAGTTACTTTAAAAATATTGTGAAACTAAAAACAGGAAATGAGGGGGGTTTTATATTTCTTTTGATCCAACATGCTACACCATGAAGAGAGCAAGCTTAACTAAAAATATATAAAGCAACATCCATAATATTTATCTGTCCAAGAGCACAGTGAAATTCATCAGCTTTTTATTAGGAAGCAATTTTCTAACTTCCTGATACACAACTTTTGAATTGAATATCCATTTACCAATCACCAAAGTGTTTTGGTAGTTTTACAACAATAGGATAGGAAGTTAGTTGGGTAATGCTCATCCTATAAAAAACAGCATAAAGATTTGCCCATGATGAACTACCATATAAATGGCTTGAACATTATGGTGTTATGAGAGAGTGGGCATGTGTGGAGGGAAGCAGAAGAAGGAAAATATAAAATAAAACACTACAGTTAGTAAGACATGGTTTCCTATACACATTGTCTGAAAGTTTTATCATTTCACTAAATCAGATAGTTATAGCTTTTAGATGGAATCATAAACAGGCAAGAGTGTCCAGAGCTAAAGTTATTGTAATTCTTTCACCAGCTAAGGGTGCTTGGCTTGGTATAACTTCCAAAAGGGGTATTTCTCCAGAAAAGTAAAACAGTTCACATTTTATTTTTCAAGAAAACTGGAGCAAGCACACTGGTGTGAAGTATGGGTAATTTCATGTCATATGCACCTGATAAATGGATAGTAATATTAAAGTTTAGAGAGCCATAACATACATCTATACCAGACCACCTAAATAACATCAATTCACTCTGTTGTATGAGAACAAGATTATTTGTCATATATGTAAATGCAATTATTTCTTATCCTGGCTTGGTTTTAGCCTTTGCTTCCCCCTTACATCAGAAGGTTACATGAGGAAATAGGAAATTCAATAGAGCAGAACCAAGAACAAATGTGCAGATGCAAAAAGATTTATCACCTACTATGTAAGGGAATGAGTGATTTTCATATTTTGACACATTTATTATTGAGACACGCTAACTATATGATCCTACCAATTGCAATTCCTAAGACAAGTTTTATGGAAAACAGCATCGTTTTCTCTTGCAGCACTTATAAATAATGAAATTAGTTTCTTGCATAGTCTCTTAATCTAGAATTTCTGCCATATTAATCCTTATCTGCAAGTGAACTGCACCTAAAATTATATAAAAATTTCATTTATTTTCCTATACTCATAGTTCCATCCATTTTTCAGTACTACCCTGTGAAACTGTCTGAGCAAAGCTCATTTGGCAATCTTAACACGAGTCATAAAACAATTTAGCATGGTTGTACACAGTAATCATTTGAAAACATCTATTTCACAGACTTCCAGCCTAAAAGCATGTTAACTATGGCTAGACTGGCTAAGTTTCATTTTAAGAACTTGGGTTGTTCAGACTCACACTTCAAAGAGATCAAACTAAAACCATGATTATGTTTTTAATAAACTCAGGTGAATCAAGGAATTATGCCAAAAGCATGCATCTAATACTTATTAATATTTAATAGGGATAAAGTTACACACTATCACTTGCAGCAAGTAACACCATGGAATATGATCTGTATATCTAAGCACCTATGAGTCATTTAAAATATACTTGGGCATTCAATTGCAGCTTTTTTATGCAAAGAAATACAATGGTCCATTTTAAACATTCAGGTCTCCAAGTCTCAGTCACATGCATTCCTACTGAACCCTCAGCAAAGCCTTGAACACACTGAATCAGCTTTAGCTAAAAATGCCAAAAAAGCCCTGCTGAAGCACCCAAGCTATACAAATGTTTTAGAGCTGGGTCAAAATAACACACTGTTTCTTCTAGTAAAACATGGGGGTGGGAGGTTGTTTGTTTTAAAGTATCTGCAAGCAGCCATACTGAATTCAAGTTCCCTTGTTTCCTTTATAAGTGCATTGTCTATATGGAAGACTGCAAGATCTAGAAATATAACCTATTTTTGTTTTAAGGAATTGTCAAAGCAAATGTTGCTGCAAGCACATCACCATATGAATTTAACACTACCAGTCTTGAGTAAAGAAAGCATAGTTATTTTTAGACAGCACTACATAGTCTGCTGAATGAGTTTGGGCTGTCATTCCCTGAAGCTAGTACTAGGTGTTTTCAATACTCAAAAGTTATTTAAAAAACAAAAAACCCCACTGTTGTTAACTAAAGGGAATCTATTCCATTAGAGATAGTTTCTGCTATTAGCACTTATGGAAAAAAGAACATGAAGTAGATTTATGTGAGTACTTGAAGAATCCTTTCACAGTGGTGACCGCCAGGAAAAAGGCTGCTGCATAGCTATTTGTTTAACAGGCAGTACAGATTGATATGGACAGTGAGAAGCCTGAGCACTTCTGTGGATGTTGGATAATACCATACTCTCAGTATGCACTTGAAGAGCCTCAGTTTCTATAACAAGGGAAAGAGGGAGAACACAACTTGTTAAATGTAGCAGCTAACTCATTTGGCAAGGGAGGCTATATACAATTAAGACAAGTAAAAACTATCGTCTCTTACAGGCAAAGATATGCCATGGAAGATTCTGCACGTCTGCTTTTCAGGACATCTTCTGCAGCACCCACAGGAATTCTTTGTGTTTATCAACTATTTCATTTCACCTGTTACCGCTCAAAAAACAAACAAACAAAAAACAGTGAGACTAGTAATAGGGTATGCAAGAAGACTTTGGTATTTTGGAATATTCACTCTTCACTATAAGCTGTTGTTAAATTTTATATTAACATTTCTTTTAAAAGCTGTTTCACTGGATAAGATTTAAAAGTTTTGGTTCAGTTCCTTTGAGCTATTTACATCCGTTATTAACCAATAGGTTTGTCTGCTTTCAGTTAACCTAAATTACCATACAATACTGATTAGGACCAAAATGAGGAAATAAGCTAGAAGAAAAAAAAATAACTGAAAAAAACCAGTTGGAGAGAGAGCGGTCAATCGAAAAGCAACTGAAGCTTATACTCAGAAGTAAGTAGCAAGAGAGATTCAGCAAATCGTTTACAAGAAAAATGTATGCAGTGTAAATCTCGTGCTGATGCATCATTAGTGGCCACAGAGTAAGCAGAACTCTGACATGCAGCAGAAAGAATCAAATACAGAGATAAAAGTATTTGATGGTAGCACAAAAAACTCAGGCATGCCTACCAACATATAGCCAGAAGGAAAGATTCTTACTGCAAGGAGCACTGTGACTTGTTAGAACTTCTCAAATGACTTGGAGGAATCGCACTTAGAAAGGTCACAGAAAGTTAAGGGTAAAAATGACTTGCAAAGAGTCTTGGCCCAGCAAGCTGAAGGAATATTGTACATAAAATCTCATGGTCACAATAACCAATGCGGGAACAGTTAACATAAGAGCTCAATAAACCTGGCTAGCAATTTGGTGAAAGACCAAGACAATTAGTGCTATACATATCCCGTATGAAAAACAGAGGGAAGGGAATTCCTGAGACCCATTTCATTGTCTATCCACAACTGATTTGAGGTTTGTGTTTTTTAATTCTACGATAGAATTAAAATCATATAGCTATAGAATGATTTCTAGTAGAGCAGTGGTTCTCAACCTTTTAGATTCCAGGCACCCCTGAACAGAATGGAGGCCTCACTCAAAAAGGCTAGCTCTGTTTTTTCTTTTTTTGGATGACAAAAAATGAAGAGCAGTTTTTCTGTTGTAAATAGCTCAGAAAGACCACAAGTATCTATTTCTATTTTAAATATCTGGGTTTATGTTGAGAATCATGTTTGCATTCCTAACAGTGCTAACACTATGTATTACCACGCAGAAACCTTAAAAGGATCTCAAGGTCTCAGAGTGGTTGAGAATCACTGTGGAGAATGTATTTAACAATTGTATATGCAATATCCTGTAGAGAGTAAAAATAATGCTTTCACTAGTGAACAACAAAAGCTGCCATAAAGTAATGGCAATACAATACGTTAGGCAGTATCTAATATCACATTATGGCACAAGATGCTTTCAGAAATATGGTGCTGTTTAGAATTGGCATCAATGATTTGGAGAATGAGATTGAATTCACAGTTATAAAATTTGCAGATGACACTAAACTAGGTGGAATTGAAGACATCCTTGGGTAGGAATAGGATTTAGAAAGACTGATAAATTAGAGAAATGATTCAATATTAAATTACATGAAATTTAATAAGGACCTAAAACTTAGGACTGTGTGAAACAGTGCCATTCTGCTTCAGCTTCTGTTTCAACGGAACAGTGTTTTGTTTTGAGTTCCATTTTGGTTAGTCAAAACTCTTTTGCTGCTGTTTTGACGTTTCATCCACAAGCTATTCCGCACCCAGCGCTGGGAAGATCGGTGCTGCTGCTGTCCCCAGGTGGCAGAACCAGCCTCCTGTGATCTGGCAGGCAGAGTGGGGGCCCACCCACACCCCCAGGAGCAGTCCAGCACAGCCCCTGCAGCCCTCCCAGGGGTGCGGGCAGGCCCCCACTCTGCCTGCCAGATCACAGGAGGCTGGTTCTGCCGCCTGGGGCCAGTGGCAGCCAGGGCTGTCCCTGAAGGGGGCAGGGGTGAATTGGGGTGACTGCCCTGAGACCTGCACTTTGGGAGGCCCCACGGAGCTGGGTGGAGTGGCTGTGGCAACTCTGCACCACCGCTGCTGGCTTCATGTCCAGCTGCTCACTACCCCTGCCCACTGCTGGCACTGCCACCAATGGCGGTGGCGGTTTCTTCGTATCCAGGGCACGGGGGATTGGGGTGGGAGTGAACCCCCATGAGCTGATTTGCCCGAGGCCCTGCACCCTCCTCGGGTCGGCTGTGGTGCTAGGCTTGAGGCAAATCAGCTCATGGCACAAAGTTGCCACAGCCACTCCACCCAGCTCCATGGAGCCCCCCCCAAACATGGGGCCTCAGACAGTCATCCTGATTTACTTCCCCCCCGGGATGGCCCTGGCTGTCGCTGGCCACAGGCGGCAGAACCAGCAGGCAGATCAGGGGCCCGCACCCCACAAGAGCAGTCCAGCAAAGCCCTTGCAGCCCTCCCAGGGGTGTGGGCAAGCCTCCGATTTGCCTGCCAGATGACAGGAGCTTGGTTCTGCTGGCTTGGACTGGCGCTTGGCACAGCCCATGCCGAGAAGATAGATGAGAGCACCAACCGCCTCTCATCTGGCAGGCAGATCGGGGAGGGCTGTGGAGGCTGTGCCAGACTCCCCTCGGGGGTGTGGGTGGGCCCCTGATCTGCCGCTGGATGACAGGAGGCTGCTGCTGCTGGCTGGGACCAACACTGAAACCAAGTACACCTGGCTTTGAAAACGTAAAATGTTTCAAGTGCCCTTGTTTCATTTCAAAGCTCTTTCTAAGCCTTTTGTTTCATTTTGGTTTCACTGTTTCAAGCTCAAAACAGCTTCAAAATGAAACACCAGGTGAAATTTTGCACAGCCCTACTAAAATTGTATGTGTTGTTCTTCATCTGCTTGATGGCTTTCCTCATCTCATCAAGGGTTGGAGGGATTCTGACTGGGTGTTGCAGGATGAAGTTAAGAACACTCCTGTCAATAGCAAAGTCTTGATTGAGAAGGTCTTCAAAATGCTCCTTCCAAGAGCCATTGATTGTTCCCCTTTCCTTAGGTCTCGAGGGTTTGTCCTGGAGTGTTCAGACCATAGAAAGCTTTGATGGCACTGAAGAAGCCACGCATCATACATGTCAGACAGATATTGAATCTCCTTAGCCTTGTCTTCCCACCATTTATTCTTCACATCATATATCACCTTTGGATCTCTGCCTTGGTTTGTTGGAGATTCAGTTTCTTACGCTTGGAATTGGTGTCATTTTGCCAAATACAAAAGGTCTTGCACTTGTGATCGATCAGCTCTTAGATCTCCCGGTTGATTTCATATTGCTTGCTTCCACTTGCTGAAGAGCTCCACCCAGAATCTCAGTGTGGGTTTAGGACATCAAGGAGACACAAATAACATGATCTTCACAGCTTGCCAGCTGCAGGAAAAATGTTGGGAACAAGGTAAGTCTCTTTACATGGCCTTCTTTGACCTTACAAAATCTTTCAACTGTCAGTCAAGATACATTGTGGAGGATCCTGCTGAAGTATGGATGCCCATCAAAATTTGTCACCATTCTCTACCTGGTCATTGATGGTATGTAAGTATTGGTTGTCAGTAATGGATCTATCACTGATCCCTTTGAGATTAAAATGAGAGTTAAGTAAGGCTGCATCATGACTCCACCACTCTTCTCAATATTCCTTGTTGCAATGTTACATCTGACCACCAACAAGCTTCTAGTCAGAGTGGAGCTAAACTACCAAAGGATGGTAAGCTGTTTAACTTCAGCTGACTCCAAGCCAAAACAAAGACCACCTGGACCTCAAATCGTTGAGTTCCAGTATGCTGATGATGCTATATTGTTTACTCCTTGGGAATCAGACCTTCAGGCAATCATCAACATCTTTACTAAGGCATATAAGAAAATGGGATTGACGCTTAACACTAGAAGACGCTTAACATTGAGTGTGTCAATCCTGGATAGGCTTCAGCAGCCATCTTCAGACATACAGATAAGATAATCACGGAAGACAATCATCCTCGACTAAGAGGGATTGCCAAAGAAGAAGAAAGTTGTATGTATAAGTACAGCCTGGTGAATGACTGTCTAGGTCGCAGTGCAGCAAGTAAGGACCGGAGGATCACAGTTGACCATAAGTTGAATATGAGCCAAAATTAAACTATTGTTGCAGGGGCTGAGATTTATTAATAAATCATTTTCAAAACAAAAGAACTGATTCTTCCATTCTCTTCAGTATCAGTGAGGCTGCACCTCAACTACATATTCAGTTTTGATTAGCAAGTTTCAGAAAAGATACAGATAAGAGTCTAGCAAAACACAAGAAACATGTTAATCAAGCAATATTTGTCAAGGGTGTTAAACAAGCACCCAAATGGGGGCACCACAAAATGGCAAAAGTGTCATAAGAATGTAGAGCATTTTTATAGCTGGGTCATATAGTGCCTCAAATTGAACTGGTGGCATGTCCACACACAAAAAGGAGCTCTCGGGGCAGATGCCTGACAATCACCCAAACACTGGTCCCCAGGGAAGCTCTGGTTCTATAACTAGACCTGACAATTTAAATCCATGTGCCCTAACTTCCCCACGCCAGCGCTTTCCAGCAGTAAGTAAACTGAAGGGGTTCTCCTGCCAGTGACTAAGCCCTATGTCCATGGTTTAACATCCCTGGAAGGAGATGAAAGCCCACAAACCAGACCCAGGGCTGTCCCAATCCTGTGGCTTACAATCAGCTTATTATACACATATTATGATTTAAATGCACATTCATGCAGATATACACCCTTATGTGAAGGAATGTTATCCAGGTTGCAAACTGAGTTACTAAAATATTCTGGAATACAAAATTATACAGTTGTCCTTACAAATCTAGTTCAGCCCCCTTGTGTATCCACTCTGTACACAGAATGAAATGGGGTCTTGTTGAAAAAAAATAGTATGTGCCACATAAGTAAAGACCATATGATAATGCATGCCCACAAATATGCACAAGTAAGGCTGCACAAGCAGCCTTAATGCTGGTGTCCCTTAATTTGAGCAAGTATCATTACAACCTTAATTTGGAAAGGTGTGAGATTGTTTAATGTAATATGGATGTATACATCTATGTTATTCATACTAAAGTATGCATATATACGTACCTCAGACCCCTATATAAAATTTACTTCATACAGATGGTACCATACTGAGAAAATGCAATACTAAATGCTAATCAGATGGAAATTTTTAACTAGGCAGTGAACTAAACTGACTGACTAACCTTTTGACAACCTGTCATGAGGACCATGTGTTCAAGTATTACAATTTATGCAAATGAACATTAGTTTGGAACAGAGTGGCCAATGCTCTTCCGAAACTGCACATAGGAACATCCTAGTGGAGATAATACATGAAAAAAAAATGTAAATGAGACTGGGGATTGAGACAAGTTGGTAATTGACACTTAAGCACAACACACTTTGGCAGAAGTTTAAAGATACATAAAGCAACAGAAAAACTCCAATTACTAGGGCTGTGTGAAGCTTCAGGTGCCGATTTGATTCGAAGCAGATTTGGCCCAGTTTGGAGGCCAAATCTCCAAATCCACATCAGATCAGGAGACCAATAAAAAGGTCTGAATTGATTTGAAGCTCCCTGCACTCACCGGTTACTGCAGTGGCCGTTGGGGCTTCTGGGGGCTCATGGTAGAGCCCCCCACAGAGCACAGGGCAGTGGGGTGCAGCAGAGATCATCCCTACTCCCTGGCAGGAACCAGTGAGTATGGGGCTTTTTTTTTTTTTTTTTTTTTAAATTAAAAGAGCTGATGCTGGGGCCTGGCGGGGCAGCCATGGGGAGGGCTGGGAGAGTGGGTGGGGGATGGCGGCTAGTGGCAGAACCCCCCATGCAGTGTGGGGATCACTCCTCCCCCTGCCTGGAAGCATCCAGCGAGTGCCAGGCCTTTTTTTTTTTTTGGTTAGGAGCCAGGATGCTGGGGTGGGGCAGGGCAGCCATTGACAGGGCTGGGAGAGAAGGTGGGGGATGAGGCCTGTTGGATTTGCAGATGCAGTCAAATCTCCAAATTGAATCACTGTCCCCTGCATTGACTGAATCTGAATCCAAAGCGAATACTAGCCACTTTGCACAGGCATAACAGTCACTACACTATGAACACAGCTGACTGAAAGCAGGGTGGGCAGTAAGTTTTCATCCACATTTATCTTAACCATCTTAAGGAAACTCTCTGAACTAACTGTATTTACAAAACAAGAAAAAAATATGATTTATATGTAAAATCCAAAACAAGCAAACAAAAAATCCTAAAACCAAAAAACCAAGGACTTTGTCCAAAACCCTAAATGAAACCATGTCATAAAAGAATGAACATAGTTTCAAATTCCTTGTTGGTCATTGGTAATTTTTACCTCATTTTTCATGTCAGGCTATAAAAAAAAAAAAAATGACAAGGTTAAATCAAAATCAAATGTTGCCTGAAGGTAGACTTTTGCTGTTCTTTCCTAGATGAAAATACTTAGCATTACTCTTCTATAAAAGAAATATGCCCACATTATTATGAGAACTTGGCAATGCATCTTAAGAAATCCAGATGCTTACTTTCCACTAGATCATGTGATCCAATTAGTTACATCTTTGCAATTACTTACTTACCAGTATTACATATTAACAATGTAACACATTATTAATTGTAACTAAAAACAAAGAGTCTTTATTTGGACCTAGTGAAACATGAGAAATGTAAATATGGAGACATTACATCAGAAAATGCTGATCAAGTGAGGAGCAATGGATGTTTCAATAAGCTGTACTAAATAAGGACAAGTCACATGTAACAGTTTGCATATAATGCAAACAAAGACACTGTGTTCAGAGAAAAAACAAACTCAAGAGTAAAAGAAAATGGAAAAAACTAGGAGGTAACTGAAGCCTCCTAGGTAGGATTGCCTAATCAAAAGTAGGGGCCTAACTCAAATTATGAAAGAACTCAAATGGTAGATTATGAAGGACCAATGATCTCTATATGTGAATCAACAATCTTTTGGAATTTTGTTGGAGTGCAGAACTAGAGATTTCCCATAAAAGACTTTCAGGCTTAGTTCTCTACAAATACTATCAAGTAGAGAGATTATTTTCCATAGCAAGAGTAAATTAAATCAATGCAAGAGTTTTATAATGACAATGCTAAAATCTCAGTGGGAACTCAAAGATAAGGGTTAAGAGCTACACCAGGTGCTTAAGTGGAAAATAAAATAAAGTAGAAAAATCAATCCTGGTAACAACATACTTGAACCTTTATCCTTCCCACTTGCATCAGTTTTACACAAATATAACTTCATTTGGGAAAACTCTGCCTGGTTAAAATGTGTTCAGTGCTGGACTATGGGTTGGAGGGGATTGAGATTAATTTGAAAAATCTCCCATTCCCCCTAATTCTCAAGAGACAGGAGCTGAAACTTCCTTAAGGGCCCTGGCAGATACTGAATTTATGGAGCAATTAACATGTTAATCATACCATAAGTATGCAACATGGCACATGTTAGGTCAAATTATGGTGATATAAAATGGCAAATTAGTCACTGGCAACAGGCAACTCCTGGAGGCAGAGAGAATGTTCCAGCCCCTGCCAGGAGCCAGGTGTCTCCTGGCCCCTGAGCTATCACCCAGGGGGATCCTAGAGCTCCACCTGGCTGCTGCAGAGGCCCATTACAGGGTCACAGGGAGTGGCAGCAGTCTGCTTCTATGAGCAGCAAATCTGCTTCTACATCCCTCCCATGTAACCATGTGCCTGGGAGAATTTACTCTCAAGTAGTTATCTGCGTGTGTAGACATGCCCAGTAGGGCTGTGTGAATTGGCAGCGATCCGATCCAGCTTTGGATCCAGCCACTTCAGATGGCCGTGATTGGATTCAGCAGCTCTGGACTGGGTTTCCACCTCGATCCAGCCAAAGCGGCTCCAAAGCTTCGGAGCCACCTCGGAGATCCAGCCATAGGGTATAATGGGGAAATCAATGAAAGATCTATAACGTTGTTGTTTTTTGTATGATTTGGATGAAACTTGCAGGAGTGGTAGCTTCTGCTAAGAGCATGAAGCCTGCCAAGCTTCAAGAAGATCAGTGCAGGGGTTTGAGGGCATTGTCCCCCAAATTCTTGAAAGCCAAACTCATGTCACGGCTGTGTGTTACACCACAGGAGGCTAAAAACAGCAGGGGTGGTACCCCTTACTGAGTCCACAAAACCTGCCAAGTTTCAAGAAGATTGGTGCAGGGGCTTGGGGGAAACTGCACCCCAAATTCCTGAAAGCAGAACTCCTGTCACGTCTATGTGTTACAACACAGTGGGGTCAAAACTGCACGGGTGGTAGCTCTTACTGAAGCCACAGAGCCTTCCAGGTTTCAAGAAGATCAGTGCAGGAGTTTGGGGAGGGGGGGGGAACTGCGCCCCAAGCTGCTGACAGGCAAAACTCGTGACACAAATGACCGTGTGTGTGTTAAGGCTCAGCAGGATAAAAACTGCAGGGGTGGTAGCTCTTACTGAGGCCACAAAGCCTGCCAGCCAGCTGTGAGTGTATTTGTATGTCCTAGAGCAGGCCTGAATGAGTGCTGGGCCCTGCCAGGCTGTGAAGCCTGCCAGCTGTGTCTCTCGCTGGGGGAGTCTTTCGTTTGGGGCCCAGCCCCCCCAAGCTGCTGACAGGCAAAGTTTGTGATGTGGGTGGGTGAGTGTGTGTGTGTTAAAGTGCGCCCTTCCTGGCGCTGGGGCCTCTGCACAACATGGCAATTTGCCCCACTAAAGCCTCCTACTCCCCTACTGCCTTACTCCGGGTCCTCCGCTGTACCTGTTGTCACGTAAAGTAACTTAGCTGGCTCAACACCAGTAGCATCAGCAGCAAAGCTACCCACCCGGAACTGTCACAGAGCCTGTCCTTTTATAAAGGAATTGACAGCAAGAAGTAAAGATGTTGTGTTGTGTTGGACATATGATGTTATTCATGGTGTGTGATGGCTTATCTTATCTTGTGTTTATGCCTATGTGTGTATTATGGAAAAAAAGGAGTACAAAAAAAAAGATGCATCTTTGGAAACTTTAGGGTTGAAAACCCCTTTGTCAGGCTAAGGAAGTACCTGCAGTTGGTCCTGGATGGAAGGAATAGTAAAGAAGCCAGAGGCTGGCCTTGCATGCAATGCAGGCAAGAAAGCCAATCAGTAAAAATGGAAATCGAGGCATCAAGGGGTGAGGGACAGGCTGGGGTGGGAGTAGGGGGGAAAAGGGGGATGTAGCAATGCAAAAGTGCAGAGGTGCCTGGGGTGCCAGATGCCCGGCCAGAATTCCACTGTGTATATCGAGTCCACGAGTTTCTGTACCTACTACATAGGAGGCTGATGAAGTGCAGCTCATAGGCCCAGCTCTGAAAAGTGGTTTGTACATTCACACAAGCACCTAACCTCATCACCAGAACTGAAGCCAACTTCCTATAGCTCAAAACACAAAACCTGTCAACTATCTCCAGTACCCCCACAAACTGCACACCAGAATCTATCAAAGACAACAAAACCGAACTACCTGTGGGGGCACATTCCTCACCAAAAAAACTCTGCCTCCAGTCTCTCAGGCCTGATCCTGAGAGGGAACAAATTACAATGCAAACCACTTTTTAGAGCTGGGCCTATGAACTGCACTTCATCAGCCTCCTACGTAGTAGGTACAGAAATTCATGGACTCAATATAGATCGGACAGTGGGATTCAGACACACTGCAACCTGCCAGACATCTGACTCCCCAGGTACCTCTGCACTTTTACCTGCACTGCTACATCCCCCTTTCTCCCCTCACACCAGCCTGTCCCTCACCCTCTCACGCCTCCATTTCCATTTTTACTGACTGGCTTTCTTCCCCGCATTGGATGCCAGGTCAGCATCTGGCTTGTTTACCATTCCTTCCATCCAGGACCAGGAGACACAGCAACTGCAGGTACTTCCTCCGCCTGACAAAGAGTTTTTCAACACAAAAGCTGCAGCTAAGCAGCTAAGCTGAGCACACTGGGAGCCTCACAACTGCACTGCAACCAGCAAGCTTCAGGCCTGTCAAAGATGTGACAGGTCTGGGCATTCCCCAGCCAGGACTGTGTGCATGCATGTGTTAGCTGGAGGTTATGGTGCCTCCTACCTGCCTTTCACCAGGGGATCATTGGTCCTAGCATTTATGAGGCTGCTGCACTGCCAGCAGTCCCACCTGGCCTCCCTACCCTGGCAGGGTGCAGTTTTAGTGGTCATGCCCAGGACCTGGGGCCTCCTCCTTCCCCATAACCCCATCCCATACTTCTGAGTTCATCCTGGCAGGGGAACGAGCTCAGCAGGGACATGCTCTTCCCCTGCTGGCTGGTGATGCAGTTAGTGCCCCCTTCAGCTGAGAGCAGGGCATTACCTGGCTTTTAAAAAAATCAAAAAAGGAAAATCAGTGCAGATGGAGTTAGAAGGATGGCACTCAGTCCATCTGGACGTGGAGCTTGGAGAACCCCAGCAGTGGGAGGTTCACCTTCAGGAACACCAGGTGCTCCACCAATGTAGGATACAAGCAGGTGCAGTGGGGTGTGTCACAACATCCCCAGCAATGCTGAACACCCTCTCACTTGGGAGCATTGAAGCCATGCCCATGGCCCACATTGGCAGTGGCTGGTGTGGACGAGACTGGCTGGTGCTGGGAGTGCTGGCACAGGAAAGTGGATCCCCCTCTTCCACATGCACTCACCTCTGCACTTCAGCCTCCATGACTTTGTTCACCAGCACCTGAGTCCAGCGATCAAGGGTTTTGGGGCGGCCAGTGCACATGCTCCCCTTCACCCTCAGGTCACACATGCCTGCCATCATGTGGACTGTACTGGACTTCAAGGGATCCAGCTGTCTCCTGATGCCCTCCTTCAGCCGCCTCACCAGTGCCTGCACATCTGATGAAAGTGGCCTGCCCCAGCCAGGAACACTGATCTCCTGGACCTTCTCCATTTCGTTCTCCAGTTCCCTCGCTAGGGGGATCACCTGGCTGAGGAGGGCATCGCCAGCGCTAAGGGTCTCGGTGGCCTCGAGGAAGGGCTTGAGGACCACTAAGATCTGGGAGATAGTACCCCACTCAGCTCTGTTCAGGGGGCCGCCAATCCCAATCTCCTCAAGCAAGGC
Organism: Alligator mississippiensis; assembly: GCF_030867095.1. Lineage (NCBI taxonomy): Eukaryota > Metazoa > Chordata > Crocodylia > Alligatoridae > Alligator > Alligator mississippiensis. Next base: position 53,476,374 of record NC_081829.1, read on the forward strand.
CATCTCATGGATGGCCCTCTGTTGCTCCACCAGCCTCTCGAGCATTTGGTATGTGGAGTTTCACCGAGTCATCTTGTATGATTCTGTGCTGCGGGATGCTGAGCTCTGCCTGTTTCTCCCACAGCATCTTGCCCGCCTTGATGCTGCAGTGGAAGTAGCCTGCTACCTTCCTGCATTTCGAAATCAGCTGGCTTGTAGCAGTACTGGTGGTGGCGGTGCTGTCACCAGCAGCCCCGTCCCCCTCCAAGGCATCCCTCACTATTAGGTGCAGCCTGTGTGCCACACAGCGGATGCCAACAAAGTTGGCATCATGGATAGCCTTCACCATATTGGCCCTGTTGTCAGTGACCATGAACCCGCGGGTGAGTTTGGCCTGCTTAATGAGCCACCCCTGCACCATGCGGTCCCTGGTCCACCCCCCATGATCTCCCTTGCCGTGTGAGACACATCCAGCACCTCAGCTTGCAGTAGAGCTCACCAACGGCCTGACTGAGCACATCAGTGCCCCATGAGGGAGAGGTAGGCATGATCGCCACCCCGGCTGCTCCAGATGCTGGAGGTGAAGTGCAAGGCTACCTGTGGCCCTGCCTCATGCAGCTCCTCCCTCAAGTACTCCCTGCATGCCTGATATAGGGAGGGCACCACCGCCCTGCTAAAGGTGGTGTGTGCGAGCACTTTGTAAAATGGGGCCAGAAGTGCTACGAACCGCCAGAACCCTGGTCGCTCAACTAGGGAGAAGAGCTGGCTATCCAGAGCAAGCATGTCCCCAATGCTCTGGGTGATCTCACGCGCCTTGGGAACATTCCCCGCTTTCTGTTCACCTTTCCCCCACTGATCCAGGGTGGCCTGCCTCTGCTTTGAGGGGAAGGGGGCTTTGGAACAAGCGGGGGGACTTCCCTTTCAGTGCACACTCTCACTGGTGCCAGGCTGAGCAGCAGGAAGGGCAAGGGAGTGGTGCCTCCTCAGATGCAGCAGCATGGCCGTGGTGAAGTGTCCCACATCCTTGCCGTGGCTCGTGACTTTGGGAGTGCTGACAGATGGCAAACCTGGGATCATCTGCCACCTCAAAATGATCCCACACTACACTACTCCCCCCACTTCTGGGTTGAGAGCGAGGAACCTGCCTTTTCCCCCTTCTCAGCAGGCTGAGGCTGAGCAGGAGGAAGAGCAGCCTCACCTGAGCCACTTACCTCCACAACCTCAGCCTCCTTCAAGGTGCTGCTTTCTGGAGGAGACCTGGATCTAGGGGAAACTTGAGGAGTGTAGAGCACAAACTGATTCCCCTTCAGTCCCCAGAATTGCATGAGCCAGCATGCTCAGCATCCCTGGTTCCAACTCCAGCTGGCAGTGGCAAGCTCATGCCGAGAGCTGAAATTGGGGTGGAAGAGGCAGTGATTCCACTGCTGGTACCCACTTGTGGACTGAGCAGAGGTGGTGCAGGTGCAGGGACGTTAAGTGAAGACACTGCTCCCACTGCCTGGCTTCCACTGGCAGCACCGATGTCATGGCTGCTCAGGCATAGAATGCGTCTGTTTGGGACGGGGGCGGCTTGCAGCTCTAGCTCTCCCCGTACCCCCCGCCTCCATTCCCTACCAGAAGACCTGGCACCTGCCTTTCCAGCACGCTTCATATTGATCTTTCCTGTGATGCAAAAGGTCTGTGTGTGTGTGTGTGTGTGTGTGTATCCTTTTGTATCTGTCTGTCTTGTTCTCCTATGAATATCTGTGTCCATCTTGCGGTGTGAATGAAATTATTTGCGTGTCTTCCTGTGTCTCAATATATTATCTGTGTCTTGCTCTTCTGTAAATATCTGTCTGTCTTCTTCAGCTGTGATTTTTTTTTCTCTACATTCTGGGTGTCTGTGTATGTGCGCAAGTGTGTGCGTGCAAACAATCTGTGCCTCCCTGCACAGTGATAGATAACACTGGCTGGGAAAACACAACTGTCTTTTTGCAAAGTTTCCAAAACAAGTTCCCAAAAAAATAATAATTCAAAGAAATAAATTGAATTTTAATACTACTAATAATTGAGTAGACTAGCTAAGCTAAACCCTAACCACTCCTTTATAACATGAAAAAGCAGCAGGCAGGTCTCAGTCGCAGTGTTCCTCTCTCACACAGTTGCTGACAGGGAACAAGCTGCAAAAGGCACAAAAGGGCTGGAAACAGAGGCTTTTATAGTTTTTTTAGTCTCACCCTCACAGACTCTGCCATTGGAATGGTAGCCAGGGAGAAATGCTTCTCACTGGCTACCTACTGACGTCAGTCTTCCCTGCCACACTCCCCCTCCCTCCCCGCCCCACTCTCCGTCCCTCCCCTGTTCTCCCTCCCTCTTCTAATTGCCTCAAAATGGCCGAAGTGGGTCCGAAGCATCCAAAGTGGGTCCAAAGCACTTCGGATGCCTCCGACCCGCTCCGGACACCACTACTGGGATCTCGCTTCAAAGCAGGTCCAGATCCTAAGCGGGATCCAAAGGCTCGCACAGCCCTAAAGCTCAGTCACTAGACCATGCTGCCAGGCCCAGAATGCCATCTCTCCTATGAATGAAAAGGGCATATTGTCCTGCTTATTAAACTATTTACACAAACTCCTTCCCACACCGAGCCTCCTAAAAAGTGTTTCCCACAAGAACTGCAGACTATAACTCAGGTCACTTAGACTTCCAAAGGTAGCATTGGATCTGGAACTGGGTGGGGAGCCCCAGGACTCCCTATGATCCATCAAGTTTTCTGCCTTGCCCTTCCAGCCTCAAAGGAGCTACAGGGCAAATCTCTTTTAGAGTGGCAGGTCACAGGGAGCCCTGTTCACAGGACTGGGCAAAGGGAAGCCGCAGAACTTGGTCTGAAACTGGGGACTGCACCCTGACCAATCTCAGGAATTGACCACAGAGCAGCTTTGTCCTAGACCTGGGAGTTTCCCCCTGCCCAAATCCAACTATTAGCTGGTCACTGGGATCAACACAGGGGAGCCCTGGCCCATGCAGCATGGCAGGTTGCACAATTTTGCAGATGATACATAAAATTCCTCAGACCCCAGTTTCACAACTGCTTTAACATGTGCCAGCAGCCTAATGGAATTATGTTAGTTATAGCAACCTCAAGAGACTACACTGCTGATGAAGTGACATGATGTCACACTAAAGAGTACACTGCACTACATCCAAGGATGGAAGAACCCATGGTAAACTAAGAGAATTCTCTATTTCAATGAAATTCTTTGTTGCCTATTTAGCGAAGCTGACAAGTTTCATTTATACCCACCAGAAGGATAGGAAGGATGGAGCTGGCACAAATAGTGTTAGTCTTGATTTATACCAGCATGGAGTAAGAGAACAAGACCTCATGTTTAAGAAAAAAAAAAAAAAATCATTGATTTATAAGAGTTTCCTTTGCATTGCAGGTCCATTTTGTCCAAAGCCAGCAAATACATCAACTTAAAGCCTTGAAGACTAACACACATCACCTGTCTGGAGGGGGTAGGGATGGGTGTTATTTAGCAGTGGTAGCTGTGCAATGAAGTAGTCACATTCTAGACATTCAAGAAGGGATAGTTATTGTCTTAAAGAGTTCATATTATAAAGGGACTGGCAAATAAAGAGAGAGTTTAGAGAAACAGGAACAATCAGTTTGGGATTTTTAATAGAAGTCAACTAAAATAATTGTAGGCAACACTAAAGAAGCAGGTCTTGAAGAGTGCACACATCAATTTTGCTCAAAGCATAGGTACAAATCTGTTTTATTCAAGCTCAAAAAGTAATGCCACAGCTGTGTTAGCTTGCTTGCTGTTAATAGGCATCATTAATCAAACAATAACAGGAACCATGTGCCAACTGTAAATCAAACAGGCTAAAAAAAGAATACACTGAATCAGTGTCTGCTCATTTCTTCCCCAGTAAAAAATAAATAAATAATGAACCCTTGAAATCCAAGTCATTTCTTGAGTATTTGGAAGTTGCAATAGTATTTTATTACTCTTGATACTGGTTATGGCATTTGCTGGGAAATGTTGCACTTTTAATTTAGGTTTTACATTATATTTTGTTAGGAACCAAGAGGTTCTAAAACATGTACAACATATAAATAAGCATTATGCTTTTAACAAATTCTATCCTCAGTTGAATGATCTTATATAATGTCATTCAATACCCCTTTTCAAATGATAAACAAACATAAATTCTACCTGGAAACTGAGTTCAAATAAAAACACAACACTGAAAGCTGCATTACAATATAAAAGCTAAAGTGGCTAGTAAACTTAAATATAGTATAGGTGAGACTTGCCAAAACAATAAAGGAGAATAAGCTACTAAGAAGCATAAAGCAAGTACAGTACTTTGCTTTCATTTTCATATATAATTGAAATACTAGGAGTAAAATCCTCAGAGGTAATAAATTATATATGATGAAAATAAGTGAAGTGAAAAAACAAGCTACTGAAATTTGGTGTCTATAGTCAAGAATGCTCAACACAGGGTACATAGATTGTCGCAACTGCCAATCCTTGGTACCTTAACATTTCTAAGATAATTTCTTTTTCCAGGATCAAGCTGCTAACGTTCCTTAATTTAGAAAGTACTAATTAGAATGAAAGAATACCACTTAGAAACCAGTATTTCATCTACTCAAAGGATTCTATGAACAGGGCAAGAAGCAAAGTCATCAACCTCTGCAGACTCAGGAAAAGAATACACAGCTTTCCACTAAAGGAATAAATTTAGAAATAGAAGACAGAAAGTTAAGAATTCATAAGACAGATGGCATGGGGCTATATTAGAAACCCTAACAGATGGAAACCCTAATTTTCAGTTTTGAGTAGGTTTACTGTTGACTTGGTAGGGTATGTTACCCTATGAAGCAAGGCTTTATTGATCCGAGCGTCAACTTTCCTGATCAGCATGATCAACCTAAGTAGCTAGCCTCAGGGAGAAGCTCAAAAATCTATTGGCCCAAATGGATCTCAGCCATTACTGAATGGATTATGCTTAGATTAAAAAAAATAATAATAAAATTCCCAGAAAAATTGAGTGCAGTGGTAAAGCTTGAGACTAGAATAAACCTTTCACAAATCGTCTGACCCTGTTCCAATTGACTTCAGTATGACTGTATGAGGCCTTTTGCCATTATTCACTTGTATACATATTGATCTATCCTGTTGAAAAGAGGTAAAATGGTTAAACAACATTGAGTCAATTTTGCCAAACGTTTTAATTAAGATTCTGCATGCAGAAAATTGCTAAGTTAAGATAAATACTAAGATAAATACTATGATTTTATAATATTTAATTGGTGCTTCTATATGAATTGATTCTAAAGCACAGAGAGCACTGGCACTAATCCTTCATAAATTAAAGGAAAGTTATAAAACAAAAATTTTCAACCTACAATTAATTTTATCCTCATCTCACACGCACATTGCAGTGTGACACAGTTCAGCATAGAATGCTCAGGAATCTCTAAAAACTATACATTCCCATAAAAGATTCCAGCAACCATTCATGACTCGTCAAAAGCGTAACTTACATAAGTCATTTGGAGTCATCCAGCAAAGCTCTGTAATTCTACACTTGAAAAGTCTCTTTAGTTTTTGGACCTATGCCAGTACAAAATTAAAGCATTTCCTATTCACTTTTGCCAACTGCAAGAACTCATTCACCTAAAGCTCAATGATGACAAGTTGGTTCAATTGCAATTCAAGATCAGGGAGTTTTGCAAAATACATTTCCTGTCAGCAGTAGGCAGTTAGCTTCCTTTTCTGCCTAATGACTATAAAATGCTATGCTGTGAGAATTGAGACCTCCTTAGAAACCATTGGAAAAAATCCATTCACCACTTTTCAGTTCCTAGATTAAAATAATGTAAGCAATATTAGACTCTGCTAAAGGATTCCATATAGATCTATTTTCTCCATTCCTTTGCACCTTTATAAAAATAGGGCTAAAACTAAAGCCTTTTAAAGCTAAGCTACTTCAGACAGTTACTGAAAAATGTCTACTATGTATCCCCTAACAATCTTCATAGTTGTGGGTACTGATTAAACATTAGTTTGACCTTTTCATACTAAGTATTTGTCACTAGAATTTCAAAGTACAGCATGGCTGAGAAGGTCTTCACCAAGTGTCTGAAGAAATGGGAATTTAAGTACAAAACCTGTTTTTATTAGTTATTTATTTCATTTTGGCAGCAAGGTGGTATCCAGAAAAGATGTTAGAATACAAGTAGTGTTCTTTGTATTTGGGTGTGTTACATGCATCCTGAACTTTACCACTGCACTGACTTTAGCTTGGAATGTTTTGGGGTTTGTTTGGTTTTTTTCCCCAACTAAGCATAATAAAAGCCAACTCTGACAAACTCAGTAGGAAGATTTATAAAATGTCTCTGAGCTGAAAGCCACTCTTTGTAACCTTTACATATTCCTTATTTTTGGAGCTGTAATCCCACATTTTCTGTTTACTCTTATCAACTCTGAAACAAGCTAAGTTAATTAGAATATGGCATGTCTCCCCACATTCTTGCCATAGGAAGAGAGAACTTGTAAACCCTTCATATTTCTCTCTCCCCTACAATTAACTCATTTAGGTTTCCTGTTCTCACATCCATTTTTCCTCAGCCAGCAATATTCAGCTTTTTTCCCCTTGATGGGGCCTTGGAGGTTGGGATGAGCAGTGCCTGGCCTGACCTCAGGCCAGATCCTATAGGTGATTTCAATCCAGCACACAGGGCTTGCACAGTGGGGTCCCATTTGGTCACATGGATGGTAGGGGAAGTCTGGCCCTACCCCAGCCCCAGCACTTTTTACAGGTTATTTATTTGGGCTATACAAATACATGATGTAAAATAAAGTTTTGTTTATATTTGGCAATTGTACATGATACTTGTATGTTAAAATATGCAAACATATTTCTCATCAATAGTATACCAAGCAGAATACTGTGGACATTACAAAGTAATTTTACAATACATTAATTATTTTATTAATAATAATGATTATTATCTGACTGTAATGGAAACACTAATAACACTAAGCCACACCAGCACTAGAGTGAAGGGTAAGAAACCAAGAAGTCACCGAAGAGAAGATGAGTACAGGCAAGTGAAAAAGGAAGAATGAAGCTCGTACTAGAGAAGAAATTATTTTGTTTGATGTTTCAAATAATAAGAGAAAATTAGGAAAGTCTTACCTATCCTCCATATATGAACCAATTCAGAAAAATGCAGCTGCTCAGAGCTCTGATCCCTTCAATTTTTCCCCACCTCCTCTCATATATTGACACACATCATCTTTGTTTAGTCATAAATGGGAATCCTGTTTTTTTCTGTTTAAAAATTCTTTGATAAAAATAGCGAATTCTCTGATTAATTATGGAAAAATGTGGATTTGGGGTTTTTTAAATGAAACACCACTATGTAAGTATCAGTTAAAAAATGTTTTATTGATATATTTGCAATTATAAAGCAATTTGGGAGCCTGCCAGTAACTCAATCATCATAATAAAATAAATTCTAAATATTTTGGCATTTGATTTTGATATTTTTATCATGCAAAAGCAGAGCTCCCCTTGCCCCCTTTACTGTAGCTGTCCCCCCCCCCCCCCACACACACACCTGCCCCTGCCTCTTTGTGGCATTGAGCAGCCCTGATATGTTGATGCCCTGCTACTACACACGCCATTGCTCCACACTCCCAAGCCACAGCTCCCCCAGCCCTGCCAGTGCCCCTCACACCCAACCTGCAGCCTCCTGGCCCTGCTGGCACCCCTCACTCCCAATCTGCAGCTACCTGGCCTTGCAAGAGCCCTTCACTCCTGACCCACACCCCCCACAGCCCTAGTGGTATGCCTCACTCCTGACCCACTTCCCCCTACCCCCAGGCCCCAGCCCCCTAGTATGAGGAAGAGGATGGGTGTGTGGGGAAGGGAAAGTGTGGGCACAGGCCACATTTTAGAGAGTAGTGTGGACATGTTGGACAGTGGTGTGCAGGGCTCCAGCTGGGCTGGACCAGCTCTGGGCAGGAGCTACCTCCATGGCCCAGCAGGCAGGACCTGGCACAGGAGAGAGCGCTGCACCACCATGGCCATCAAGGTGAGGCATAGCAGTGGCATGGAGTTGTGGCATGGAATTGTGGCTCCTCCCCCCCCCGGCTGCTCCTAGGTGGGGGAGGGGGGGGAGAATGCCTCACCTTGGTGGCCATAGTGGTATGGTGCTCCATCTCATGCCAGGTCCTGGGCACTTGGCTGCAGACCTGTCTCCTGCATATAGCTGGTCTCACCTGGCTGCCGCCTTGTGCCCCACTATGGATGCAGAAATCTGGGGAGGACATACCTCGCCAGACCATCATCCCCTTGACCTGTCACCTGTGCCCCCCTATAGACTTACATGGAGGGAGCTGCTTGCTACTACTGCTTGGCTGCCACATGCATGTGTGCACATGCATACATTTATATGGTACCCCCTGTGTCTCTCTCCCCAGCCCCAAGCAGCCCCTTGCAGGCTGGAATTCTACCAGCCTACAAGGGGAAATCCACAGTTCCGTTTTTTTCTCCTTTAAAGTAGGAAATCTATGATTTTACATGTGAAAAACATGCACATGGCAGAAGGCATGACTGTGGGATCATTCATCGGACCCCATCACACCTTACTGCCAGTGCAGGGGAAGCCCAATCTCATACTCCTGTACTGGCAAGAAGCAAGCTCCTGCAGCTGGAAGCTCCTTCAGCTCCCAGCCATGGGGGCGCACCAGTGGGACACCACATCAGCTGTTAAATGGGTACATAGAGCATTCCCATGAAACACCCCTGTGGGTAGGACACCATGTCAGCTGCAGTTTCCCTGCCACAGGGATGCATGAAATGCCCTGAACTGGGAATCCTTTCAGCTGATGGGGCTCCCAGCTGCGGGGGCATATGAAACCAGCTATAAAGTTATTACACATTTTACAGCTTTAACTCTATATCTGGCTGGACCATTTTAAGGCATGATAGTTAATTTTAGGGTGACCATACATCCTGGTTTGGCCAGGAGAGCCCTGGATTTCATAAGCTGGTCCTAGCCTGTTGGTCCCAGGCCAGAGTCTGATGGGGAGGCAGAGCATAATAGCACATCAGGCTGGCACCACTGCCTGTGTGCAGGAGCAAGGAATGTAGGGACCTCTAATATGGCATCTTAGGGTGACCATACATCCTCCTACCTTGCTCTCACACAGCAGCAGCGCCTGTTTGCCGCCTGTCTGGCACAGCACACAGCTCCACCTCCCTAACAGACTCCAGCCTGGGACATTTGACCAACCAGCCAGGAATGGCCTATGGAATCTGGGACTGTCCTAGCTGAATCTGGACTTATGATCATCCTAGTTAATTTGCATGTGTAGCTGGTCTAAATTAATTGCACAATTAACCAGCTGTCTGATACATGTGATGAGTAGAGGAGGCCTAGGTATGATTGCTTTCCTACAGATTGTCAGGCCTACAGTAACTTGAGTTTAGATGGAAATAGAAAGGTAGACTCAAAATGTAGGTTCTCCAACAAAGGCTGTTGTTGTTGTGAAGAAAACACATTTCTAAATATGTAGGTGGTAATAAATACACATAAGGGCAAGAAATTAAAAACAGTCTGCAAAGGGCCTTTTCTTGTACTAAAATATCTTTCCACTTTTATCTTATAGTCTTGGATTTAAACACAGTCTGAAAGAAAAAAAAAATCTAGAAAATTCTCTCCATATCTGAATCTATTTTTACTACAATATTCCCAGTTAGGCTGAAATGTAGCCTCTTTTTTGTAAGTGAATAAAGTGAAATAAAGTTTTCAGGAATACAATTGGAAGAAATGATTCTTGCCTTTCTGCTTTGAGAGGGAAACAGAAGTAGATTTCAGTCATGGTCAAATACCAGTTAACCAAGAACTGATAGCTGAATTTAGCTTAAAGTAAACCACCTGTTATCCAGTCCTAGTCTATCCTACTGGACTGCTGCCTTTCTAACTATAGCACCAAGACTGCAGTTACTAACTCCCAACTGAAAGCACAGATCTAGGGAAAGAAGGAGTTTTTCTGTTGCCAGAGTTATATTAGCTTCCCTAAAACAGCAAAAGTCTTCTGGCAGAAACCTCCTTCTGCCAGACGAAGCTCCTTTTGCCATTACAGCTACACTGGTTAGGGTGTGATTTTTTTTTCCCCCCACACCGATAGTCAACAGAGCCATGTCAGCAAATTTCGGTAATACAGACAAGGTCCAAAGTAAAGCAAAAATCTCAGAAATCCATTTTGGAAAAAAAAAAAAATGACACTAAAGAATGGCAGTGCTGGTACAAATGGAGGATTTGTACCAATCAAGTAAAATAGGTCAAACTTCAAAAGCAGTTCAAAAAAGCATTTACAAATGTGATTCTGGAGGCAAACTAGTAGCCAGCAGAAATTATAAAGTAAAATATGTGACTGTGGGCACGTGTACATGAGACACTTAATGCTGAGTAACCTAATAACACTGCACAGTAGTATGCCGGGCAAAAACCATGCTGATCTGCTACTGCACAGTAAGCATCACTAAAAACCTGTGCACTAGTGCTACTGTGCAGTAACTCTAGTTACTGCTCTTTTAATTAGTACTTCATTTAGCAAGTACTAAATTAAATGCACAGTAACTACTGTGCATTAATGAATGTGTAGACAAGCCCACTAAGCAGCAGCCAAAGAAAGCATTATGCTCTCTGCTTCATGTATTTTCATGGTGCAAATCACTGTGAAACCTGTCTTTTAATTAAAAAAAAAAATGAAAATAAAACCAGCTCAAATAAAATAGAATGATCTTATTGATCTGATCTGCAAGGCCACTACTCTCTCTGTACATAGTAAAATTGGATTTTAAGGAGAAGTTTTATTTCAAAAAGAATTAGCCAGTTAATATTATTAAGTTTGAAGAGTAAAATGAGGATACTATGTATAACTAAAGATGATACAATTTTTTTTAAGACAAAAGTATCATACCGATAAACTTTTCAGAAAGGGGATTCATTTTGTATATATGGGGGATTCTTCTGCATCTGAACAGGACATAACACATTGTGGGCACTACTGGAAATAAGTCATGGAAATGAGGACAATGATAATTACTAACAACAAGATTTGGAGGTTGTGGAATACAAGTATAATCTATGCTCATCAACCTTTTTTGTTCATTAATCAACCTGCCATATGTTGAACAAATTGTAGTTTATGCGACATTCACCATCAACTTTTAGATGAAAATAGCAAATTGAGGGGTGCAGTACTTAGGTCTGGTATGTCTGCTAGTTTCAAGAGTTTTTAAATAGATTTACAATATGCGTAATCAAATTCTTCATTTATCAAATGAAAGATCAATTAAAGAGATAATACTATAAATACTAGGTTTACTGTATCAGTTTCATGGTAATAAGCAGCTCCCCATAACAGTATGTACAAAGTATTCTGCTAGATACATTGTATTTGTCTTTATGCCAATAGCATAGAGCAGGGGTGTCAAACATATGGCCCACAGGCCAGGTTTGGCACACACAGTTGGGTCATCTCTCTGGCAGAGTTTTTCAGGGCTCATCGCCATGGCTATCAAACACCCTTGGTGGCTGTATTAATCTCCACAGCTGCTGGACCTGCTGTCTCAGCTTAGTTCCATAACCCATAAATTAGTGCCACTCATTTTCCCCACCACCCAAATCTGGGTTTTTAGTCACCCCTGGCAACTAAAACTGGCAGCATGAAAAGAGAGTGGGGACAAGTGGCATTAACTCCTTGGGTTTGGAGCTAGCTGTTGGGCCTAACAAATTCAACATACCTGGCTTACAGCAAATGTTTACTTGTTGTTCATGCTCTCTTGCTCCACTTAGTAGTGTCTGGAGTGACATTGTAGTCATCAGGGTCCAGGAATGTGCAAGAAGCAAGGATTTCTGTGAATAATATCTTTTATTAGACAAAATGCAACGTCAGAGTATACTTAGACAAGCTTTCAGATGTTGGGATCTGAAGAATGCTGCTTTGCATTTGAAAGCTTTTCGAAGAACCTTGTTGCACACGACACTTAGTATGCGTTTTATTTATACTGCGGTAAGCATTGCTGTGCTGTATTAAAAGTTAGAATGTGTTCCGAGATGCTGCACAGTAATGCTCATTACAATCTCAGCCCACTCTGGACAGGACTGAAGCCAGCTATGCCACTGGCACCACAGCTCACATGTCCACCCATGAGGATATATAATCCCCACACTTGGAGCCTTTGTCCTTCCCTCCACATGCCCAGTACCATCCAGCCAAGGAGTGCCTGCCCCTAGCATGCTGGAGGGAGTTGGGTCTCTGCCACTGACAAAGTTGGAGGGTAGCACAGGGAGCCAAGGCTGAGATAAGGTGCAACTCCTGCCTCTGGATCCATACCGGCCACTGGATCCATGGGGTGAGCCACAGGATAAGACTGCTGCTGGCAGGCTTAAATGAGCTCTGACACAGTAGTGGAACCAACAATTACCTGATTGTTGTTTGCAGCATAGGATTCTTGAACCAGCTCCATTGTAGTGGTGGGGCTGGGATGGACAATGACCAGATTGTGGGTCCCAGCCCCGACGTTACACCGGAGTCTCGAATGGGCTGATTGTCCATCCCAGCCACGGCCCATAGGCTTTTTGAACCAACTGATAATCCGTCCCAGCCATGGCACCAAATGAAAGTTTTGACCTGGCTCTAGTGTGGTCTTGGGGCTGGAACCAACCATCAGCCGATTGTCAGTCCCTGCCCGCACACACCAGAATCTTGAACTCATTATCTCTGTGGAGCAGTGCAACAATAACTAGACAATATGTTACTTAATGAAATCTGGAGATATTCCTCCCATGAAAAACGTCATAGCTTTGCTATGATACGACCACAATTTCTTAAAATGCCACATATTCAAGTACTAAAACACATGTTAAGCGTAACATGCAACATGGCCCTCTGGTCTATCCCAACCATGCAGTTGGTCTAATAAAAAGATATCACCCACAAAAAATCCTTGCCTCTTGCAATCTTTGAAGTGCTTCAAAACTTGGTTGAGTAGTTATAGATCTTGGCAGACAGGCTGACAAATCCTGCCAGATCATACTGCTGACCTTAAAAGGTTAAGACGGTCATAATAATAGTTCTCATTTATTCAGAATCTTCCTTATGAGGCCGTCAAAGAACTTTAAACACATTAATAAATTTATCCTCAACCTTCTTGCAACACAAAAAAAATCTGAGGGCATACAGCAAGAGAAAGAAGAGACTTAGAATTAAATCACATTAAGTAGAAGGGCAGTAAAGCCTGCTCAGTTCACACATGACACTGTTAATTGAAGGATTCCATTTCTTTTATAAGAGAGATGTTACAGAAGTGCTATATAATACAGAGATGTCTATATATGGAAATATTGAATAGGTTAGGTGACCAATAGATGTTGATAAAAAATATTCAGGTTTTTTCCCCTTGCATTTGTAGGTTTATTTCATAGACATTAGAGCTGGAAGGGACCTTGAAGATCATCAAGTTTAGCCCCCTGCCGCGGGGGCAGGAAGTCACCTAGGGTCAAAGGATCCCAGCAAGATAAGCATCCAAATGTTTCTTGAAAGAGTCCAGAGTAGGTGCCTGCACCATTTCTGGGGGGAGTCTATTCCAGGCCTTGGGGGCTCAGACAGTAAAGAGGTTTTTCCTTATATCCAGCCTAAAACAGTCACAGAAGAGTTTATGGCCGTTGGTCCTGGTTATCCCTGGGGCGCTCTGGTGAACAGACGTTCCCTTTGTGCTTTTCCAGGATGAAGAGTCCCATGGCTCTCAGCCTGTCATCATAAGGCCTATTCTCTTGTCCTCTGATCATGTGCATGGCTCTCCTCTGGACTCTCTCAAGCTTCTCAGCATCCTTCTTGAATTGTGGAGCCCAGAATTGGATGCAGTACTCCAGCTGTGCCCTCACCAAGGCCAAGGTACAGCAGGAGGATGACACCCTGAGATTTACTTGAGAAGCATCTATGGATGCAAGCCAGAGTTTGGTTTGGTTTACTAGCTACGACATCACATTGGTGGATCATGTTCATCTTCTGATCAATCATGACCCCCAAGTCTCTTTCAGCCGTGGTGCTAGCGAGCGTACCACTGCCAAGCAGTGTGCTGTGGGGTGTTTTCCCCCTGAGGTGGAGTATCTTGCATTTCTTGGTATTAAACATCATCAGGTTTATATCCGCCCATTTACAAAGCTTATCCAAGTCAGCCTGGATCACTAGCCTATCCTCAGGTGTGGAGCCCCAAAGTTTAGCGTCATCAGCGAACCTGGCTAATGTGCTTCTGACACCAATGTCCACATTGTTGATAAAAATGATGAAGAGAACCGGTCCAAGGACAGAGGCCTTGGGGGACACCACTGGTCACGGAGCACCATAATGATTCGCTTCTATCGACTACTACTCTCTGGGTCCGACCTTGGAGTCAATTTCCCAGCTAGACTGGTGTAGCCAAGGCCACATTTGGCCAATTTTTTCCATGAGGAGTTCATGGGATACCAAATAAAAGGCTTTTTTAAAGTCCAGATATACGATGTCAATCTCTTCTCCCTTGTCCAGGTGATATCACCTGGTCATAGAAGGAGATGAAATTGGTCAGGTAAGACCTATTCACAACAAACCTATGCTGGCTGTCCCTCAGCAAGTTGCCATCCACCAGCTTATCAAGAAGGGTCTCTTTGATAATTCTGTCCAGAATCTTACCAGGGATTGAGGTCAAGATGATTGTCCTGTAATTCCCGAGATCTACTTTCCGCCCTTTCTTGAAGATGGGTACCACATCGGCCTTCTTCCAGTCATCACGTACTTCTCCTGAGAGCCATGAGTTTTTGAATATTTTTGCCAATGGTTGGGCTATGACACCTGCCAGCTCCTTGAGTACTCTTGGGTGTAATCTGTCAGGACCAGCTGATTTGAAGATGTCCAGCCTCTCAAGCTGTTTCTTTAAAAGATCTATACCAATGCAGGGTACAAATATGCCCTGGCCATCCCGCATCATGCTAGGCAGGGCGGTCCCTTTGAGCTGATGAAGGACTGACACAAAGTACCCAAGTTTAGTAAATACTCTTCTTGTTACACAAAAAGATAGCTTGGGATAGCTCAGGATAGTTTGGTAGGATAGCTTGCATGACTGAAGCACCCTCATGGATAGGTATAAACTGTTCAGGAAGGAGAGGAAGGGGAGAATAGGAGGACTTGCTCTTTATGTAAAAGAGCTGTATGATTGCTCAGAGATTCAGTATGAAACTAAAGATAGGACTGTTGAAAGTCTCTGGGTTCAGATCAGAGGGGAGAGCAACAAGGGTGATGTCATGGTAGGGTTTTACTCTAGACCACCAGACCAGGAAGATGAAGCTTTCTTCAGACAGCCAGTGGAAGTTCCAGATCACAGGCCCCACTTCTCATGTGGGACTTCAATTACCCTGACATCTGCTGGGAGAGCAATACAACAATGCACAGGCAATCCAGGAAGTTTTTGGAGAGCGCTGAGGACAACTTCCTGGTGCAAGTGTTGGAGAAGCCAACTAGGGGCCATGCTCTTCTTGACCTGCTGCTCATAGACAGGGAAGAACTGGTGGGGAATGTAGTAGTGGATGGCAACTTGGGTAGCAGTGACTACATGATGACTGAATTCAGGCTCCTGAGGAAAGGAAAGAAGGAAAGCAGTAGACTAAGGACTCTGGACTTCAGAAAAGCAGACTTTGACTCCTGCAGGAAATGGGTGGGCAGGATCCTGTGGGAGGGCCCATCTAAGGGGTAAAGAGTCCAGAAGAGCTGGTTGTATTAAAAAAAAAAAAGAAAAACCACACACCTTACTGAGGGTGCAGGAACAAACCATCCCAATATGCAGGAAGACTAGCACGTATGGCAGGCTATCAGCTTGGTTTAGCAGGGAACTCTTCAATGAGTTAAAACACAAAAAGAAAGCTTACAAGAAGTGTAAATTTTGACAACCAAATAGGGAGGAATACAAGAATGTTTAGGCATGCAAGGAAGAAATCAGGAAGGCCAAACTGCAATTGGAGTTGCAGCTAGCAAGAGACATGAAGGATAACAAGTAGGATTTCTACCAGTATGTCAACAGAAGGAAAAAAAAATTAAAAAAAAATTAAAAATCATCAGGGGAAGTATGGGTCCCTTACCGAATGGGGGACGAAACCTAGTGGCAGACAATGCAGAAAAGGCTAAAGTATTCGATGCCTTTTTCACCTCAGTCTTCACAGGCAAGGTCAGCTCCTAGACTACCGCACCTGGCAGCATAGTTTGGGGAGGAGATGAGCAGCTACCAGTGGCAAAAGAACAAGTTAGGGACTATTTAGAAAAGCTGGACCTGTACAAGTCCATAGGGATGGACACAATATACCTGACACTGTTGAGGGAGCTGGCCAATGTGGTTGGAGAGCCACTGGCTATTACCTTTGAAAACTCATGGCAGTTGAAAAAGAGGTCCCAGATGGTTGGGAAAGGGCAAATACAATGACCATATTTAAGAAAGGGAAGAATCTGGGGGGGAACTACAGATCAGTCAGCCTCATCTCAGCCCCTGGAAAAATCATGGAGCAGGTCCTCAAAAAATCCATTTCTAAACACTTGAAGGAGAAGGTGATTAGGAAAGGTCAGCATGGATTCACCAAGGGCAAATCATCCTTGACCAACCTGATGGCTTTCTCTGATGAGATGACTGGCTCTGTGGATGTGGGAAGAGCAGTGCGTGTGGTATACTTTGACTTTAGCAAGACATTTGATAAGGTCTCCCACAACATTCTCGCAAGCAAGCTAATGAAGTACAGGTTAAATGAATGGACTGTAAGGTGGACAGAAAACTGGATAGATTGTCAGGTTCAAAGGACACATCTACACGAGATGCTTTACTGCACAGTAGAGCAAATTACTGCTTAGTAAGCATCACCACCTACACATGTAGACCATTACTGCATAGTAAGTTGCTCTACTCAGGAAAAATTGCTACCAGCAAATGCAAGTAGCAAATTAAATGCCAAGTAGTTACAGCAAGGCATGTGTAAACAGCTGACCAGGAGCAAATTTGCTCCTGTTCAGCTGGGCAACAGGCAGTGGAAGATTGCTCCCTGCCCCCAGGAGCTGCTTACTGCCAGGATGGGCTCTGCCACCAGAGCCCAGGCAGGGACAGTGTCCCCCTGCTCTGGTAGCAGAGAGCCCCCAGCCCTGGCTCCATAAATCACCCAGGCAATTGCAGAACTGGGACCGGGAGCTCCCTGCTGCCGAGGCAAAGGGATATTATCCCTCTCAGGGCTTCAGTAGCAGACCCTGCTCCAGCAGCATGCAGCTCTCAGGGGCAGTAAGCAATCTACCAGCCCCCACTCCATGATCACAGAGCTGGAGCCAGGAGCTCCCTGCACAGAGAGAGTTTCTTGCCCAGCCTGGAGCTGGCTGAGACCTGCCTCAGACTGGGAAAGTTCCCAGCCAGCCCTGGGTTGCATGGGGAAGTCGGCATGTGTAGCATGGAGCTGGCTGGGGAACTTTTCTGTTTTGGGCAGTCCCCGGCAAACCCTAGGCTGCACATGCAGACTTCCTAATGAAGCCAAGGGCCGGACAGGAACTGTTCTGGTCTGGGGCAGGTCCCAGCCCTGCAGCTTTTTCCCCAGCTCCATGCCGTGATTGGATGATCAAGGCACAGGGCTTGGAAAGGGCTGTAGGAGTGTTGCAGGTTCCAGCCCCCTGCTCTGATCCACCAGTAGGGCAGCTAGCAGTGAGCTAGGGGGCTGAAATCTGCCCCTCCCCTGCAGCTCTTTCCAAGCCCCCTGCCTCCAAATCAGGGAGCTGGGGCAGGGGGACATTGTCCCTGCCTGGACTCCACCATCAGAGCCTACCCCATTAACAGGCAGCCCCCAGAGGCAGGGAGCAATTTCCCAGCCAGGAGATGGCTCTCCTGGCCTTGTGCTCCCAGCCAGCCCCTGGGCTAACACCCAGGGGGAGCATAGAGTTCCCTCCGACTTCCACAGTGGGGCAGGGCAGGATGTGCCTAGCACTTCCTGGGCTGTTCCCATTGGGAGCAAATCTGCTCCCAAATACATGTGCGTTTAGATGCCTACCCAGAGTAATTTACATACAGGTCTGCTGGAAGGGTGCATTTGCACATGTAGACACACCTAGAGGGTAGTAATCAATGGTTCAACATCTGGTTGGCAGTCAATATTAAAGTGGAGTACCCCAGGGGTCAGTCCTAGGTTTGATTTTGTTCAATATCATCAGTTATCTGGAAGTTGGGATGGAATACTTCCCCCAAACTTTTTGGAGGTGAAATAGATAAGATACATTGGAGAGTAGAGCTAGGATTCAAAAAGACCTAAGAAAATTGAAGGATTGGACCAAAAGAAAATTCATGAGGTTCAATAAGTAAAGTGCAAAGTTCTGCACTTAGGACAGAATAATCTCATAGGTTGGGGACCAATTGGCTAAGCAGCATCTCTGCAGAAAAGGACCTGGGGGTTACAGTAAACAATAAGCCGAATATGAGCCAACAGTGTGCTTTTGTTGTAAAGAAGGCTAACAGAATACTGGGCTGCATCAGTATGAGTGTTGCCAGCAAATCAAGAGAAGTGATTCTTTCCTTGTATTCAGCACTGGTGAGACCACATCTGGTGCATTGTGTCCAATTTGAGCAAATTAGAGAGTATCCAGTCAAGGGCAATGGAAATGGTTAGGGGGCTGAGGCACATGATGTAAGTAGAGGTTGAGGAACATGGGCTTATTTAGTCTACAGAAGGTAAGACTGGGCATGTCTACATGTGCCCTTTAGTGCTCATTTGGTACTGCACAATTTAGTACTTGCTTTAGCTAGTACTAAATGACTGTCCAGTACCCACCAGTACTGCACAGTCTCTGTGGTGCATGGTTATTTTTAAATTCTATGTCACTATAGCAATGAAGTACGGTGATGTAGCGTCAGCATCATGGTTTCTGCCCGCCTATGCCACATTGCAGTAGCAATGAGCTACATCACCATAATTCATCACTATAGCTATGTAGGATGTTATGTAGATGTGCCCACTGAGAGGGGGTTTAATAACAGCATTCAGCTGTCTGAAGGGTGGTTCCAAAAATGCTGGAACTAGACTGTTCTCAGTGATTGAAAATAACAGAACAAGGAACAATGGTCTCAAATTGTAGCAAAGGAAGTTTAGGTTAGATGTTAGGGGAAAGTTTCTCACAAGGAAGGTAGTAAAAATCACTGGAACAGGTTACCCAGAGAGGTTGTGGAATCTCCATCCTTGGAGGTTTTAAAGACCCAGCTAGAGAAAGCCTTGGCTGGAATGATAGTTGGTTATGGTCCTGCTTTGAGCAGGATATTCTGCTAAAATGACCTCCTGAGGTCCCTTTCAACCCTAATTTTCTATTATTCTGTGAATATATATGGCTTTTTTGTGCAGCTGTTTCTATCATTGCTAAATAATCAAGATTAAAACAGATATATTACAGAAACATCTCTATTGCTCCTTCTGCTAATTCTTCCAAGGTTCTCTGCCAGCTTTAATGCTTTTGACTGAAACGTACTAGGGCTGTGCGAAGCTTTGGTCCCCGATTCGATTCGGCAGAGATTCGGCCTGATAAAGTGGCTGAACGTCTGAATCCAAACTGAACCAGAGGACCCTTGAATCTCTCCAAATCAAATCAGAACCCTCCGAATCTCTCTGAATTGATTCAGACATAGACATAGCTTTAAATGTTTTTTTCTACATGCCTCCAGGTAGCGGGGGCTCATGAATACTGTGATGCTGGGGTGCATGGAGCATCCCACAGAACCACGGGGGCTCCCCAGCATACTTGGCAGCGGACCCAGAAATGGACCAGGAGCACTTCTGGGTCTGCTGGGGAGTGCGCTGGCAGCCCCCCTCATGCCTTCCCAGCTCAGCAGCTGGTGCCCCGTGGGTCTGGAGGGGCACCCAGGGTCCCCCTGCAGCTGATCACCAGGCCAGGGAGGCACAGGGCAGGGGGGACCCACTGCACTCCCCGGCAGTAGACAGGAAGTACTTCTGGGTTTGCCATCGAGCACGTGAAGGGCCCCCCCACACTCCTGTGGGACATTCCATGCACCCCAGCATTGCAGCATTCACGAGCTGCACCTGCTACCTCAAGGTATGTAGACACAGCTTTAAAAGTTCTCCATGTCCAAATTGCCAATTCTCTGAATCAGCATCACATCTTCAGATTCAGCCAAATTGAATCAGGGACAGTGATCCAAATCAGTGAATAGAATAATTCGCCCTAATTCAGGCCAAATCCAAATTGAATAGTCCCACTTCACACACCCCTAAAAGGCACCACCAACTTCCATAGGAAAATTTGTGGGAATAAATAGGGATCCAGTAACTTGTGTGAACACAAAGTCCAGATACTTCTGATGAACATCTGCTATTTGTTATCAAGGTTCCCATCTCATGGTGTATCTAAGGGTGCATTCGTACACTACTCTTTTCTCATATCAAATTAATCTAGGTGGAGAAATAATGAGAATACATGGTCTCATGCCATGAGTACAGCATGTGGAAGATACTGTAATACTTGTTGCAAACAACACCTCCACCAGTAGGAAGTGCTGTATCTTTATGTCATGGGAAGTGATTGTCTTATTTTGATATTGTGTTGTTGTCTTTGATAGGGGGGTGGAGGGCTTGAAAAAAATTAAGTCCTTACGTGTGTCATTGGAGATAGTACTGCAATATTCTAAATAAATCACCTAATTTGAGAGTGGGCATTAAAGTTGGTTGCTATGGCTTTAATGTCTCAAAAGTAATTATTCTCGAAACATTTGCCATCCACACAAATAAAACCTATCTGTGACTACACAATACGCTTTGTGCTACTGCTGCCTCTGAATGACTGGACTAATGGGACAGCATAGCACCTAGCATTATTTTGAATAGTGATGCTAACGCCTGCTACCAAGAACTTTCCAATGTAGACTGTGATTCACACAGACCTGCGAATGCATATGTGGATCCCTATGAAGGGAGAAGGGCCTTTCTGAAATGCCAAATGCAAGTGTAATCCAGAGGCAACTGAGAGAGGAGCTCCCTTGTAGTTAATTGTGTGAAGTGGCATCTGTTGCACCAAATCTCTAATTGACAATGCAGAGGGGGACAATGCCCCCCCCCCCCCCGCCCCTCTAATTGACAATGCCCAGTGGCAAGCTGTGAAAAAAATCCTTTGTGAAAAATCAGTATGTAAAAAGTTTCACAAGGAAACTGCATAACTTGCTGGTAAAAAAAAGTGTGCATACTGGATAAACCCATGGATCAAATTATATGCAGAGTTACAAGTCTAGAAACAGAAATGGGGTTTCCTTACTGGAATCAACTATTCAGTCCCTGCTCAGGGTGACTCCTTTGTCATGCAACATAGCAAGTAATTTTTGCTAGTGTAGTGACTCAAAAGAGAAGGGCTCAGGTGCAGATGATTTGCAGGCATCCCAAGGGGTCCTAGGCCAACTTACATTTGAAGACAATATAGAAGCAAAGCCTATTTGAGACAGAACTGCTCAGGCAGAAAGCAGCCACACCAGGGACAAAGTTACTGGAACAGTAGGACCTTCATCAGCAAGCGTTAAAACAGACTATGTGAAAAGCTGTCCATACACTTGTTACTATGTGTCTGGAAACTTTTGAATGCTGCTGGATTCAGGTTGCAAAATAAACTTGATTTGTGGAAAACACTCATTACTGAAGAAGGAAATTTGTACTACAGGATTTAAGTTGATATCTAACAAGTCAGTAGCCACTGATTTCCAATAGGAAAAATTAAACTCCAACTTTTGTTGTGATGACCAAAATTTCAAGGAAGCAATTTCAAAAGTCATCTCAAAGTCTTCTAAGGAGTCACTAGACCAAGTGAACGTGTAGAAACTTCTGAAGCTACAAATACCCATTCAGGGTCACTGTTTCATACTAGACCAGAGAGTGAGTTCTGACCTCTCAGTTCTGAACAGGATATGTAGCAGAGTGTAAATATGACACCATGGGGGACAGTGTCCAATATAGCTATGTATAGTAGGGCGGCGTGAAGCTTTGGTCCCCAATTCGATTCAGTGAAGATTTGGCCCAATTCAGGGGCCAAATCTCTGAATTCACATCGAATCAGAGGACCCTTTAATATCTCTGAATTGAATCAGAATCCTCCAAATCAATTCAGAGATATTTGGAAAGATTCAGCGATTCAGACAAACACAGCTTTAAATGTTTTTTTCTACATACCTCTAGGTAGCAAGTGGCTTGTGAACACTGAGATGGTGGGGTGGATGGAACATCCCACAAAAGTGCAGGGCGCTCCCCAGCATGCTTGGCAGCAGACCAAGAAGTGGACCAGCACCACTTCCAGTCCACTTCCAGGTCCGCCAGAGAGTGCACTGGGGGGCCCCCTCTGCACCCCTCTGGCTCGGTGACTGGTGCCTCCTGGGTCTGGGGGGCACACAGGGTCCCCCTGTGGCTGATCATCAAGCCGGGGAGGTGCAGGGGGGCCCCCCTGAGTGCTCAGCAGAGAACCCGGATGTGGACTGGAAATACTTCTAGTCCACTTCCGGGTTTGCCACTGAGCACACAAGGGATCCCCCCAAGCTCCTGTGGGATGCTCCATCTGCCCCAACATCACAGCATTCATGAGCCATGCCTGGTACTTCAAGATATGTAGAAAGAACATTTAAAGCTGTGTCAATGGCCAAACCATTGATTCTCCAAATCCAATCTTCAGATTCGGGTTTGGCCGAATGAAATCCAGGAGAGTGATCCAAATCAATTAATTGAATTACTGTCCCCAATTCAGGCCAAATCCAAGTCCGAATCAAATAGGGCTTGTTTCGTACACCCCTAATGTTTAGTGTCTCAAAGGCACTGTAGGGGGAAA
The DNA here is from genome assembly GCF_030867095.1 of Alligator mississippiensis. NCBI lineage: Eukaryota > Metazoa > Chordata > Crocodylia > Alligatoridae > Alligator > Alligator mississippiensis. The sequence continues at coordinate 53,499,275 of NC_081829.1, forward strand.
GGTTACAAAGGTGAGAACCAGGCCAGTAAGCAAATGAGCTAAGGGATTAATTTGACAGAGGGAAACAACTAGAATCTTATGATATCTTAGTGTGTTCTATAACAATAATGAAGATCCTGCGAGGTATGGTCAGGTACAATTTTGGATTATCTTGAAAACAATTACTCCTGTGAGATAGCCCCCTTCCACATGTACACAAACGTACATACTGGATCCCTCTGGAACACAGGATAGCAGTATAAGAAAAAATAAATCAGATACAACTGTGAAGTCTGCATCACCTCTAGCATCCCCAAGTGTGACTATAAAGAAGTAATGCTCAACAGAGACTTGAGGATACATACTGATTAACAGGAATCTTAGGGCATTTGTACACGTGCTCCGTGAGATGGGGGTGGGGCTCTCACAGCCATTCTAATTAAAGCACCTGAAGCATCACATGTTGAATGAGCTTTAGTTAAAGTGACCCCATTTTTTCAGCATGGGGACACTGATACACTTGATGCTAGCGTCTGCTGGAGTGTGGTAATTACCACATTAGCAGACTCAAGTAATTGAGTCTGCTCCGATGTCCAGTAATTACAGCATGTCAGAGCAGCCTCAATGCACATGTATAGGCACCTATAATAAACAGGCAGTTCAAGATAGCAGCCGATTTCCCCAGGAGCAAGTATTTTGGTAGTTTTGATCTGGTATCTTGATGCCCTCAGATTAATGTGTGCCCTAAAAATCAAAAGAAGAAAATTCTTTGTGGCATTTTACAGATTATTTCAAATTCTGTAGAACAGTTTTTAGATCCACAAATATACTAGTAATATTTCAAAGGGTAGTAAATGATTTAGCCAAATTTTGAGAAGAGGCTCTAGAAGGAACTTTTAGGAGGAGCAAAAAGGATTGTAAAACTTTTTTTTTTTTTTTTGGAGAAATTACATTTGAATCTGCAAGAAACAGCTATCATTTTGTAATGAAGTATACCACCTTCCTGGGGCATAGAGGATATATACAAATGATCAAATAAAATAAGCAAATAGGATTAGTACTAACTGTGGAACAATAACAAATCTACATAACCAAGGTAGAGCTCTGTGTTTACCAGCCTCTGAAGTAATGGAGAAATGGAGAGCATAAACTGCATTACTGAATCCATGCTTAGGGTTTCAGACACTGCAGACCTGCAAATACAATATACTAAGTCAGCTTCTATTGTCTTTGTATAAAACACTAGCCTGTCCTCAACTACTCATTACTCTCTCAAAGAGATTATTTTATAGCTCTGTAGAAAACATGATTTCCTGTATGAAGATACTCCTATAGCAGGACCCAACAAGTCTCCTCCCTTTATGTAGAGGTGGGGGTGACATAATAGTCTTAGAAGGTGGAGGAATAGATGAAGTAAAAGGTAACATGCACAGTAAAAGTACCAGAGAAAAGGGATCTTCTAGTCTTTTTTTTTTTTTCGGGGGCGGGGGGGGAAATGGTGCACACATTCATTGGAAAAAAAAATAAGGGGACTGAATATTAGGATATTGAAAGAACCCGATTTTCAGAAAGTGCCACTAGTGGCACACCCAGATCATAATTACTAATCACTGTCAAGTGCTTATAAAAATATTCAAAAAATCTGAGTGACTGATTAATACTTAAATGTTTATTTTCTCCTCCCTATTTATTACTGCCTGTTGAGGAGCTTTTGCTTCTATATACTTTTGTGGAAGAGACAAAAGAGTTGTTTGATCCAAAAAATAAACATCAGCAACAAACTACTAGAAAAAGAATATATAAAAGTTAAGGCACGTAAAAGTGTAAGTTAGTAAATGGAAGCAAACGGGGGGAAAAAAAAAGATAATGTGTTCACTGAAAATTACAGTATGGATGGAGTATAAGCAGTTGCTCAAGTAATGAAGAATACAGATCACCCTGTATATAGGCAAGTGAAATATAAGCCTAGAAATGTACTGTTCCACAAACCAAGCACACAAAACTCATAAAAATACTATTTTTACCCATACTGTCCATCTAGGCCAGCATCCCAACTGACACTTCAAAGGATGGAGTCCTTGTCTAGACTGGTGGGGAAAAAATGTGGGTATGGCTCCACCCTTTTTGAGGTTGACCAGAAGAGGAGGTAAGCATAACTTGGGCAATGGAGGTGGTGGGAGAGGAGAAGGAAAAGGGCAGAGAGACTCAACTCTGAAGGAGGCTATACAAACCCCAGTAATGTCCCAGAACGCCATCACCCAAGCCTGAATTATAACTACTGCCTCTGAGACTAACTTAGGACCAGAGTTCTTAGTCTGCTGCAGGTATTGCAATAATTGTATTTGGGGGCCTGTAGAGGAATTTTTCCTATGCTACCATATTGGCCAAGGTGTAATAGGTTTTCTCCTTCTCCAGAGCAGCTCAGGCAGCCCCTGGGGTAAGTCAGGAGGGAAAGTTCCAGGTCCTGTACCTTAACAAGTGATAGATGTTTGTGAAGGTACTCATTCCATAGTGGGTCCTTTTGTGAAAACTAGACTTAGAAGTGGACGTAAAGGGGAGCCTTTGGTGCTCTGAATGTCTGGTATAGTGAGGAAATAACTTTCTTTCCCCATTCTCCTAAGTCTTGTATAAGTAGAGGGCTGTGGGATCTCACAATTGAACTATTGCAAGCTGATGTCAACTCTCTACCAGTGGGTCCAATCATGGAAGGAAGTATGACCTGCATTGTAAGAGTTTTTGCCAGATAGTTCAGTAAAGAATTAAGTTAATAAAGGTGCAACCTAATTAAAACATATTCCTTCTACCTTTTTATATGTTTTATTATCCAGGACATGCTATGTATGCCTATCTGCATTGAAAAACATGTCATGCCCTGAACACCTCAAACTTCGTATTTATGACTGATTTGCAATCACTTAGATATTTGTGTTCATTGTTAAAAAAATATTTTGAATATCTCATTTCTGATATACATAAGTAAGGGCTTCAGTTCTTTTCAGAGCAGATCCTTAGGGTAATTATATAGCATCACTAGGGGAAGGGGCAAATTTATTCCTGTAATTTATTAAGGCCCCCTCTACACATTACAGGTATTGCATAATTAACTGGTCAATCACAAGCACCTGGAGACCAGCTACATGTGCAAAGCAGCTATCACACAGTAATGAGCTCCAGCCAGCTATAAAAAGTAAGACCTCAAATACATGTACTAACTTAATAGCTAGTTGCTAGCAAGCTTTAATTTTCAAGTGTAGCAGAGTCTCTCCTGCGGCTAGGAGACCCGTCAGCTGGCAGGCCTCCCAGCTACAGAGGTGCACCATGCCCAGCATCAAACCCCTGAGCTCTAAGGATCCCAGCAGCCAAGCAGCAATAATTCCGACAGTCCAGGGGTTTCCTACACCCAGAAACCCTAGGGTTCAAGAAACACCCAGACACTAGAGATCAACGATTCTTAGGGCTCTGAGGTGCAGCAAACCTCTGGGATTGAATAATTATGGTCATCCTCCAGCCCTAGGAGTTTCCCACACCCCCCAAGGTAGGGGATCGCCCTGCAGTGATTCTCCAGGTCTAGGGGTTTCCATGCAGCCCCAGGGCAGGGGGATTGTCTCTGGTGATCTGCTAGCCCCAGAGCTTTCCCCCGTACTCCTGGGGCATTACTGGGGCTTACCCCTGCAGTAATCCCCCGCCCCCCCCAACCCCAGGAGTTTCCTACACCCATGGGGTGGGAAGATTGCCACACTTATGATACTCCAAGACCTGGGGATGGGCGCCCTCACGACTGGGAGCCCCTCAACTCAGGTGCTGGGGGCTCCCAGCCCTAGGAGTTTGCCAGTGCAGGGAGAGCCCAGGATCAGGCTCCCCCTGCACCAGCAGTAAGGCACAGTCCCACAACTGTGCCTCCTGCCATGCACATGTGTCAGGGCAGGAGGCATGATTGTGTGAAATCACATATTAGATCCCATCATGTCTTTAGCTTCACATGTAGAAGGGGCCTCAGTGATGAATAAAACATCTTCTACAAAACCAGATTGGAATTATAGACTTCATACTCTACCTTTACCTCTAAATCTTAATTTAGAGGAGAATAATTGTGATAGAGAATGAGGGGAAAAAAAAGCTCTACAATCCACAGTCCCCCCCCCCAAAGAACAAAGAAATCTATAACATTTATGCTTGGCTTCTCATATATATTATACACACACACACACACATACACACACGCGCGCGCATTTCTCCCATTCTCCAATTGTATATCTTATTTTATTAAGGACCAGAGGGATAGGTAGTGTTGCAGAATGCCAGGCAGATCACATATATGGACCATACTACCAAACCATACATTAAAAAGTTGTCCTCAGTAATAAATTATCTCCTTAGCCTATAGATATTTATTGAAATATTCAGTCAGAAGGAATGCACCTGCTAACAGAGTTATCAGTTATGTTCTTTAGACCAGTGGTTTTCAACCTGTGGTCAGCCCCCTGGGGGTTCACAGTCTATATCTAAGTGGTCCACAGAAGAGGACTATGATCAATCAAAAATATGCAAATACCCAATACTTCAGAATTCAAAGGTGTCCGCACCTCCATTTGAAATTTTTTAGGGGTCCACAAATGAGAGAAGGTTGAAAACCATTGCTTTGGAGTGGCCGTGTCTACACAAGACTCTGACTGCACAGCTGTTACCGTGTTACTTGTATTCACAAGTACTAAATGACTGTGCAGTGACCAGAGTTACTGCATAGTAGTATCACTGTATGGCTTTTAGGCGACACTGACTGCATAGTAGCTCATTACTACTGCGCAATAGCATCACATCACTCTTTGTGCCATGCAACGCTACCATGCAATATTAATGAGTTACTGTGCAGTTTGCGTCTCATGTAGAGGTGGCAACTACAGACCATTTGTTGGGTGACCCTTGGTATCTCTCTCCTGTGGCTAGTTCAATATATACATATTGAGACACACAAGTCGTAATTAAAATTTGCAGCATAACTTAATTATGCAACAGCCACATACTCATTTTTTTTTTGCTAATCTCTAACTGCAACCTACTTTTATCACTTTTGCCATTTTTATCTAAAGCATAGAATTTTATATTTTCCATTCTTTCTGTCCACTAAGTAACAAACAAGTGATGACAATATTCTTTTTTCTTCTCCTGAGGCATCCATTATCTATTTCACATAATTAACCAAAATGGTAAAAATAGCCTTAAACTGCTTATTTGATATTTGCTAACATAATAACACGAAATTCACTACATTCATCCATTGTTTGTTTTACTCCATGCCTTAAATCTTATTGTTTTTATGCTGTCCCTCAGTTATAAAGAACAAGGGTGAAACCTTTAGCATATGACAGTCATCAGCAAAACTTCAAAGTGATTTCACGGAGGCCAGGATTTCACCATAAGTTCTTTAGAGAGCACTCCAAAACAAAAATTTTTCAAACACAGCCACTCATATTGACTGCTCTTAATAAGAAAGTGCAGTCCTGATACTCAGAAGTGTTGAATACTCATAAGTTCCAGTTGTATCTGCAGATTGACAGCACCTAAAATCAGGTCCAATTTTTTTTAAAGTTGGGCATCCAAGAGCTAAGATACCCAAAGCCTTATTTCAAATTTGGCTGAAAGTGCCCAATTCACTCAAGCAAAAATCAAAGAAGTCACAACTTGTCCTTTACTTGTATCAAATGTTCTTTTATTTTAATATTATTTTCTGCCTTTTCCATGTGTGTGTGTGTGTGTGTGTGTGTGTGTGTGTGTGTGTGTGTGTGTAATATTGGCCTAAATTCTCTGTAATGTAAGGCCTGATGCATACAGAACTGTCACACATACTTGGCTTTATGCACTTAGTTTAGTTCTATTGACTTCACACTGAAACTCATGCTGCATATAGTTAAACATATTACGTGAATCTTAGCAGGGGTCTAGGTAAGCAAGCATGTTTAACTTTGTACCATTTTAAAATCAAGGTATATTAAATGGAGAAGTGGGCACTGATACTTAATACATGTCAGAGACAATTATACGAGTTACCTTCATCCTGAAGCTGCTGATCTTGGCATTGGAAGATTATATGGAATTGACCAAACAAGATTAGTCATTAAGTCGCATGTTATTTCTTAAGCAGAAGTTACCTGATAAAAGTTCTCAGATACAAAAAGAGTAGAAGTTTCCTGATACAAAACTGTCAGGTTACCTTACAGTACAATAACATAAATATAAAGTGTCTGGTTCTAAGTTTAAAAGAGCATATCAGCTATGGGCTGAGCATTTATAAAAAAAGAAAACAAGGTTATTTATACAGTGAAGTATTTAGGCTATGCTAGAAGATGACACACTCCTGATTATCAAACAAGATGAAGTCAGATCAACCTTGCCTGTCACCTTCAGGATTTGACAAGAACTGTATTTGTTTCTTCTCTTAAAATATTTTCCATTTTAAATCTCCATTTTCCAATATATTAAAGTAAAGGATTAAGATAATTAATACAATATAGCATACTATATACAACTACAGTTAGTAATAAAAGTCTGTCTAATGCAATGTCAGGATATTTTATTTATGTAGGATTATATATCAATACAGTAGTGGAAGTGTATCAAAAATATAATAGTAATACCTAATCCATATAATGTTTCCTCAAACACATTCCACCTTGTTTTACCAGTGTTTCAATTTTGCAGATGGAGAAAAACAAACAACCCCCCCCTCCCCCCCCCCCCACACACACACACAGAGGTGAAGCGATTTGCCTGAAGTCAACCAGCAGGCTAGTGTCAGAGCTAGGAATAACTTTCCAGTCTCCAGCATTCCACAGGCCACATCTGGATTACACTCTGAGACTATACACACACTGTAGTTATTCAAATAAAAGTTGAGTTTCTTTTTTTTCCTGCAATAGGCCTGGAGAAAAAGAGCACCTTGTCTTATAAACACCTAATAGGAAATCTCATTAAAACATTGCTTATCGTTAAAGAGCTGCCAAAAGAAGCATGTGCTCAGTAACGGAAGCTGACCATGAAGCTGATTGAGTGCAGCCAACACTAAGCATGACTATAAACCACATGGCCTACATTGGGCAAACATGCTAATAGGAACCTTTTTCTTGGCTCTAAAAAACTTTTAAAGTTATGGTGAGCCACTACATTGCATATGTTTTGACTTCTTCATTCCTGCAGTTAAGCTGTGCCTTTCTTTCCCATTTACAATGATTCATATTGCTTTATCAGTCTTACATGCCTGCCAAGCATCATGCAATGGGGCCCCAAACAGTTTACCCAGAATCCCTCTCAGTCTGTTTCACATGAATAACATGAGTAGGGGGATAATTAGGACATGGATCTCTGAGCCATGCTGAGCTGTGGGGTCACCATGGACTAAGGTCCTGTTGACTCTGGTATATCCCAGCCCAGTTAACTATGTGGTAAATCATGAGCTTTTGGGTTGGGGTTAATATCATGCATAGTTTGTACTATATATAAGTAGGTGCCAAAGCGCTGATCAAAAAAGTGTGTTCATGAAATACCTATGCTAAAACTTGCATCAGTTTCCAAAAAAGGTTATATGCATCAATTGTAGATGAACTAAGTGTATGAGTACTATATGCAAATTGCTACAGCCATGTTTAATTTTGAGGTCATTGTTTTCAAAGTTACTCTTCACTTCCACATGCTCAGGAAGAGCAGGGTCTGACAGTAAGGAAGGAGGAAGGGGCTGCCAGGAGAAAAAGTTGTGGGGGAAGCCAAGAGCAAGGGGGCTACTTGACCCTGCAGATTTTTTCCCCTGCTATAGCAGTGGGAAGGGGACAAATTCATGGCAAACCTCCAATAATTAGCTTCTATTCCTGGAAAATTATAACACATTTAAAAATTTTCCGTATGTAGAATTTAATTACTGGGGGCTCATTTTATAATCTGGATCATCTTCTATTCAAGTAAGTATAATAGTATTTCTGTAATGTGTAGGAGTGTAAATGAGAGAATGGTCTTTACTTCCTGCTTCTAGTCACCTCAATGGATCAAGATTGAAGGAAGGAAAACAATCCATCATATAACAAATGTAACAGTGACAGTGGTGACAGTGAATGTTGACATCTAGCTTTTAAAAAAAACGAAGTGCCAACAAAACCCAGTATAACCTAAAAACTGTGCACAAATTAACCCAACCACTTAGTAAAATTAATGTCTTGAGACTGAGAAGATAGGGATACAGGGAGAGAATCTAAAATTCCTAGAGATTAAATAATTACTCTACCTCTTAATTAGCATCTTTCAGTAACTAGTATCTCTGAACTTCATTGGCTTTTATGCCATATAACTATTACATGTTGCCAAAATCATTTTAATTTTCTCTCTTTCCTGGAAAAATCTGCTTTATAGTCTAGTGTATCCATGATTCAGCAAATCAAATAAGTTTCCACTACCTTCCATCAATCCTAGACAAGTAGGGCAGGGAGGGAACACCAAACTACATACTCCTCCAGAAATCACAAAAGCTTTCTGAGGATATTGACCAGGATAATTATTTCATATTCCCTAGGGAAACTAAATAGGTCTTTATGCAAATGATGATTTGTCTTTGTTTGCAGAGATTATGCAACTGGAAAGCTAGGACAAGATAACTAAGGTTATAGAAGGGTCAAATAAACTAAAATAACTAGAAGAGATCCAGGAAGTTTGGAAAAGGTATGAATACATTTTGTTTATTTTTCTTAACTTAAATGGTAAGGTGCTCCTTCCTAGCTCTTTAAATAAGCAGTTTTTCCACTTCTTCCTAGTAGAAACCAACAAATCAGTTACATGTTCTCAAATTATCCCACAGGCCTATATTACAGACTTACAGCATATTTTGGAATAGAGACTAAGATCTACTTGTGTAGAGCAGATACTACCTCTGACATGTTGCAGATTATTAATTATAAGAAACATTTAACTTTGGCAATATCAGTGACTCTCTGATATTTAGTGTAAAGTCCATGTAATGATGTACACCAAAATTTGAGAAAGTGACCAGGAAAAAGGACATGGTTCCGTTCAACTAAAATATATTTTCACTGTCACTCTTAACGTTTTGCTCCATTGAGCTTGAGTGAATAACTTTAACATTTATGGATACCTCAGACGACTAAATTTCTTTGTTTATCCACAAAAACAGGTTTAGGAAGGGCTGAACTGACATGAGCCATCTTAGGCATTTTTTGTACCATAAAAAAAAAAAATTAAAAAAAAATGCTAAAAAGACAACATTTCATTTTCCATACCCATTCTGTTCTTGTCTTCAGTAATTTGACTGACAACCAGGGTGCCAGTAAATGCAAGTCAGAGGGGTGCTGATGGAGATGGTTTGCTGTCCACATGTGCCTGGACAGACTTGAGATGAAATACAGAAAGTACTGTCTCCTATTTTTTCCCCCCCAACCATAATAAATTTATTTTGCACATAAAAAACTATAAATGTTTGCTGAATACACAGCTATTTTTCAACATAGACTCCTCCTTCAGTGGCCTTTTTCCATTGATGAACTAGGACACGTATATTCTGCAGCACTGGATGTATGTAAAATATATAACTCTATCCCTGCCAACAAACCACCCCCAGCTACTAGGCTTGGAATTTTTCATTCTCCACATTTTCTAACAGCATACCACTGAGCTCCAGAGACAATTCTTCTTATCATTTTTATTCATAATGTTTTCTCTTTCTCCACTGCTGCAATATAGCTGCCTTCCCAAAGTCTCCTCAGAGTATGGAGTGACTACTTCCTGTCTTGTGTCTTTGTGGGCACTGAGGAGGCTGCCAAATAAAGGCCTATTATTCCAAAAGCAGAAAACAAGTGCATGCTCTTCATAAGACATAAGGAGGGAAGACACCCACCTCTGCCATTACAACCACTGGTTAGACAGAGGACAGTGGCAAAGGACAGATTTGTTCACCATTATGATGCTTCTCTAGCTTACCATGTGGTTGCTAGCATACACAAAAGGTTGCCTAGCTACCACTAAGCCTTTTGGGGCACAAACATCCCCAGCTGTCAAACAGTAATAAACACCAATGGGGAACAGGCTATTTTTCTTTCCTGCTAGACTTCCACAGGGAAAGGAGGTTTCTTGCCGTTTTTTGGCCAATTGGGTCTTCTGAATTTGAGAGAGCACTGGCTCCCCATTTATTCCCCAACAAAACCGTATGATTGGAAAGGATATGAATGGGCTGGGGAGTCACCTTAGAAACCTGAAGCATAGGAGATGCCAGGTCAGTAAATAATGAAGAGATGGTCAAGGAACCCTAAAACTATGGTGGAATAGAAGAGATCTCCAGGGTCAGAACAAAATAGAAATAAGAAGTCCAACTTTTTGAATGGGAAAGATAGCCCACTGAACTTTTATTTATCTGGGTTAATAGTCACTGTGCCACTGAGTCATTCAAAGCTGCCCAGCTTTTTGGTAGATTTAGGGTTCTGTTCAAATCTTTGGAATAGATTTAACTGGTCCTTAATAGATTTCACCGGTCAACTCACAATGGATCAACACAGAGCTTTTAAACAGTAGTAATTTTTGGTCACTGGGCCAAATCAAAACCAATAACCCAGAAATAAAAAGGTCCTACCTTTAGCACTGCCAAACCAAAAGCCACCCAGTACGCAGGTGATACAGCAACTTCCTTTTACCTGGTCTGTGAGCAGCAGAACTGATGCTAGCAAAAGTTGGAAGTGGGGTACTACGCAGGGAGTTTCCATATCCTGTGTAGGCTAGAGACCAGATCCATGATAACTTTCTGCATGCCAAGAGAAACAGGCAGCATATATGTGTCCTGTAGGTAGATGCAACAGGATGCCATCTTCAGCAGCATTTGAAAGCCTACAAAGGTCCCCTAAGTCCCTTGATATCTGTTTTCCCCTGGGAACAGACTCCCGTACGCTCACCTGCTATGACTTGATGTTCCTTGGTTCTTGAAGAGGAGGATGCCCCAGGGATTTGCAGGCAAGAGCTACACTCAAACTCAACAAGGTGAGGGGCTTTTGCCTTAAAGGCTAATTGCATGCTCCAACCTAGTGCACCATGCCTCGTAGGTGTTAGCTGTATGTCTCTGTTGGGGCTTCAGCCTACTCGGCTTTTGCCCCTTTTTCTCTAGCTAAGCTCACCAGCCTAGACCCACTAGATAGGGCCAAGCTCCAAGGCTCTAGCCCCTTCGTAGGCTCTGGGCTTGTGGCCCTATACATTTTTCCCCAGACACTCTGTTGGGGCTTTGGCCTACTCGGCCTCATCTCCTTTTATATGGCTAGGCCCCTTTAGCCCAGACCTAGTGTGTGAGGTCTGGCTTTAAGGCCCTAGTCCCCAACTGGGCCCCTGGTCCTTGTCTGCTGCACCCCTCTAGTTCTGGGCTCTCCAGGCTCTCTGCAGGTGCATCCCACAGATGCTAATGAGGCCTCCATTTTCCCTACAACCTCAGCCACAAACCACCAGTTTACAATTGAAACATAAACAGTAAGCCCCTGGGCTATAACAAAATAATGGTCTAGAATAAAATCTGCCCACTTACAGTTCTGTGACTCTGTCTCTGCATCCTTTGCTGCTCTCCCTTGAAGAGCTGCTGCTGCTGCTGTACCTTCTCTGGGAGTTCTCAGGAGTTCATTCTTTCAGCTGGCTGCTCTCTGGTCAGCTCAGACCAGGGTTTATATAGCTCTGGCCTGAGCTCTCTTCTGGTCACCTAATGCCCCCAATCTCCTGACCAGCCAGCCAGGCTCAGCTTTTAACCCTGGCTCTGCTGGCCTGCTGTGCCCTGACAGTTCTGTTCTTAAAGGAGCCATTGTGCTTCCTAGTAACAGGGCTCAGGTTCCCTGTTACAGTAGAGCTATTAAAATATCCTTTTCCCTGTTGTGGAATGGCATCGTGGGGCTGCATAGACTACTGTCACATTAGGATAGCAGTGATGGCCACAGAGAAACCTTTACAGGTCCCCAGGGGCCTGACAAGGAGGCTTGCGCATCTCCCTGGTGCAGCTACTTAGACAGGTTCTAGGGAACAAATTTGCCCCTATATGCACTGATCATAGAAATAACAGACAATGCTTTTGGGCATTTACGCTTGATAAAAAATCTGTACTAAATACTGTTAATGTTATTTAGTCTGTAAACATAAATTGCAGTTATGTAATGTTTATGACCTGACCAGCCTTTGTTAATATGGGACAATTCTACAACATAGCATCTCATAATATTAAAAAACATAGCCATGGTACAATTTATACTTTGCTTCTATATTCTGCTTATGAGATTAATGAAATACTGTGCATGATTATTACAAGGACACAAATATCCAATGATTACAAAAAATGTCTCTGAGTCAGATAATGACTGGCTTCTACATGAGTATGAGAGAAGAGGGACTTAGCAATTCACTGAAAACCAGAAATAATGATTATCAGAGGCAGTCTCTATATACATAAAATATAAATATAATACCTTCAACCTGTTCAGAGTGCTTCCTAGGAAACATAGGGTCTAACTGAGTATTCATATACTCCTAATGGGAATGCACTGAGTATATATCAGCAGTGAATTTGGCCTGGAGTTTGTGGTTGAAGATGAGAATATTTGTGGGTCTGCTTGCAAAGTTGCAAGCCTTTTATCCCTTTTTAAAGATCTTTTTTATTGTTTCAGCAAAAGGGATATAACCTGACAATTGCATTACACGTCACTGTGATATAGTACCTTTATTACAGCCAACTTTCCCTTAATTTTCTCTGCCTCCAGGCCACAGATCTTGCTAAACTACACAGGGGTTATTTATTTCTTATATTTGTTCTACTTCTATCCCTGTTATTAATTTTCCTACACAGAGCATTTTGATTAGGCTTATAACCATTCCAGTTTGGATGAAGGTAAAATGAGCTTTTGCAATTTTTTGTTGTAATGTATCTGACTACTGAGAGGGTTGGATCTATTTGTGTTCTTTTCTCTTTGCTAAATGATTTGTATAGTGCTAGGGATTTATCCCCTAATGGGTATAACTAACTGGGTATAGGGATTCAACTTAGCAAAATCATTCCATTTAAAAAAATTCTACTGTCATAAGAGCAATTTCTTTTACCTGGAATGGAGAATAAAGCTACAGTAAATATTAGTTATATGCTTAACATTACACTCCAAACTACATATATATCCCCCTCCAGAGGGTTTAATTTTGGATGGTCTGAGACAGCTTGTATCTATTTGCAATGTAGTTGATGAAATTTCAGAATTTATAGCCTTTATTTGTATTTATTTGCCTTTAGTTGTATTTAGGACAACTGGCAGGAACAAGAATGTAAGTGTGTTGGAATTTGTGACTTGCTAATTCTTATTTTACTGACCCAAGTTTAAACACTGTGGGCGCATCTACATGAGGTGCTTACTGCGTGGTAGCCTAGTAACACTATGCAATAGCGTTTAGGTCAAAAATGTGCTAATAAGCTATGACATCGTGTTATTAAGCTCCTGGGCAGTAACAGTCAGAAAAAAACCTTGCACCAGAGCTAATGTGCAGTAAATGCAGTTACCGCACATTCAGTTAGTACTTAATTCAAGCAGTACTAAACGAAATGTGCAGTAACTACGGTGCATTAATGAACATATAGACACACCCGGTATTGCTAAATTCTACCCCAACGTATTCTTTTATACTTTTGCTTGAGTTATTTGTTTCCCAAGAGTATTAATTGGGAGGATAAAATACAGGTTCTGATCTACTTTATAGTTATCTTTAGTCAATACCTAAATAAGCATGGTGTCTCCCAGGCTTGCTTCTCCTAAAAACAGTCATTTGATTCATAACAGACTGCTTTATTGATTTGTAAAGACTTAATTTAATTATGAGAAAGCCATGTGGCCCAGTATATTATGAAGAAATCTTTGGGGTCTCTCTGGGGTCTCTCTGGTCCAGTTTACAAATTTCATAGATTTCATAGCATTACGGGCTGGAAGGGACCTCATGAGATCATTGAGTCCAGCCCCGCTGCCATTGGCAGGAAGTCAGCTGTGGTCAGATTAATGAGTCAAGTTCTGTCCTTTCTAACTTTAGGCTTATATGGATACAAGTCCATTCACTTAGTGGAATTATTCAATTTGCTACTGTAATTGACAGCAGAATTTTAGCCTGTTGCATTTATGTCACTGTTCTGGCACAAGCATTGAGATTTTTTTTTTTAAACTTCAACCAATATATTTTGTGAACCCTTCAATGCCTGAGGTCATTATCTTGAAAGTAGCTACTTGTAAAAAGTACACATCTTGTTTTCAATAGTCACTTCATGTCAACAAAACACTTAGTTTTCTTCCTTTTTAAGTTATTCAGACAATGAGTTAACGATTCAAACTTTTTCACAAATAATTATAGGAAAATGGCCCCAATATTTGTGCTTCTTATAAAAATATGAAAAATGTGTCTCTTACATGAAGGATGCTTACCAAGTTTAGTAAAAGAGAAATTCTTTGCCATTAATCCAGGAGGGCACTGGTTTTGTAGGCATCAGTGGATATGGATTGACATAGGGCGGTGAAATATGTAGGGCAGACTAAAAATGAGTTGCAGAACTGCAAGCAGTCCTTCATTCAGTGATTAATTCAGATGCAGAATTAGGACTGAATTGATCAAAAGCAATTTTCAGAAACTTGACATTTTTAACATTCAATACATTTTGAACAAAAAATCTGTATTAGAACATTTTCCAAAGGAAAATTTTAAAGATCCTCTTTTTATTGTTTCAGCCTTTCCAAAGGAAATTTTAGTTTTGTTGAAAATTTCAGATTTTCCCCACGAAAATTTAAAATGAAACATTTATTTTTATCAGTTCAATCAAAATCAGTACATTTCATTACACTGAACTGATCTGAAATGTATAGTTTCTGTTGTGAACCCACAATATCTGGAAGTGTTTGAAGAATGCTATGCTTGTTTTCCTAAATTTATTTTACTGTTATGGTATGGTGTCATAGCGGAATACTTCTCGCTGACCCCTACTGAGGTCATGAAACCCCTGAGTGTGTTCCCACCTCTCCTGATGTGTGGGGGAAAGAGGAAGATGCTCCCCCCAGGAACAAGAACTTACCCAGAGAAGCACAGGTGCTGCTGTCTGGGGAATCCCCAGTGCCTCAGCCACCGCCCTTTATCAGCTTGTGCCAGATCCAGGTTGGCTGATCACATCATAAAGATGTGTCCTGTCCCAGCTGAGACAGGGAGTTAGAGAGGAGCAAGCGGGGCTACAGAAAAACCAGCTCTGAACTGACCTTGCCCTGGGAAGGGCAAAATGAGCAGGGCGACATCTGTCCTTCTGACCTGAGACTCGGAGAACTCTCATCATCAGTGTGCATCCAGTGAGTCAGTGGCAGTGGACCAACGGCCAGCAGCCAGAGAGCCAAGAGGTCACCAATGCCTTGCTGGAAGGAATTGGACAGCAAATTGTGAGTTGAGTCCATCGGGAGGGGATAAAACCCCAGGGATCCATAGACAAGGGTGTCCCTTAGACTTTTCCAAAGAGGAATAACAAGGGAGGAACTATTGGGCTTTGCCCAAGTGGATATAACTTACCTAAAACCTAGGAACTGAGTTAAGGAGGGCTATTAACTGCATGTGGCATAATTTGATCCAATTGTGAGGACAGGAATACTTCATATTCTGATGACAGACAACCTGAGCAAAATTATAAGATTTGGTTGGTGAAAGGACAAGATGAAGACGTGGCAGGAAAGATGGAGGGTGCACACCGCTAGGAGCTAGTTGCCAGGTCAAACTGTCAGGCCGTAAGAACTGGTGGGCAGAAAATCGGTCCTCTAAACCTAAGCATCCAGTTTCAACAAAGCATGATCATTTACAAATGGGTAGTCTCAACACATAGGTGGCATCATGCTGC
The DNA here is from genome assembly GCF_030867095.1 of Alligator mississippiensis. NCBI lineage: Eukaryota > Metazoa > Chordata > Crocodylia > Alligatoridae > Alligator > Alligator mississippiensis. Next base: position 53,515,149 of record NC_081829.1, read on the forward strand.
AATCTTATCATCCTTATGCTTGGATATAAATAGTACTGGATAGAAATGTATTTCTTGCATATTTGGCATATCTGACCAAATCTGGGGTTAGGGTATGTCACACATTCAAAACAGTACAAAGAATCCCTTAAATTATATTTCCTTTTTAAGCACTTTACCTTATGAAAAATTATAGTTTGGGTCCCCATTGTCTCTTACAGGCTAGATTTGCTGAGGCCTACACATCTCTGTTAATTCTATGCAGGCCCAGCTGACCAAACTGTCTGATACATTAGTGAAGTGACATGATTCAGGGTGTACCATAGGAGGTGTGGTCTGGCTAAGAAGCCTGATGTCCCGCTTCTGCACGATTGGCCAACCATCTTGGACTGACTACATTTCAGTTTAGTTCAACAAAACAAAGCACAGTTTTGATTTCAACTATGTTGAAATGTGCTGTTTTGACAAAAACAAAATATTTAAACATTTTAGAATAATTTTAATTTATTTTGAAATGTCAATTGTTCTTCCTATTTCATGACAAATATTTAAATATTAAAATTTTTCAAAGGATAAACATTCCAAATTCAAAACAAACTTTTACTTTGACATTTCCTTTGGAAATATGCACATTTTATTACTGGAAATCCCAACTATACTTGCAAACCACATGCACCCTTTCCCCAAAAATCAGCCTTCCAAAATTAGAGGCCACGTCTAAAGTGGGAAAGCTGATTTTGTTTGCTGGAATAGAAGCACGGAAGAGCAGAAGCATGAAGATTCAGTGTTGCAAACACTACCAGCTTCTCTATCAATCTACAAGTAGGGGTGTGTCTGGGGGTGGGGGGGTGTAGAGTCCAGTGTTAACCTTTTCACAGTGCCTCTCAAATTGGCAGCATTTTAAGACTGCTCATCCCAGACTGCTGCCAATTTGAGAGTAACTTTGAAAGGAGTAACACTGGATTCTGCCTTTCCTGCTTGCTTGCTGAGAGAGAAGCTGGCAGTGATTTTGTAGCTCAATTTCTCTATGAAAAAGCCACCTCCAGGCCATGACCAGAAGTTTTTTTCCTACATTGTGCCTTCCAAATACAAAATAACTGTTTTATTTGAGGGGTATGTGGGGCATGTGAGAAAGCACAGTGTATTTCCCCATATTTTTTTCCAATAAAAGAATTTGCTTTCCATAAAACTGATGTGGATTCACTTAGTGACTAGTGTCTAGTCTTCTAGATGGATGGGTATGCCACACACTGCTCCTACACCAACTATATTGGGCAAGGACAGAGGTGGAGGAGGAGCCATTATGGAAACAAAGTACTATCTGAGTCTTCAGGGAATATCCTGTTGTAGCCAGGTAGGTAAGGTAAGTTCTGTGTCAGTACAATGGCACAAAATTGCCCTGATACTATAGAATAATATTTATAAAAACCCTTGGGTTTCAGCAAGAAATGTGACTCACAATATATTTTCCCCAAAGGTCTGACTCAATTCATTCTAAATTAGCATAAACAAATGCTTTTGTACACAATTAAGCTAATTTTGCATATAATTCAGAGCAAGAACCTAGCATACTCCACAAGTCACTCTGGTACAACCCCCTCAATTGAATGTGTTAAGAGAAGTGTGTATATATTTATGCAGGAGACTAGAAAGATGGGGAATTCTGAAATTAAAGCATGCACATCTTTTGTTTTTATATTGATATGTTTCAAGGAAACTACCTATCATTTCACCACTCACAGGATTAAAATAAAATGGCACATCACAGGAAAAAGCTATCTTTTTACAACAGCTGTACTCTTTCTATGGCTACAAATGTTACTGGCACACAATCCCAACAATATTGCTTATGCTGTCATTCTCCAAGGGGAATCAGTGCTTGATTACGTCTAACACAATTTCCCTTATGCTGCCTCAGGTTCCTGTGTTGTTGGCCACGTATAGCCATGTCTACTTCTACTTTTTAAAACAGAAATGTCAATGAGCTTTGTATTTATGATGTCTAAAATATTTCAGAGTCTAGTGTTTCAAAGATCATTTATACACTCTCTCTTCAATTTAAGTGCTTATGTTTTGGCTCTGAAGATTCCCTTCTATCTCTAAACACTCACAGGCAGTGCTACAAAGTTTAAGCCCTATGGCCTAGTAGAATCCCTAAAGGAATTAACTACTTAGGAGCAGAAATGTTATCATGCACACCAACTACTGCACTTCCACTGATCTGAGTAGGCTGTAGCACTGGCTCTTTCCTTGGCCACTTCGGAATATTTCTCTATATACCACATTTCCCTAGAGTACTAGTTCTCTAGAGGAGCAGGTATCTTTCTGCTACCCTTTCATGCAAATAAGACCTCAAAGCCCAGCAGCTTCAGGTCCCCTGGACTAATAATGACCTCACAAGTTCCTTAGCAGCATAAGTACACCCTCTCCCAGGCTAGGGACAGAAGTTACATATAAACCAGCTTAAGTGATCAGAAACTGGTTTAAACCTGTAACAGAACAGAAGTTCAGAGCACATAAACCAGTTTCATAATGGCTGAAACTGGTTTAAGATAAACCTGTTCCCCTCCTCACCCCCATCCCTCTTATGTTAGTCCCTCGCTCAGGTGATCTGTATTTCCCTACTGGCTTTGTCATATTTTGGGGTTCATAACTGTTAACATCTACTAATAACATTCAGTCTGTTCAGACTTAACAGATTTAGGTCAAACCAGTTTATGAAACTTCTGTCCCAGATCCCTTCCTGGTTCAAGTTAAATTAGAGTCCCCCAGCATCCCTGCATTTTGCAGCCCTGGGCTGGGCTGGGCTGTCTGCTCCAGAGAGCAGGGCTGGCCCCACCCCTCTTCTTCCTAGCCAGAGAAGTGAGGGCTGGCTTAATGGGCTCACTGGCTGACTCACTGCCCCACCCCAGGCAAAACCCCTGCTGGGGTCTGGGGCCAGGAAGTGGGGTTAAACTTCCCTTCCCCTGAGTACAGAGCTGAGCTGCCCTGCCCTGCCCTGCTTGCTTAGTGCTGGCTGCAACTGTGGACTACAAATCCCAGAGGCACCTGGAAGCAGGAAGAGGAAGTGACGAGCAACCCAGCAGAGTCCTGCAGCTGTGATTGTGGACTGCAAATCCCAGAGAACTGAGGAGCAGCAGGATGAGGAAGTGAACACACAGCCCATGCTGGCTACATGCCAGAGAGCCGTTCTTTAGTGCCCCCTGGCTTCTGGCTTGAGCCACTGCAGGCATGTAGCTGCATTTTCCAAACCAAAAGTGAATGTGTTTTAATTTGCTTATTGGTTCAATCTCTGCAGCTTAGACTAACCTGAAAAAGACTGAATCAATTCAGCCTCAGGATTTTTGACTGTCTGTACTTAGCCCCAGACTCCAACCTTGCGGCTACAAGAAATTATTCAAGGCTTGATATCTGGAAGTCAGGGTTGGGATGTAGGAGCCAAACCAAGGTCAGAAGCTAGGGGTTCAAACTTGAGTTATATACCAGGGAAGTGAGGAAGCAGGAGTTCAGGTAGAAGCAGAAATATACTGATATTTGGATTGGAGCAAGGCTAAGCAAAAAGGCAGTACCCAAGGGCACAGTACTCAACCTGTGCTGTTGAGCAGTCACCAGACCAGGTTTATAGTTACCTGTCCAGAAATATATAATAATTAAAGAAAACAGGTTCATAGACTTTGTAACAATTACAAAAAATAGTCAACTACTTAACTAGCACAAGAAAACTAAAGATCTAGGGAAAATAATACAGCAGCCATAGACATATTTTGCTTCAGTTCTTTTATGACTCTTGAACATCTTTTGTCATGGCTTATCAAGAATATTCCTTTGTCAAATAGTTTGGGATCTATCCTCTTGCACATCTTTTCTCTCAAGTCCCCTTTTCCCTCTTTACTCTGTTTTCCTTTTCCTTGCCTGGTTCTACAATTAAACAGGATGATCTGCATGTTCTTCTTTTCTTCTCTCCTGCCCAAACTGTCTTTGTCTCTGTTAGCATCTCTAAGCACTAATTCCCTGCCCAAAGACTCCCAGGATCCATGTTCCTTAAGCCCCATTACTACCTCTTCACCCTTTTGTTCTAGTACGTTAGGTTTTCCACAGTACAAATCCTGACCTAATTCAGAAAGTTGGGGAAAATAGTTTCACTTATGATGTGGCTATCCCATCCATTATTTGAAGGCAGTTTTTGTTTGTATGAAAAGCACCCACTGTTCCTAGTCTGGGAGATACATGACACAATCTAACAGAATATGGATGACTCCATAACCATGGGAGCATTCAGTGATATAGCATTTTCATAATCTCTACCTGAATTCATAAATTGTACATACAGGTATTCCCTTGAAAAGAACAGGAAAGGCCTGCAGGGAATAATCCAGCAGCTGTTCTCAGGACATACCTGTTGGATCAGACCTCACACAAAAACAGTCTGGTATGCATTTTCCCCATAACATATCAAGCAACACAGTAGTCACAGCACTTACTTAATATGTGGAAGAGACTGGTTTAAATCCCTGATCTAATTAGTATTTAATTATTTATACAAAGTTGAACAACTTCAACAAGAGAGGTGATTATGTCAACACTACCTCCACACAGTGTTGAGGAGAACCAGTATGAAGCACACCCAACTAGCTCACTCCCACTTCATATGCACTAACTTACAAACATTAGGTAAAATATCATCAAGCAGCCATAGCCACATGGACAAATGTATTCTTAGGGCCCTGGCAGATGTTATACTTCAGACCTGATTAGCCGGTTAATCATGTCTTAAATAGTAATCGCATTCATGCAATTAATGGCATGGTAAAACAGGGAATAAACCATAAAATCATTACACAAAATATGTGCAGTAACTTTGTGGCTGATTCCCATCATACCTTAAATTGAACATGTGGCCAGTGTTGTGGATCAGCTGATTGGTGCTCCCAGGCTTGAGAGCACAGGGGCCTTGGGGGTGGGGGGAGAGCCCATCAACTGATTGTTGCTGCCAGTCACAGGAGCACATGGGAGACTTTCAAGGCTCTGGTGTGCTCCTGCAGCTGGGACCACCAATCAGCTGACTGGTGCTCCAAGCCAGGGTGCACAGGGCACCCAACTTGCTACTCTTCAGTACAGGATCATGATCCTGGGCACCACTTGCACTGTGTGAGATACTGGAGGTACAGACAGAACATCTCCCCAGCCTGACTGCTTTCCAAAATAGAAAGACTTGGGAGTTTACTGACTGGAACAATGAAGGGCATGACATTTTTTACAAGAAATAAGCAGAGGAATGTTGGAAAAAGAAATTAGGAGGGATAAATTTATAGCAGAGGAAAAGTCAAGGAAATAGTGATTATAATAAGAACATATACAGATTTATTACAGGCAGAAGACATAGAAAGGTGGATGGAATTACAAGTGCAGAGAGTAATGTGTGTAGACAGAGGAGGTGTGGGACAATTATGGTATTTAGATGGGTACATGGAGGGCACAAGTTTAGCTGAGAGCAAACAAGGGGAGCCCAAGTGTAGCGAAGCACCTCCCATCTGTGATCCAGCTAAGGTCCCATCAGGTTTTTATAATATACCATGGGCAACTCAAAGCAATACAGCACACACTGTCCTTTCACGGTGTGTTACAGATGTGAAGGGAAGGGGCATAGAACTGCAGAGTGTCAGTAGTCCCTAAAATGCACTAGCTGGCAGGGAGGGGGGAGCAGAGGGACACCTATTCCTCAGGTGTCCCAAAGACCATGCAAGCAAGGTCAGAACCCCTGAGAAACAATGAATCAGAAAAGGACAGTGAAGGAGACAAGAAGGTTAAGAGTGAAGAAGAAATGGTGGAAGAGACCCCGTAGGAGGGAGGAAAAGAGAAAGATAGAAGTGTGAATTCTGTAACTGATGTGGCACAAGAAAACCAGAGAAGAAGGGGAGGGGGGAGCAGCACAGAGCACAGACATGTAAATTGCGGGGGGAGGGGGAGAAGGGAGAAGAATCCAAACAATCAAAAGAAATGGAGGTAAAACAAGTAAAAGTCAGGGATGGAAAAGGAAGAAAAAACAGAGGAAGAAAATCAGGGAAAGAAACCTGAAAATGAGGGAAATGAATCAGAACCAGAGAGCAACTTCCTGCCATTAACCAACCTAGGCTCCAGCCCAGAGTAGTGAGCTGGAAGCAGCAAGTGGACGGGAGGCAGGAAAATGGAAGTCTTCTTGAATGCAAAGGCAGTCAGGCAACTCGCAAAAGCAACAGGTATGAATCTGGAGGAGGGGGAAAGTTCCACCACAGTGAACAGCAGCACAGATAGACCTTAAAGGGACAGGAACAGGGACAGGGACAGACTTTAAGGGGACTCTTTTTAAAGAGTACTAACAAGCAAAAATGGAAATAGACCAAACCAATGTTAAAATAAGTAAGGGCAGACATAATATGCCTACAAGAATGTGGGATACCAGGGAAAGGGGATTCTAAGTGTTTTATGTGGTTTTTAAGTGGTTAATGGCCAGGGACAAATGAAAAAAAAGCAGCTTGCATGGCAATACTATTAAAAAATCCAGAGGTAAAAGTAAGCAGGTAAAAACAGCATCAATGGCAGACTGCAGCAAATTTTACTATAGGTCAGGGGATCACACTTCAAAGTTTTCAACTTAGATGCACCACCAGAGCAGGAGGGGACGAAGGCTCTGCTTAGATGCTAGCAGTTAACATGGTCAGAGGGAGACTGCAGATAATTGCAGGGGACTTGAACTGCATAACATAAGCAAGTGACAGAACAGAGAAAGGAGGTGGAGGAACTGTAGACAGTTCATCCAGATTGTTAGGAAATATAATAAAAGAAGAATCACTAAGAGATGTGTGAGCAAAGGAGAAAGTTTTCACTAGAACTGATCCAAGTGGAAAGAAACAATCAAGAATTGACTTTGTGTTTGTATCAAAAAACAAACAAGAAGAAACAAAAAACAAACAAAAAAAACCCAAAACAAAACAAAACAAGAAAGAAACCATAATTGTGGCATTTAGTGATCATCAGATGCTGAAGGTGGAACTGAGTCTTGGTAAGAGGCCTGGAAGAGGAAGAGGAAGGTGGAAGCTAAAAGTGTGACTGCTACAAGATGAGAAGGTATGTCAAGTATACATGAGATAGTATGAGTGGTGGAGAATACTGAAGAAATATTTTACATGTGACAGAGAATGGTAGATGATGATAAAGAAGAGGACCGGAGAATTCTTCAGGGAGGAAGGTCGAAGAACCAAGGGAAAAAGTACAAAAGAGCTGAAAGAGCTGTAAAGAAAGATTCAGGAGCTACTAAAGGAAGCCAGAGAAAGAAGACAGGTATGAGAAGAACTAGAAGAAACAAGACTAGAGTTAGAAATCTGGTTTAAAAGAAAAATGAGAGAAAAAAATGTTTCTAACACAAGCACACTGGGTAGGGGAAAATGAAGAGTGGTCCTGATACTTTTCAGCTTGAGTGAAGACAGCAAAAGCAGAGCTAAAAGCAGTGAAGGAAGAAGGTGGTACCGGGCTGGGTGGAAAAGCAGGAGGAGGTGTTGGAAGCAATGAGAATATTTTATGGAGAGCTATATCAGAAAAAGGAAATAGGAAGAGGATAAAGGTTTTGCTGGAAGAGATTGAAAAGAAAGTAGAGGAGGAAGAAGCAAAGAAGATGGAAGCTTAATGGAAGTGGAGTAGTGCTTAAAAACCTTTAAAGGAGGGAAATCACCAGTAACAGATGGAATACCTATGGAATTTTATGAGAAGTTTTGAGGATGGGTAGAAAGGGATATAGTGGAAGTTTTCAAGGGAACAGGAGAGGCAGGGGAAAATTTTGCAAGAAGCGTTATGATCTTACTCTTCAAGAAAACAGAGAAGGAACTCCTGAAAAACTGGAGAGACTGATTACACTTCTTAATGTGAGCTGTAAGTTAATGGCCAAGACAGTGGCTTTGAGGATGAGAAAAAACTTCCAGAAGATAATACATAAAGATCAAGTATGTGCAGTACCAGGTAGAAGGATCTCTGATGTGATCAGAATGATCCAAGGTATACTGTCCCATATCCAGGAGAGGAAAATAAACACAGTTATAGCAAACCTAGAATTGGAAAAAGCAGATGACAGAGTGGATCATGATTACATATTCGAAGTGCTAAGAAAAATGGGGTTCCCACAGAAATGTATAAGTTGGATAAGGTTTTTGTATATAGAAGTGGAGAATCAAGTCCAAATTAATGGGCATCTCAGTGGGACTTCTAAATCCATCTGGGATGACATGAGGGTACCCCCTGTCATTACTGCTATTTGTGAACCATTAGCACAAAGACTAAGAAAAGAAAAGTTCATAAGTATAGTAAAGATATCAGGAGGGAGAGAGGTAAAAGGTGTACTATATATGGAGAATATAAATGTAGTAATTAGAGGTAGACTTTCAATGGAAAGAGTGCTAAAGCATACATCAGAGTATGGAGAACTGATGTCAGCGATACTAGATTGAAAAACACCATAATGGGAGTGGGGGACTGGAGGGACTTAGAAAAGTTGGAGCTTCAAATAAGAGAGAGAGAAATCATAGTGCTAGGGATCATACAAGATGCCGAGGGGAAAGGTATTACAGCAGGGGCAGGCAAAATCTGGCCCGCAGACCAGATCCAGCCTGCCAGGCCATTCTATCCAGCCTTCAGGGGCTCTAAAAATTTTAGAAAATCAATTTTTATCTTCCCCTTACTGCCTTGTCAAAGATGACAGGCAGCCAGTGGCAGCAGTACCCAGCAGGAACCTGTGGCTGAGCAGCAAGGCCAGCCCGGCTCCACCCAGCCCCCAGCCCCAACCTCCCGTTCCTCCTCCCACCCTCAGCCCGAAACCAGAAACTTATGCGGCTTCTGGCCTCACAACCATAGAGCAGTTCCCCCCACCCCTCCTTCTTGTCATGACCCAAAGGGTATGATTTTGTGTGTGCTTCGGCACTGCAGAATTATTTCCCGCCACATGAAGCTTTCTTTGCACGGTGCAATTCTCAGCTGCATAGAGAAAACCCCAGTGCAAAGGAGTTCCCGCCACCCGTATGTAAATTTGTTTCCCACTATTGGCTGTTTCTAAATTATTCCCACATGGCGGCTAGCGATTGGCTTGCTAGCTGTATAAGAGGCTTGAGCAGTTTCCGCCCAAGTTGGAGGACTTCACATCCATCTGGTGAAGAACTCTAAGCGCGCTGTGGAGCCTAACAAACTCCGCATGTGCCTTAGAGGAGGATACAGGGGCCTGATCAACCTCTAGCCTCTCCCCGTCACTGCATGATCCCTCGACATACCCTACCCTGCGTGCTCGTGGAGAGTCACCTTTCGGACTCTCATTTCGGTCATTCCACGGAGCCTAGCAAACTCCGTGAGTGGTATCCAGAGCTCTGTTCGTGTTCATTTAGCGGAGCCTAGCAAACTCCGCTCGTGTGTCTTCGGTGGAGCCTAGCAAACTCCGCTTGTGTTTGTCTGTAGCTGCAACTCAAGAAAGTTTTTCCTGCCTGCACCGCAACCACCTACGGTGTAAGTAAAACAATCTTTAATCAACCTCTACGCATCAGTGCCTAATTCTAGTTCGCTGTGCTGACCTTTTCCCCGGCCCACGTGCCCAGGCTGCTGGCCACAGCCCCTCGGCCCCGACACTTCTGAGTGAAAAGTAAGGTAAGATTGGACAGAGGGAGCGGGGGTGAACTGCTGGAACAACACAGTGACCAGGAGCCCTGTGGTGCTTCCTGGGCCAGGCTGGAAGTGGACACGGGGCGGAGGCAAGCTGCTGCAGTGAGGGGAGGGGTACAAGGAGCAGTGTGGGGAGGGGCGATGTCCGCACAAAGCGGTGAGGGCCACAGGTAGTGGCGGGAGCCCACATCACTCAGCTGCTTCTCCTCACTGATGCCTACCCAGCCGGGTGCATCTTGTCCAGAGTGGCACAAGGTGAAGCAGCGGCTGGGCTGGCTTTGCTGCATGCCACACAGGATGGGATGGGATAGGCCCATCCAGATCATCACTGGTGGAGAGAAGAGGAAACTCAGTCGGCTGAGCCGAGTGCCACTAAGGACCAGCCTGGCCCCGCCGGAGCAGCACACAGCTAAGCCATGCCTTCCCTTACCTCTGCCAGCCTGTCCCAGACAGTCCAAAGCAGCACACGGCTCAGCCACAGCTTCTCCTCACTGGTGCCCTCCCAGCTGGGCCCAGCCCATCCTGAGCAGCATGCTGGGAAGCAGCACCTGGGCTGGCTTTGTTGCATGCCACTCAGGTCAGGACAGGCCCGGCCAGGTCGGCACCAGTGAAGAGAAGTGGCGGCTTAGCTGGCTGATCCATGTACTGCTCAGGATCAGCTCAGCCATGTCTTCCCCTCTCCAGTGCCAGCCTGGCCCGGCCTGAGAGGCACACGGCAAAGCTGCGGCTTCCATTTACCTCTGCCAGCCTGTCCCGGCCGGTCCCAAGCAGCACATGGCTCCGCTGCTGCTTCTCCTTGCCAGTGCCAATTCAGCCAGGCCCATCACGTCCCAAGCAGCATGCAAGGAAGCAGTGGCTGGGCCAGCTTTGCTGGATGCCAGTCAGGACAGGACAGGCCTGGCCGGGTCAGCAGTGGCAAGGAGAAGTGGCAGCTGAGCCAGCTGAGCCACATGCCACTTCCCTGCACCACTCAGGCCAGACTGGGCTGGGCCAGGCCTGGCCAAGATGTCACCAGAAAGGCAAAGCTGTGGCTGAGCCTATGCCGAGCAGCACATGAGGAAGTGGCACATGGCTCAGCTGGCTCAGCCGCTACTTCTCCTCCTTGATGCTGACCTAGCCGGGCCCATCCCAAGCAGCACACAGGAAAGCCAGCCCAGCTGCTGATTTTCCATGTGCTGCTTGGAATGCAATGGTCCCAGCCAAGTCAGCACCGGTGAGGAGAAGTGGTAGCTGAACCATGTGCTGCTTGGGACCAGATGGGCCAGGCCGGAGGAGGTAAATGTGCAGCTTTGCACAGCTGTTCCCAGAGTCCTGGGGGCTCCTGCTGCAACCTGGGGGTCTCTGCCCCACTTGTGCTGTGTCCAGCATGCACAAAGGCTGAGGCTGGAGCCCCCCAAACTCGGTGTCCTGCCCCTGCCAGGCAGCATCTTTGCATGGGCAGGGTGGCTATGCCCCATCCCACAGAGCTGTGTGGGTCAGGTCTGGTTCCACCTTGGCTGCCACTGGGGAACCAGCTGTGGCCTGAGTCTGTGGAGCTCTGGGGCAGCCCCCACTCCTCTCCTGCCCCTCCCTCCTCCAGCTGCCACTTTCCTAAGCACCTGGCTGGGCCAGCCTACCCACAGTTCCTCCCCTGTACCTACTTTCCCCCACACCTCTCTCCCTCTCTCTTTTCCTCTCCCTCTGCCTCTCTCTCCTTCCTTTCCTCTCTCTTTCCTCTCTCTTCCCTATTCCCTCTCTCTTGTCTCACTTCCCTCTCTCTTCTTTCTTTCTTCCCTTCTCTTCTCTCCCTCTTCCTGCTCTCTTCTCCCTTCCCTCTCTCTTCCCCCTCTATGAAATTTTATTTATTTTCACCTGGTTTAGAATTTATGAAAACCTGGTATTTACCATAAAAAGAAACATTTATGATTATCAACTCTATTAATAAGCAGTGCAACCTGCCATATACGCCCCCTACCCCAGTTTTGTCTTTTTGGCATGCTGGCACTCCAGCACCTTACAATGTAGACATTGTGGGAGTTTTTGGCACGCCAGCCAAAAAGTGTTGCCTACCCCTGACATAGACCATGGAGTGTAACTTCCAGTTCCAAGGCCATACTACCCCCTCCCAAAAGGAGTACTTCTGGGGGCAAAAGAAGGGACTTCTGGTGGCAAAGGGCAGGGGTTAGGGGGTGGGACTTCCGGCCATGAGATGGCAACCAGGGGGTGGGGCAACTGTCAAGGGGAAGGGATACCCATGCAGCCCTCAACAGCTCACCAAAATTTGTGAAGTGGCCCTCCAGCTGAAATAATTGCCCGCCCCTGTATTACAGCATTGGAAAAGGTGATGGCAAGGCTACAGCAAATACTTTCATTATGGTCTGGAGGGACACTCTTGTTTGCCAGAAAAGTGGCAATGGTTAAGTCTGTGGTACTACAGATTATTCTATATATGAGAGTTGTATTCCCACTGACATGGCAGCAGATAGTAAAAGTAAAGGGAAATATATGCTATTCTGCAATACCAAAAGAGAAAGGACAAAGCAAGAGAAATGAGGGTATGGGGGCTACCAGACTTGGGATTGTTCATCTTCCAAAATAAGTATGTGCAATATACAAGGTCATAATGGAGGAAGACTGGAAAGTAGAGCATATTACCCAATTTCATGCAGCTACAATTTTGAGGAAATGGGTAGTATACCATACCTCTTTGAAGAGTCCATCAGTGTGGCAACCACCAGTTCATTACCTCAGGATGTAATGTTTCATGCAGAGGTATAAAATATGGAAGGTAGAGCTGGAGGTCCTGAAGTATCATAAGAAACTGATTAAACCAGTAAAGGACAGACAGGATGGTTCTGGTGGGAAACTTCACAAAAGGACAAATGAAGGAAGTGTGGGGAGCAGTGGTCATAAAACAACTAAAAGGGGAACATGCTGACATAGTGTGGATGGTTGTAAGAAATATCTTACCAGTGATGAAAGTGCAACACAGATGGAACTTGATGAGTGCATCAAGGTGCCCAAGAGAGAGGTGCAAGGAAGAAGAAACAGTGGGACGTGTTTTGAGAGTGTACAAATGCAAATAGGGTGTGGGAAAGGGTCCACCTTTTTCTGAGTGTCACCAAAATAAACCTGTTGTTAGCAAAGAAGATGGTACTATATGGACTCATACCAAAGGGACCAGAGGAAATTTACTAAGGATTTTATTAGCATGTATTAAAACTAGTTTATGGAAAGTAAGAAACCTCTGGGTTTAAAAGAGGTTTGCTTTTACTAGAAGAGAGTGCCTGAAGCTGGGGCTGTATGAACTGAAATGCTACATCAGTCAGGACAAGGAAGATACTGGAGAAAAGGAGGCATAAAAGAAGCGGAAGAAAAAGGACTGGACACACATTTCACTGAACTAACATAGAGGACTGATGGGAGGAGTGGATAGTTTCAGATGGTTACTAAAGTAAAAGTTTTTCATGGGGTTTATGTACAAAGGAAAACAGTTCTGTGAAGGTTTTTTTTGTGGGAAGCTGATGTATTGTTTAAGGGTTTAATATATGTAGTTGTAGGTTTTGGATATTTCATTGTTTTTGCAATATGAAGTCTCGGTAAAACAAGAATGCTCAGTATGTGAAGCTTTGTAAGTGTAGGATAAGTGTAATATCAAAATAAAAGTTTTTAATGAAAGTTGCGCATAAAAAAGGTTCCCATCAGCATGTTTGCCCATTGTGGGCCATGTGTTTTATAGTCATGCTCAGTGTTGGCTGCATTAAATCAATTTCATAGTTGGTTTCCATCACTGAGCACATGCTGCTTTTGGCAGAAGTTTAACAATATGAAATGTATTTAGTGAGTTTTAGTGATATTTCCTTATATGTGTTTATAAGACGAGGGCCTTTTTTCTCCCATGCCAGCTGAGAAGGTGTGGGGGGGGGGGGGGGGACCCTTGTGTATTTGAGTAAATACGGTAAACATAGACACATTAAATGACTCCCTGCTTCAAAGAGTTTACCGCAGAAGTAAAAGGAATACTACAGTCCTAACTGCAGGACCTTCTGCAACTCTGATTCTTTTCTCTGTTAATTATTTATGATCATTGTGACTAGGCTACAACCATACCGCCAACTCACCAAGATGCAGGTGGTCAGCATAGGCCCAGGAACCAGAGAGAGTCCATGTCCCTGCTGGCAGGGCAGCGTGCACACATGGCCCAAAGCCCAGACCTAGCCAGCCAGGCTGTCATCTGACCAGCTAGCACCACACCAGCTAAAAGGGAAGCGCCAATTAGCCCAGAGCCCAGAGGCAACAGCCAAAATGATGGGCCAGATGGAAGAGAGGAGGAGCATGCCAGAACTCCAGACGCAGAACTGCCCATCTCCCCTGCTGCCAGACCAGTCAGAAAAGAGTCAAATGCTCTCCCCAGAACTGGGAAGCACTCAACACCTAGGACTGCAGGGACTACAACCTTGCACAATGTCCCATGTCAAGTGACCAAGGTCAGATGGGGAAGAGAGAGGGCAGCTCAGAAAAGCTGGACAGGGAAATGGCCAAAGAAGCTGCAGCAAGATGCCTCCCAATGCAGCAGGGCTGTCAGGAAAACCCATGGGCCATAAGTGCCCTAGCAGGTAGCCAGTCAGAGATCAAGCCTCACTTGGAATCAGCATGGGCTGACCCAGGGCCTTACCATACTCTGCCAGGAACATGAGCAGGAAGAGCCCACATGATAGAGGCAACATGCCAGAAAGGCACTAGACTAAATTCACACACCAAGGAAGGGGCAGCTCAATGCACCAAGGCATTGCTGCCTTGCCCAGCTGACAGGTAGAAGCTATTTTCATGACGTCCCTTTGTTTTGTTATAATTTGTGACATAGAGGTGCAGGCATGTTGTATGTAGATCCAAGCCTTCCTGGGCACCTATGGAAAAAAAAAAATCTCATAGTCACCTGATTCATCACCAAGGTCCGTCAAAAACACCCAAGTGGAAAGGGATGGGGTTTAGGAGAGGAGGAGCCCCACAGAAGCTACACCAACATGATCAGGCCAAGGCCACCAGAGAATCACAGATACCAGCTCCCTAAAAATACAGATTCATTTGGAAGAAGCAACAAAGTCATAGCAGGTGAGAAAGGCAAGGTGCAATGTGACCAGGTGAACAGGGTGGCTGCATCGGGTGTAGGCCTGTCACAATCATATTTCTCCTTTTCCCATTCCCTCTAATTACTGTCTCCCTTATTCACTATTATAATTATTATTGTACATATATTAGTAGTAGTAATATTGCACATATTAAATAGAAAAAAACACATTCTTCCAGGTGGAAAAGTATGCTCTTGAATATGAATTTATGCATTAACTATAATTAGGTTGAATGTAATAGTAAAAATTCAATGACATTAATAATGTATAATAACTTACTATTTACTGAAAATAATTTAATTTTTCACAACAATAGACATTTTGAACAGTTAAAAAATAATATTGGGAAAGGCTTTTTAGTATGATCTTGAAAGCCACCAATGCTATACACTAATCTTCAAATAATATCAAATAGCATAATGACAGCTGTGCTAGAAAACCCACTTGGATTACCTTCTGATTTTATTCCACTTACTGCATTATGTTAATGCATTGCAAAGTCAGGTATGAAAGAGCTTAAGGGAAATAGCATGACCCATTGTGGAGTTCAAACCACAGATGGGAGCAAAACCTTGTCATATTTAAAACAGATCATCTTGATATGTTTAAAGCTGCACAGAAATAAAGGAACAAAAACGCATATAAGGGATGTATTTAAAGTACAAGCAAACAAACAAACAAATCCAGGAAAGAGAGATGCCTTACAAAAGGTAAACTATCAAATGATGAGCACAGTTGTCAACAAGAATAAGGGATGAGCTCTTCAACTTATAGTAGAAAAAGAACAAATTAGAAATAATTTAGAGACGGTGAATATTTTATGTCTACAGAACCAAATGAGATTCATCCTACAGTACTCAAGGAATCGGCTATGGTAATTGCAGAGGCCTTGTCTGTTATCTTTGAGAACTCATGGAAATCAGGTGAGGTCCCAGAAAACCAGAAAAATAGACAAATATAGTACCTATCTTGAAAAAAGAGACTGAAGAAGACCCAGGGCATTACAAACCAGTCAGTCTGATCTTCACATTTAGCAGGTTTATGGGGCATGTTATCAAGGATTGTGCTCCTAAGCTCCTAGAGCAGTGGTGCTCAACCTCCAGCCTACAACCCAGATCCAGCACATGGAGCCATATTACCTGACCCAGTGTTCCCTGCACTTCTGACCCCAAAGGCCAGATTAATGGCTTTGTGGACTGACCCAGCACACCAACCCCATGCCATTCATCCAGCCCACAGAGCCGAATAGGTTAAGCACCAATGACCTAGATGATAATTAGTCAATAAGAAACATCCAACATAGGTTTCTCAAGAGAAAGTCATGTCTGACCACCCAGATTTCCTTACATGACAGTAACAGGCCCTCTAGAGGGGAGTGGGGGAAGGTAAATAGCAGTGGATGCAATGTATCTTAACTTTAGGAAGCCTTCTGGAATATCATACCCCTCATGATATTCCAGACTAAGAAACACAGTCTAGATGGAAGTACTGTAAAGTAGATAGATAACTGGTTGGATCATTATGCTCTATGAATAGTCATCAATGGTTGAATGAATAGTTAACAATTAGCAGAAGTTATCAAGTGGGGTTCCTAAAGAAAGATATTACCTATTTAATATCTTCATTAAGGATTTGGAGGATGAGATTGAATGTACACTGAACAAATATATCAATGACACCAGCCTGGATGGAATAGTAGCCATTTTGGAAGACAAGGTTAGTATTCAGAATGACATTGATAAACTAGAGAAATGGTCCAATATTAATCAAATGAAATTAAATAAGGACGAGTGCAAAGTCCTGCAGTTAGAATGGAACAATCAAAAAGACAAATAGAAATGCCCTAGACTACCTAGGCTACAGTACTGAAGAGAAAGACCTGTGGGGTATATAGTGGACTGCAAATTGACTTTGAGTCAACAGTATGCTCTTATTGCAAAAAAGTCAATGGTATCCTGGTCTGTATTAACAGAAGCAAGGCCTGCAAATCAAGGGAAGTGGTTCTTCCAAACTGTGCCCAGTTATTTATATTGCATTTAAAGAAAGCTGTAGACATGTTGAGAAAAGTCCATTGGAGAAAAATTAACATAATTAGAAGTCTGGGAAACTTTACATACATTACAATTTAAGACTGGAAAAACTGAGATTTAGTCTGGACAAGAGAAAACTGAGGGATGATCTGACAATAGTCTTCAAATACATAAAGGGTGGTACTAAAGAGAATGATGATAAACCATTTTCCTTGGCCATAAAGAACAAGTAATAAGTAACATTTTAAAATTTCAATCATGGAAAAGTAGGTTGATATTAACTATAAGGATTCTTAAGCATTGGGACAGACTACTTAGAGGGACTGTGGAATATCCATCTTTGTAGTTTTTTAAGAAAAGGTTAAACAAACAGTCATCTGAAATGGTTTGAACAGAGAGGATCTTGCCTTGAGCAGGTAGTTTGGCTAGATGGCTTTTTGAGGTTCCTTCCAGTCCTATTTTTCTATGGTTCCTTTTTCTTTCCATTTCCCTATCTTAAAATAAAAGATGATATAGAATAAGTCACTATTTCTGAGCAAGAAAAGTAAAACATTTATGTTAAATGTATTTATAACTGAAACTTCAAGATCTGTGGAAAGAGTCCTTCAAAACCCACATGTGATTTCTTCCAAATATATGAATAGAAAAGCATTATAGAATATACAACTTCTAAGCTATAATATGTGCCAGTATACTGGTTTGCCCTCATTTCCTTCCAGTTGCCCAATACCAGGCTCATAAATAAAAACAAAAGAAGTACTTTCATTATTAAATATTCCCCCAAATTCAGGTTCTCTTATTTCCCAGATAAATTGTTTTCTCTTTAAGAATAAAACACGGATACAAGTAGCAGATAATGTACTAATTCACAATTGACAAATCAAGCCAAATTTATCTTTGCAGCTATCTGTGCAACCTCATTGTAATCAGCAGGGTTGGTTCAGTATATCTAACATGACAGTTACTTATTAAGATAGCCTTTGCATTCTGTTCATGTTGTGCATACAAAGATTCTACAAAAAAGGACCCAGAAAACCAATTCCAAGTAATAGCTGTTGCTTTCTCCTGCCCAGCTCTAAAAAAGGCATATGTGAATATTTGGAGCTTCATACAAATGCACATAGCCACTTACAACAAGAATGTGTGTTATTTACCATTTACTAGTAGAAATTCACTATTCTCATTTTAGCAGGAGAATCAAAAAGCAGAAACAAAATGATGCGACCTACATGACCAAGCACATACCATGAATAGCAAGTCACAAGTAAATGAAGTAAAGAGTTCATGTCCATAGGCTAACATTGGTTCACAAACTGTCTCAACATATATGAATAATAGATATTCAAAATCAATACCTTTATATATGAACAATTCACAAATTGAAACAAATGTTGCATGAACTAGAGAACATACATATGCATCACTTAGCTAACTCATTAGCTAGTTCACAAAAAATTGCTGGACCATCTTGAATGCTGACATTGGTAACAGCTCCCCCATTCCAGTGCTTCTCCCCTTGCCCCTATCCCTCACTCTCCTTGAGTTCACAGATGAACCAATACCAGGGGTGGGCAAAATACAGCCCATGGGCCACATCCGGCCCACAAGGCCATTCTATCCAGCCCGTGGGGCCCCTAAAATATTTAGAAAATTAATATTTATCTGCCCTTGGTTCGTGTAAAAAATGACAAGAACCAAGGGCAGTAGGACCCAAGGGAAGCCCGGCAGGCTCCCATAACAGCAGGGCCTTCCCAGCCTCAACCCCCAGCTGGAAGCCCAAGCAGGGGCTTCTGACCTGGGACTACATAGCTGCCCCATGCTGCAACCTCAGCCAAGTGGGAGGTGGGGAAGGGCAGGGGAGGACCCCAGGCAGGGAAGGAGCCTGGGAAAAGTGGCCCAGGGAAAAGATGAGTATGGGGGTAGAAAAGTGGCCCCCTGCCCACCCCATGGCTGGTGCCGTGCTGCAACCACTCGCAACCAGCCTGGGGTTGCCTGTGCCTGCTCAGGACAGCCCTGTGGGCTACAAGCAGCTGCAGCAGGGAGTGCCAGCCATGGGGCGGGCGAGGGGCCGCTTTTCCCCCACACTCAGCTTTTCCCCTGGCTCCCTCCTGGCGCAGAGGAAAGTGGCCCCTCCCTCACCCTGTGGCTAGCGCTCCCTGCTGCAGCTGCTCACAGCCCACGCAGGGCTGTCCAGAGCAGGCACAGGCAGGCCCATGCAGGCTGTGAGCAGCTGCAGCACAGGGTGTCAAGAAAGGGGCGGGCGAGGGGCCGCTTCCCCCACCCCATGCTCAGCACCACCTTGTAACCCAGCCCCACTGACAGCCTGGGCCCTGTGCTGGCTCTGGGCTCGCCCATTGGGGCTGCATGTGGCCACAGCAGCTGTGCCCCCCCCCCCGCCCTGCTTGCTGTGCCTGACAGTGTTTGCCACTGCCACCTGTGGGCTGCCTAGTGGGTAAGCACTGGGTGAACAGCAGCAGCCAACAGTGCCCATCATGGCAAGTGGGGGGGTTGCAGCTGCTGCTACTGACAGGTAAGCCCAGAGCCGGCGCAGAGCCCAGGCTGGCAGTGGGGCCAGGTTACAAGCTGGTGCTGAGCATTGGGGAAAAGCAGCCCCTCGTTTGCCCCATGGCCAGTGCCCCACACCGTAGCTGCTTGCTGTCTGTGCCTGCTCCAGATAGACCCGTGTGGGCTGTGAGCACCTGCAGCAGGGATTGCCAGCCATGGGGTGGGCAAGGGGCCACTTTTCCCCACACTCAGCACCAGCTTCTTCCCTGCCAGCAACCAGGGGGTTGGGGCTGTGCACTGCTCCCCGCCTGTACCGCAGGGCTAGGGGGCACTGGGTGTGAGTGGGCGAAGGAGCCAGCAGGAACACGGGGCCCACACTGGTGTCCTGGGGCCAGTGCTGGTGGGGCACAGAGCAGGGTGGCAGGAGTGCAGGGTCCCAGCTGGCAGGGGCTCTATGGAGACAGGTCAGCTGCCCCCTCTCCCTGCTGATGCATCCCAGCCTGGCTCCTCAGACCCCTGCCAACCTGTGCCCTGCTTTGGGTCCCACTGGTGCTGGCCCTGCGACATCGGTCCTAAGACATTGGGACATTGGTCCCAAGATGGTGACCAGGGGGCGGGGTACCCAAGGGGTGGAGCTACCCATGTGGCCCTCGACAGCCTGCCAAAACTGGGTAAGCAGCCCTCCATCCGAAATAATTGCCTGCCCCTGATCTATACCATAAACTGAGAGGATGGTAACATTGGTTTGGCTTTAAGGTGTTTTCCCCATCCGTAACTTTACGAGCAGGAAGTGGGAAAAAGACTGGCAGGGGCTGGTCCCCCCACCCCAAGCAGACCCTTGGTGGGGTCTGGACCCAGCTTCTCCCCTTCCCCCCATCCCCTTCTCAGGCAGCCAGAGCAGTGATAGTGCTGTTTCAGTCATTTTGAAAGTGGTTTAAGTGCACTAAACTTCTGTTGTGTTACAGATTTGAATCAATTTCTGATCTCTTAAATCAGTTTATACGTAAGTTCTGTTCCTAGTACAATAGTTTAATTAATGCCTGACAGGTTTGCTCCATACAATAGCAAATCCATACCAGATTTAACAACTGATATGGATTATGAAGTTCCTACCAAAATTATATACTTTATACTAAATTAGAACACCATATATTGACAAAATAAGAAAAAGAAATGTAATGTTCTATGGTGCCAGGGAACAAAATGTTTCCAACAGGTTTGCCAATTAATATTTCCATCTATAGTGAGTAAGCTTTTATCTCTGTTTTACAGTTCTGTAATGCTATCATAGAATATACTTATGTATAACCACCACCACCATTTTTAATCCTTTCCACTTGTGTTTATAAAAAAAGTTATTTGTACGGCTGCAGGACACATGAATATTCCTAAATAGCTCTTAAAACTAAATATGTCTTTCTCCAGTAATATACAGCCTCCCTAAAACTTAATCTTAATTTTCCATTCCACTGGAATGTAGCCACAAAATACTGGAGACCTTATTCATTTGCAAAACAGACCAGCAACATTATATCATGCACTCTTGGAAGCTGAAATTTCCTTTGGGCTTCCAATTAGTGCAGGTGCAAAACATGAGCAAGCAACATCTGTGCATCAAAGTTGGAATTTTTTTATGAGAAAACTGCCCAAGTGGCTAACTCCATATACAAATATGCTTTCTGCAAAAACAAATATTGCTTTTGCACACATCAATGGATATGCATGTAAATCTTGTACGTTCATCTAATGGGAGTCTTGGTAATAATTAAACCTTCATCTAGATAATCTTTGCATGAACATAAACTATTCATGCGCCTCAGTTCCAGAGATTTGGAAAGGTACGTTTTTTTTTTTCCCACAGTGATCACTAGTAACAGTTCCACACAGAATTATTTCAGGGTGTTGTTATACTTTATAATTAGCATGTGCTAAATTTAAGGAGTTAGTGTTAAAATTAGCATATGCTTTGAGTAGTTTCAAGTTAAGGAATAATACCCCTTATAATGTGCCCTGCTCTGACCTGCCCTTAGAGCTGGGGTGGCCAATTATTTCAGGCAGAGGGCTGCTTACTGAGTTTTGGCAAGCCATCAAGGGCTGCATGACAGGCAGCCAGGGGCAGATAAATATTAATTTTCTTAATTTTTTAGGGGCCCCACAGCCTTGGAGGGCTGGCAAGCAGTGGTGTGCCTAGAAGCCAAGTTGGCTCTGTGCTTTCCTAGCTCTTCTCCTTTCAGGGGCAGGTAGATGACCCATTGGAATGCCCCTGACAGCCTGCACCAGGCCTACCAGCCCCCGCCCACCCAGGCTGGGTCCCAACTGCCCCTCAGCACACAGACTGAGCCTTCCACCATCCCAGATTGGGCCCACTACTACCCACTCCCCCCAGCCTCTTCCACTAGCCTGGATTCACCCCATTGCTGCCCCCCCCGGCCCCACTGGCTGAGATCTGGCCCACTGCCACCCACCCCTCCCCTTCTGCCAACCCAGATCAGGCCCTGGCCAACCCCCTTCCCCTGCCCCCTCAGTACTCCAGATCTCCACTCACTGCTCCCCAGTTAGCTCCCAGCTCAAATTGTGGCTGGGGCACTGTCCTGGGGGAGCAATCAGGGAAGGGGAACCCACCCAACATTGCCATTCTCTGGGTTGGGCTCAGCCTGGATAGTAGTGGTGGCACAATAGTAGGCAGGTTCCCTTTACCTACTTGTTTGCCTGGGACAGTCCCTCCAGCCACAGGTGAACTGGGGGACATGAAGGCATGGGGGTGAATTGTGAGGGACAGGGGGACCCCTGGGGGCAGGGTTGTGAGGGAAATCCTAAGGAGTGAGGGGTGCCCCAGGGGTAGGGGGGAAGATAGGGACCCCTGGGGGTGGAGACCTGGAGGTGGGACGGAAAAAAAAGGGGGGGTCCCAGAGGACAATGGGCAGGGGTAATCCTTGTGGTGTAGGAGAGCCCTTGGGGTAGAAGGGTATGAAGGACTGTCCTGAGGGACAGGGGGGACCCTGGAATGAGAGTGGCAGGAAATTTTTTGCCTTTAGGTACTCCCCCAACTGCCCCCATGGTCACTCTGGGGAAAGACAGTGTCTAGGAGTGGTGCCTCCTGTGATGGAAGACCGCTCACAACTGATTTTGGGACTGTGGAGCAGTCACATGCGACTGCAACACAAGCTGCCCAAACCACTTATAGATATTCCTCAGTGGAACAGGATAAATAATCTCTATGCTGCTCAGAGGCACTTCAGCACTTTTTTTCCCTGCCCTCTATGGACACTCCTGTTTTAAGAGCCCTCAACAAGTTTTTAAGTTAACATGTACAACACCCTAAGATAACCCTTGTTTCCCCTACATTAAGAAGAAGAAATAAATATAATGATGCTTTATTACTTATAGGTAAGCACTTATTTTTTTTAAACTGGAAAAGTATATTTTCAGATGTGAAAACCAGTAACACAGTTCCATTAAAGATATGCCATTTACCCCAACAAAATACTGTGATAAACCAATAGTTGAGACAAGTTGACAAAAATCAAGAAATTCTCACACAGATTAAATCTGATATACTTGTATAATACACCAAAGTAGGACTGCCTTGTGTTTATTATAAGTATCTAGAGGTATAGATTTATTTATACCTTTTTATTATTTAGCCTCACCACTGTGATAGTCCACAAATGTGACTTCTATTGTGAGAATTTAGTACTTTCTTTACAAGTAATTCAAACACATAAGTATAGATACTTTCCTAATTATATCTTATTATGTAGTTTGGGTAAACATATTTAATCAAATAATTGCAAGATGTAATTATTTTATGAAATGCAATGATGTAAGCCTCATAAAAGGAATACATTCATAGATTCATAGATGTTAGGGCCGGAAGGGACTTGAATAGATCATCAAGTCTGACCGCCTGCATAGGCAGAAAAGTGTGCTGGGTTCAAATGACCCCAGCCAGATGCCTATCTAACCTCCTCTTGAAGACCCCCAGGGTAGGGGAGAGCACCACCTCCCTTGGGAGCCCATTAAAAATTTTGGCCACTCTGACTGTGAAGAAGTTCTTCCTAATGTCCAGTCTAAATCTGCTCTCTGCTAACTTATGGCCATTACTTCTTGTGACCCCCAGGGGTGCCTTGGTGAGTAGAGCCTCACCAATTCCTTTCTGCACCCCCATGATGAATTTATAGGCAGCCACAAGGTTGCCTCTCAACCTTCTCTTGCGGAGCTGAAGAGGTCCAGGTGCCCTAGTCTCTCCTCATAGGGCTTGGCCTGCAAGCCCTTAACCATACGAGTGGCCCTTCTCTGGACCCTCTCCAGGTTATCCACATTCCTCTTAAAGTGTAGTGCCCAAAACTGGATGCAGTATTCCAACTGCAGTCTGACCAGTGCCCAATAGAGGGGAAGTATCACCTCCTTGGTTCTGTTTGTCATGCATCTGCTGATGCATGATAAAGCGCAGTTAGCTTTGCTGATGACTTCATCACACTGATGACTCATGTTCATCTTGGAGTCCACTAGGACTCTGAGATCCCTTTCCACTTCCATGCTGCCGAGCAGGTCATTTCCTAGGCAGTAGATGTGCTGGAAATTTTTCCTCCCTAGGTGCAGCATTTTGCATTTCTCCTTGTTAAATTGCATTCATTGTTTTCTGCCCATTTGTCCAACCTGTCCAGGTTTGTCTGAATTTGTTCCCTGTCCTCCGGTGTGTCCACTTCTCCCCACAGTTTTGTATCATCCACAAACTTGGACAGAGTGCACTTCACTCCCTCATCCAAGTCACTGATGAAGACATTGAAGAGTATTGGTCCAAGGACTGAGCCCTGCGGGACCCCACTGCCCACGTCCTTCCGGGTCGATACCGACCTGTCCACCACCACTCTCAGGGTATGACCCTCTAGCCAATTTGCCACACACCGGACTGTGTAATCATCCAAGTCACAGCCTCTTAATTTGTTCACCAGTGTGGGGTGGGATACCGTATCGAAGGCCTTCCTGAAGTCTAAGTAAATGATATCTACCCCTACTCCTGCGTCCAGGTGTTTTGTAACCTGGTCATAAAAAGAGACTAGATTAGTCAGGCATGATTTACCTCCTACGAACCCATGCTGGTTTCCCCTCAGCATAAATTTTCCTGCTGGGCTCTCACATATATGAGCCTTAATAATATTTTCAAAGACTTTACCAAGGATGGAAGTGAGACTGACAGGCCTGTAGTTGCTTGGCTCCTCCTTCCTCCCCTTCTTGAAAACAGGGACCACATTGGCCCTTTTCCAGTCTTCCAGGATCTGGCCCATGTGCCACGAGTGCTCAAATATTCTTGCCAGTGGCTGTGCAATGACATCAGCCAGTGCCTTCAGTGCCCTTGGATGGAGCTCATCCAGGCCTGCTGACTTAAATGCATCCAGTCCTTCCAAGTGACTCAGCACTATCTCAGGGTCAATGCTTGGTGGTCTGACACCCTGCTGTTGTCTCTCTACGATCCCATTGTGAGACTTGTCTTGCCCCTTACTTAGGAACACAGAGGCAAAGAACTCATTGAGGAGCTCAGCCTTATCCCCCCTGTCTGTCACCAATTGCTTTTGCCCGTTCAGTAGTGATCCTATACTGCCCTGGGCCTTCCTTTTACTCCTTATATATCTAAAAAACATTTTTTTTTTATCCTTAACTTGGGATGCCATCCTCAGCTGCATGGTAGCTTTGGCCTATCTAGCTGCCTCCCTACAACTGCGAGCTGAGGAGGCATACTACTCTTCAGTAATTTCTCCCTGTTTGCCCCCCTTTTTGCCCTTAGGCTGCTCTGGATTTCTCTGGTTAGCCAAGGAAGCCTCTTGGCCCCTTTCCCCCTTTTCCCCCACATCGGGATTGTCTCTCTGTGTGCCTGAAGTATTGCTTCCTTAAGGCACAGCCACCCTTTCTGGGCTCCCATCTCACCAAATCTCTTACCCTGCACTGCATCATTGACTAAACGCCTGAGCTCGCTGAAGTCAGCCTTCCTAAAGTCTAGCACTTCCACCCTGCTAGTTACCTTTCCCACTCTACACCTTATGGTGAATTCTATTATTTGGTGGTCACTGTCCCCAGGTGACCACTGATCTGTAGGTTCCCTACCATGTCATCCCCCATTGCCAGTATCAGGTCCTGTAAGGCATTCCCCCTAGTGGGACTATGTACCTCCTGCATCAGGTAGTGGTCCTGCATGCAGGATAGGAACCTGCGTGAACAGTGGGAAT